>NW_027515903.1:0-300000 GCF_048772815.1 Callospermophilus lateralis
TTCTTCTTTGTTGAAGCGTTCATTTTCAGTAGCAGTTTTTATTTTTAGGTTTCACTCTGTTCTCTCCTATATAGATAGATGAATTTGGAACTCTAAATCCAACATGGTTTGTAGTAGCTCTTTCAAACTTGAAAAAATAAAGGAGTTCTCAGTTTTGTCTCTCTGATTTGTTTCCGCTTTAAGTAGCCCTAAGCAGAGAATGTGGAAAAGCACTTTCATTGAGAGGGGTTGCCAAGATTCTCAGAAATAACGAGTTTCCGAATTACCAGCAAATATTTTTTCACCCAATCTTGATGATACTTGCTGGTGAATTCGGTACACAAATTCCACTTGGCTCACCAAATTTTGTTCTTCTAGGTTGAAGCCTTCATCTACAGTAGCAGTGTTTATATTTAGGTTTCACTCTGTTCTCTCCTATATAGATAGATGAATTTGGAACTCTAAATCCAATATGGTTTGTAGTAGCTCTTTGAAACTTGACAAAATAAAGGAGTTCTCAGTTTTGTCTCTATGATTTGTTTCCGCTTCAAGTAGCCCTAAGCAGAGACTGTGGAAAAGCACTTTCATTGAGAGGGGTTGCCAAGCTTCCAAGAAATTACGAGTTTTCGAAAAACCAGCAAATATTTTTTAACCCAATCTTGATGATACGTGGTGGTATTGACAAGTCCACAAATCCCACTTGGCTCACCAAATTTTGTTCTTCTAGGATGAAGCGTTCGTTTACAGTAGCAGTTTTTATGTTTAGGTTTCACTCTGTTCTCTCCTATATAGATAGATGAATTTGGAACTCTAAATCCAACCTGGTTTGTAGTAGCTCTTTGAAACTTGACAAAGTAAAGGAGTTCTCACTTTTGTCTCTATGATATGTTTCCGCTTCAACTAGCCCTAAGCAGTGACTGTGGAAAAGCACCTTCCTTAAGAGGAGTTGCCAAGGTTCCAACATATTACGAGTTTCCGAAATACCAGCAAATATTTTTTTACCCAATCTTGATGATACTTGGTGGTAATGATCAGTTCACAAATCCCACTTGGATCACCAAATTTTGTTCTTCTTGGTTGAAGCGTTCGTCTACAATAGCAGTTTTTATGTTTAGGTTTCACTGTTCTCTGCTATATAGATAGATGAATTTGGAACTCTAAATCAAACATGGTTTGTAGTGGCCCTTTGAAACTTGACAAAAAAAAGTAGTTCTCTGTTTTGTCTCTATGGTTTGTTTCCTCTTCAAGTAGCCCTAGGCACAGACGGTGGATACGCACTTTCATTGAGAGGGTTGCCAAGCTTACAAGATATTACGAGTTTCCGAAATACCAGCAAATATTTTTTTACCCAATCTTGATGATACGTGGTGGTATTGACAAGTCCACAAATCGCACTAGGCTCACCAAATTTTGTTCTTCTAGGTTGAAGCGTTCGTTTACAGTAGCATTTTTTATGTTTAGGTTTCACTCTGTTCTCTCCTATATAGATAGATGAATTTGGAACTCTAAATCCAACATGGTTTGTAGTAGCTCTTTGAAACTTGACAAAGTAAAGGAGTTCTCACTTTTGTCTCTATGATTTGTTTCCGCATCAAGTAGCCCTAAGCAGTGACTGTGGAAAAGCACTTTCATTGAGAGGGGTTGCCAAGCTTCCAAGAAATTCGGAGTTTCCGAAATACCAGCAAATATTTTTTCACTCAATCTTGATGATATTTGGTGGTAATGATCAGTTCACAAATCCCACTTGGATCACCAAATTTTGTTCTTCTTGGTTGAAGCGTTCGTCTACAGTAGCAGTTTTTAAGTTTAGGTTTCACTATGTTCTCTGATATATAGATAGATGAATTCGGAACTCTAAATCCAACATGGTTTGTAGTGGCTCTTTGAAACTTGACAAAATAAAGGAGTTCTCTGTTTTGTCACTATGGTTTGTTTCCTCTACAAGTAGCCCTAGGCACAGACGGTGGATACGCACTTTCATTGAGAGGGGTTGCCAAGCTTCCAAGAAATTACGGGTTTCCGAAATACCAGCAAATATTTTTTCACCCAATCTTGATGATACATGGTGTTCACGATCGGTACACAAATCCCACTTGACTCACCAAATTTTGTTCTTCTATGTTGAATGTTCGTTTTCAGTAGCAGTTTTTATTTTTAGGTTTCACTCTGTTCTCTCCTATATAGATAGAAGAATTTGAAACTCTAAATCCAACATGGTTTGTAGTAGCTCTTTGAACCTTGACAAAATAAAGGAGTTCTCAGTTTTGTCTCTATGATTTGTTTCTGCTTCAAGTAGCCCTAAGCAGAGACTGTGGAAAAGCACTTTCATTGAGAAGGGTTGCCAAGCTTCTAAGAAATAACGAGTTTACGAATTACCAGCAAATATTTTTTCACCCAATCTTGATGATACTTGGTGGTGAAGATCGGTACACAATTCCCGCTTGGCTCACCAAATTTTGTTCTTCTAGGTTGAAGCGTTCGTCTACAGTAGCAGTTTTTATATTTAGGTTTCACTCTGTTCTCTCCTAAATAGATAGATGAATTTGGAACTCTAATTCCAATATGGTTTGTAGTAGCTCTTTGAAACTTGACAAAGTAAAGGAGTTCTCAGTTTTGTCTCTATGATTTGTTTCTGCTTCATGTAGCCCTAAGCACAGACTGTGGAAAAGCACTTTCATTGAAAGGGGTTGCCAAGCTACCAAGAAATTACGAGTTTCCGAAATACCAGCAAATATTTTGTCACCCAAAGTTGATGATATGTGGTGGTAATGATCGGTATCCAAATCCCACTTGGCTCACCAAATTTTGTTCTTCTAGGTTGAAGCGCTCGTCTACAGTAGCAGTTTTTATATTTAGGTTTCACTCTGTTCTCTGCTATATAGATAGATGAATCTGGAACTCTAAAATCCAACATAGTTTGTAGTAGCTCTTTGAATCTTGACGAAATAAAGGAGTTCTCAGTTTTGTCTTTATGGTTTGTTTCCTGTTCAAGTAGCCCTAGGCACAGACTGTGGAAAAGCACTTTCATTGAGAGGGGTTGCCAAGCTTCTAAGAAATAACGAGTTTCCAAAATACCAGCAAATATTTTTTCACCCAATCTTGATGATACTTGATGGTGATGATTAGTACACAAATCCCACTTGGCTCACCAAATTTTGTTCTTCTAGGTTGAAGCTTTCGTCTACAGTAGCATTTTTTATATTTAGGTTTCACTCTGTTCTCTCCTATATGGATAGATGAATTTGGAACTCTAAATCCAACATGGTTTGCAGTAGCTCTTTGAAACTTGACAAAGTAAAGGAGTTCTCACTTTTGTCTCTATGATTTGTTTCCGCTTCAAGTAGCCCTAAGCAGAGACTGTGGAAAAGCACTTTCCTTGAGAGGGGTTGCCAAGGTTCCAAGAAATAACGAGTTTACGAATTACCAGCAAATATTTTTTCACCCAATCTTGATGATACTTGGTGGTGAAGATCGGTACACAATTCCCACTTGGCTCACCAAATTTTGTACTTCTAGGTTGAAGCGTTCGTCTACAGTAGCAGTTTTTATATTTAGGTTTCACTCTGTTCTCTCCTATATAGATAGATGAATTTGGAACTCTAAATCCATCATGGTTTGTAGTAGCTCTTTGAATCTTGACAAAATAAAGGAGTTCTCAGTTTTGTCTCTATGATTTGTTTCCGCTTCAAGTAGCCCTAGGCAGAGACTGTGGAAAAGCACTTTCATTGAGAGGGGTTGCCAAGCTTCCAAGAAATTATGAGTTTCCGAAATACCAGCAAATATTTTTTCACACAATCTTGATGATACGTGGTGGTAATGACAAGTCCACAAATCCCAATTGGCTCACAGATTTTGTTCGTCTAGGTTGAAGCGTTCGTTTACAGTAGCAATTTTAATTTTTAGGTTTCAATCTGTTCTCTCGTATTTAGATAGATGAATTTGGAACTCTAAATCCAACATGATTTGTAGTAGCTCTTTGAAACTTGACAAAATAAAGGAGTTCTCAGTTTTGTCTCTGTGGTTTGTTTCCTCTTCAAGGAGCCCTAGGAACAGACTGTGGAAAAGCACTTTCATTGAGTGGGGTTGCCAAGCTTCTAAGAAATAACGATTTTCCGAAATACCAGCAAATATTTTTCACGCAATCTTGATGACACTTCGTGGTAATGATCAGTACACAAATCCCACTTGGCTCACTAAATTTTGTTCTTCTAGGTTGAATCGTTCGTCTACAGTAGCAGTTTTTATATTTAGGTTTCACTCTGTTCTCTCCTATATAGATAGATGAATTTGGAACTCTAATTAAAATATGGTTTGTAGTAGCTCTTTGAAACTTGACAAAGTAAAGGAGTTCTCAGTTTTGTCTCTATGATTTGTTTCCGCTTCATGTAGCCCTAAGCACAGACTGTGGAAAAGCACTTTCATTGAGAGGGGTTGCCAAGCTTCCAAGAAATTACGAGTTTCCGAAATACCAGCAAATATTTTGTCACCCAAAGTTGATGATATGTGGTGGTAATGATCGGTATCCAAATCCCACTTGGCTCACCAAATTTTGTTCTTCTAGGTTGAAGCGCTCGTCTACAGTAGCAGTTTTTATATTTAGGTTTCACTCTGTTCTCTACTATATAGATAGATGAATCTGGAACTCTAAATCCAACATGGTTTGTAGTAGCTCTTTGAATCTTGACAAAATAAAGGAGTTCTCACTTTTGTCTCTATGATTTGTTTCCGCTTTAAGTAGCCCTAAGCAGAGAATGTGGAAAAGCACTTTCATTGAGAGGGGTTGCCAATCTTCTCAGAAATAACGAGTTTCCGAATTACCAGCAAATATTTATTCACCCAATCTTGATGATACTTGGTGGTGAAGATCGGTAAACAAATTCCACTTGGCTCACCAAATTTTGTTCTTCTAGGTTGAAGCCTTCATCTACAATAGCAGTGTTTATATTTAGGTTTCACTCTGTTCTCTCCTATATAGATAGATGAATTTGGAACTCTAAATGCAATATGATTTGTAGTAGCTCTTTGAAACTTGACAAAATAAAGGAGTTCTCAGTTTTGTCTCTATGATTTTTTTCCGCTTCAAGTACCCCTAAGCAGCGACTGTGGAAAAGCACTTTCATTGAGAGGGGTTGCCAAGCTTCCAAGAAATTACGAGTTTCCGAAATACCAGCAAATATTTTTTTACCCAATCTTGATGATACGTGGTGGTATTGACAAGTCCACAAATTCCACTTGGCTCACCAAATTTTGTTCTTCTAGGTTGAAGCGTTCGTTTACAGTAGCAGTTTTTATGTTTAGGTTTCACTCTGTTCTCTCCTATATAGATAGATGAATTTGGAACTCTAAATCCAACACGGTTTGTAGTAGCTCTTTGAAACTTGACAAAATAAAGGAGTTCTCAGTTTTGTCTCTATGGTTTGTTTCCTCTTCAAGTACCCCTAGGAACAGACTGTGGAAAAGCACTTTCATTGAGTGGGTTTGCCAAGCTTCTAAGAAATAACGAGTTTCCGAAATACCAGCAAATACTTTTTCACACAATCTTGATGACACTTGGTGGTAATGATCAGTACACAAATCCCACTTGGCTCACCAAATTTTGTTCTTCTAGGTTGAAGCGTTCGTCTACAGTAGCAATTTTTATATTTAGGTTTCACTCTGTTCTCTCCTATATGGATAGATGAATTTGGAACTCTAAATCCAACATGGTTTGTAGTAGCTCTTTGAAACTTGACAAAGCAAAGGAGTTCTCACTTTTGTCTCTATGATTTGTTTCAGCTTCAAGTAGCCCTAAGCAGTGACTGTGGAAAATCACTTTCCTTGAGAGGGGTTGCCAAGGTTCCAACATATTACGAGTTTCCGAAATACCAGCAAATATTTTTTCACCCAATCTTGATGATACTTGGTGGTAATGATCAGTTCACAAATCCCACTTGAATCACCAAATTTTGTTCTTTTTGGTTGAAGCGTTCGTCTACAGTAGCAGTTTTTATGTTTAGGTTTCACTGTTCTCTGCTATATAGATAGATGAATTTGGAACTCTAAATCCAACATGGTTTGTAGTGGCTCTTTGAAACTTGACAAAATAAAGGAGTTCTCTGTTTTGTCTCTATGGTTTGTTTCCTCTTCAAGTAGCCCTAGGCACAGACGGTGGATACGCACTTTCATTGAGAGGGGTTGCCAAGTTTCCAAGAAATTACGAGTTTCCGAAATACCAGCAAATATTTTTTTACCCAAACTTGATGATACGTGGTGGTATTGACAAGTCCACAAATCCCACTAGGCTCACCAAATTTTGTTCTTCTAGGTTGAAGCATTCGTTTACAGTAGCAGTTTTTATGTTTAGGTTTCACTCTGTTCTCTCCTATATGGATAGATGAATTTGGAACTCTAAATCCAACATGGTTTGCAGTAGCTCTTTGAAACTTGACAAAGTAAAGGAGTTCTCACCTTTGTCTCTATGATTTATTTCCGCTTCAAGTAGCCCTAAGCAGTGACTGTGGAAAAGCACTTTCATTGAGAGGGGTTGCCAAGGTTCCAAGAAATAACGAGTTTACGAATTACCAGCAAATATTTTTTCACCCAATCTTGATGATACTTGGTGGTGAAGATCGGTACACAATTCCCACTTGGCTCACCAAATTTTGTTCTTCTAGGTTGAAGCTTTCGTCTACAGTAGCAATTTTTATATTTAGGTTTCACTCTGTTCTCTCCTATATGGATAGATGAATTTGGAACTCTAAATCCAACATGGTTTGCAGTAGCTCTTTGAAACTTGACAAAGTAAAGGAGTTCTCACTTTTGTCTCTCTGATTTGTTTCCGCTTCAAGTAGCCCTAAGCAGAGACTGTGGAAAAGCAATTTCCTTGAGAGGGGTTGCCAAGGTTCCAAGAAATAACGAGTTTACAAATTACCAGCAAATATTTTTTCACCCAATCTTGATGATACTTGGTGGTGAAGATCGGTACACAATTCCCACTTGGCTCACCAAATTTTGTTCTTCTAGGTTGAAGCGTTCGTCTACAGTAGCAGTTATTATATTTAGGTTTCACTCTGTTCTCTCCTATATAGATAGATGAATTTGGAACTCTAAATCCAGTATGGTTTGTAGTAGCTCTTTGAATCTTGACAAAATAAAGGAGTTCTCAGTTTTGTCTCTATGATTTGTTTCCGCTTCAAGTAGCCCTAAGCAGAGACTGTGGAAAAGCACTTTCATTGAGAGGGGTTGCCAAGCTTCCAAGAAATTACGAGTTTCCGAAATACCAGCAAATATTTTTTCACCCAATCTTGATGATACCTGGTGGTAATGACAAGTCCACAAATCCCACTTGGCTCACCAAATTTTGTTCGTCTAGGTTGAAGCGTTCGTTTACAGTAGCAGTTTTAATTTTTAGGTTTCAATCTGTTCTCTCGTATTTAGATAGATGAATTTGGAACTCTAAATCCAACATGATTTGTAGTAGCTCTCTGAAACTTGAAAAAATAAAGGAGTTCTCAGTTTTGTCTCTGTGGTTTGTTTCCTCTTCAAGGAGCCCTAGGAACAGACTGTGGAAAAGCACTTTCATTGAGTGGGGTTGCCAAGCTTCCAAGAAATAACGATTTTCCGAAATACCAGCAAATATTTTTCACACAATCTTGATGACACTTGGTGGTAATGATCAGTACACAAATCCCACTTGGCTCACCAAATTTTGTTCTTCTAGGTTGAATCGTTCATCTACAGTAGCAGTTTTTATATTTAGGTTTCACTCTGTTGTCTCCTATATAGATAGATGTATTTGGAACTCTAAATCCAGTATGGTTTGTAGTAGCTCTTTGAATCTTGACAAAATAAAGGAGTTCTCAGTTTTGTCTCTATGATTTGTTTCCGCTTCAAGTAGCCCTAAGCAGAGACTGTGGAAAAGCACTTTCATTGAGACGGGTTGCCAAGCTTCCAAGAAATTACGAGTTTCCGAAATACCAGCAAATATTTTTTCACCCAATCTTGATGATACGTGGTGGTAATGACAAGTCCACAAATCCCACTTGGCTCACCAAATTTTGTTCGTCTAGGTTGAAGCGTTCGTTTACAGTAGCAGTTTTTAATTTTTAGGTTTCAATCTGTTCTCTCGTATTTAGATAGATGAATTTGGAACTCTAAATCCAACATGATTTGTAGTAGCTCTCTGAAACTTGAAAAAATAAAGGAGTTCTCAGTTTTGTCTCTGTGGTTTGTTTCCTCTTCAAGGAGCCCTAGGAACACACTGTGGAAAACCACTTTCATTGAGTGGGGTTGCCAAGCTTCTAAGAAATAACGAGTTTCCGAAATACCAGCAAATATTTTTTCACGCAATCTTGATGACACTTGGTGGTAATGATCAGTTCACAAATCCAACTTGGATCACCAAATTTTGTTCTTCTTGGTTGAAGCGTTCGTCTACAGTAGCAGTTTTTATGTTTAGGTTTCACTCTGTTCTCTGCTATATAGATAGATGAATTTGGAACTCTAATTCCAATATGGTTTGTAGTAGCTCTTTGAAACTTGACAAAGTAAAGGAGTTCTCAGTTTTGTCTCTATGATTTGTTTCCACTTCATGTTGCCCTAAGCACAGACTGTGGAAAAGCACTTTCATTGAGAGGGGTTGCCAAGCTTCCAAGAAATTACGAGTTTCCGAAATACCAGCAAATATTTTGTCACCCAAAGTTGATGATATGTGGTGGTAATGATCGGTATTTAAATCCCACTTGGCTCACCAAATTTTGTTCTTCTAGGTTGAAGCGCTCGTCTACAGTAGCAGTTTTTATATTTACGTTTCACTCTGTTCTCTGCTATATAGATAGATGAATCTGGAACTCTAAATCCAACATGGTTTGTAGTAGCTCTTTGAATCTTGACAAAATAAAGGAGTTCTCAGTTTTTTCTTTATGGTTTGTTTCCTCTTCAAGTACCCCTAGGCACAGACTGTGGAAAAGCACTTTCATTGAGAGGGGTTGCCAAGCTTCCAAGAAATTACGAGTTTCCGAAATACCAGCAAAATATTTTTTCACCCAATCTTGATGATACTTGGTGTTTACGATCGGTACACAAATCCCACTTGACTCACCAAATTTTGTTCTTCTTTGTTGAAGCGTTCATTTTCAGTAGCAGTTTTTATTTTAGGTTTCACTCTGTTCTCTCCTATATAGATAGATGAATTTGGAACTCTAAATCCAACATGGTTTGTAGTAGCTCTTTCAAACTTGAAAAAATAAAGGAGTTCTCAGTTTTGTCTCTCTGATTTGTTTCCGCTTTAAGTAGCCCTAAGCAGAGAATGTGGAAAAGCACTTTCATTGAGAGGGGTTGCCAAGATTCTCAGAAATAACGAGTTTCCGAATTACCAGCAAATATTTTTTCACCCAATCTTGATGATACTTGCTGTGAAGATCGGTACACAAATTCCACTTGGCTCACCAAATTTTGTTCTTCTAGGTTGAAGCCTTCATCTACAGTAGCAGTGTTTATATTTAGGTTTCACTCTGTTCTCTCCTATATAGATAGATGAATTTGGAACTCTAAATCCAATATGGTTTGTAGTAGCTCTTTGAAACTTGACAAAATAAAGGAGTTCTCAGTTTTGTCTCTATGATTTGTTTCCGCTTCAAGTAGCCCTAAGCAGAGACTGTGGAAAAGCACTTTCATTGAGAGGGGTTGCCAAGCTTCCAAGAAATTACGAGTTTTCGAAAAACCAGCAAATATTTTTTTACCCAATCTTGATGATACGTGGTGGTATTGACAAGTCCACAAATCCCACTTGGCTCACCAAATTTTGTTCTTCTAGGATGAAGCGTTCGTTTACAGTAGCAGTTTTTATGTTTAGGTTTCACTCTGTTCTCTCCTATATAGATAGATGAATTTGGAACTCTAAATCCAACCTGGTTTGTAGTAGCTCTTTGAAACTTGACAAAGTAAAGGAGTTCTCACTTTTGTCTCTATGATATGTTTCCGCTTCAACTAGCCCTAAGCAGTGACTGTGGAAAAGCACCTTCCTTAAGAGGAGTTGCCAAGGTTCCAACATATTACGAGTTTCCGAAATACCAGCAAATATTTTTTTACCCAATCTTGATGATACTTGGTGGTAATGATCAGTTCACAAATCCCACTTGGATCACCAAATTTTGTTCTTCTTGGTTGAAGCGTTCGTCTACAATAGCAGTTTTTATGTTTAGGTTTCACTGTTCTCTGCTATATAGATAGATGAATTTGGAACTCTAAATCAAACATGGTTTGTAGTGGCCCTTTGAAACTTGACAAAAAAAAGTAGTTCTCTGTTTTGTCTCTATGGTTTGTTTCCTCTTCAAGTAGCCCTAGGCACAGACGGTGGATACGCACTTTCATTGAGAGGGGTTGCCAAGCTTACAAGATATTACGAGTTTCCGAAATACCAGCAAATATTTTTTTACCCAATCTTGATGATACGTGGTGGTATTGACAAGTCCACAAATCGCACTAGGCTCACCAAATTTTGTTCTTCTAGGTTGAAGCGTTCGTTTACAGTAGCATTTTTTATGTTTAGGTTTCACTCTGTTCTCTCCTATATAGATAGATGAATTTGGAACTCTAAATCCAACATGGTTTGTAGTAGCTCTTTGAAACTTGACAAAGTAAAGGAGTTCTCACTTTTGTCTCTATGATTTGTTTCCGCATCAAGTAGCCCTAAGCAGTGACTGTGGAAAAGCACTTTCATTGAGAGGGGTTGCCAAGCTTCCAAGAAATTCGGAGTTTCCGAAATACCAGCAAATATTTTTTCACTCAATCTTGATGATATTTGGTGGTAATGATCAGTTCACAAATCCCACTTGGATCACCAAATTTTGTTCTTCTTGGTTGAAGCGTTCGTCTACAGTAGCAGTTTTTAAGTTTAGGTTTCACTATGTTCTCTGATATATAGATAGATGAATTCGGAACTCTAAATCCAACATGGTTTGTAGTGGCTCTTTGAAACTTGACAAAATAAAGGAGTTCTCTGTTTTGTCACTATGGTTTGTTTCCTCTACAAGTAGCCCTAGGCACAGACGGTGGATACGCACTTTCATTGAGAGGGGTTGCCAAGCTTCCAAGAAATTACGGGTTTCCGAAATACCAGCAAATATTTTTTCACCCAATCTTGATGATACATGGTGTTCACGATCGGTACACAAATCCCACTTGACTCACCAAATTTTGTTCTTCTATGTTGAATGTTCGTTTTCAGTAGCAGTTTTTATTTTTAGGTTTCACTCTGTTCTCTCCTATATAGATAGAAGAATTTGAAACTCTAAATCCAACATGGTTTGTAGTAGCTCTTTGAACCTTGACAAAATAAAGGAGTTCTCAGTTTTGTCTCTATGATTTGTTTCTGCTTCAAGTAGCCCTAAGCAGAGACTGTGGAAAAGCACTTTCATTGAGAAGGGTTGCCAAGCTTCTAAGAAATAACGAGTTTACGAATTACCAGCAAATATTTTTTCACCCAATCTTGATGATACTTGGTGGTGAAGATCGGTACACAATTCCCGCTTGGCTCACCAAATTTTGTTCTTCTAGGTTGAAGCGTTCGTCTACAGTAGCAGTTTTTATATTTAGGTTTCACTCTGTTCTCTCCTAAATAGATAGATGAATTTGGAACTCTAATTCCAATATGGTTTGTAGTAGCTCTTTGAAACTTGACAAAGTAAAGGAGTTCTCAGTTTTGTCTCTATGATTTGTTTCTGCTTCATGTAGCCCTAAGCACAGACTGTGGAAAAGCACTTTCATTGAAAGGGTTGCCAAGCTACCAAGAAATTACGAGTTTCCGAAATACCAGCAAATATTTTGTCACCCAAAGTTGATGATATGTGGTGGTAATGATCGGTATCCAAATCCCACTTGGCTCACCAAATTTTGTTCTTCTAGGTTGAAGCGCTCGTCTACAGTAGCAGTTTTTATATTTAGGTTTCACTCTGTTCTCTGCTATATAGATAGATGAATCTGGAACTCTAAATCCAACATAGTTTGTAGTAGCTCTTTGAATCTTGACGAAATAAAGGAGTTCTCAGTTTTGTCTTTATGGTTTGTTTCCTGTTCAAGTAGCCCTAGGCACAGACTGTGGAAAAGCACTTTCATTGAGAGGGGTTGCCAAGCTTCTAAGAAATAACGAGTTTCCAAAATACCAGCAAATATTTTTTCACCCAATCTTGATGATACTTGATGGTGATGATTAGTACACAAATCCCACTTGGCTCACCAAATTTTGTTCTTCTAGGTTGAAGCTTTCGTCTACAGTAGCATTTTTTATATTTAGGTTTCACTCTGTTCTCTCCTATATGGATAGATGAATTTGGAACTCTAAATCCAACATGGTTTGCAGTAGCTCTTTGAAACTTGACAAAGTAAAGGAGTTCTCACTTTTGTCTCTATGATTTGTTTCCGCTTCAAGTAGCCCTAAGCAGAGACTGTGGAAAAGCACTTTCCTTGAGAGGGGTTGCCAAGGTTCCAAGAAATAACGAGTTTACGAATTACCAGCAAATATTTTTTCACCCAATCTTGATGATACTTGGTGGTGAAGATCGGTACACAATTCCCACTTGGCTCACCAAATTTTGTACTTCTAGGTTGAAGCGTTCGTCTACAGTAGCAGTTTTTATATTTAGGTTTCACTCTGTTCTCTCCTATATAGATAGATGAATTTGGAACTCTAAATCCATCATGGTTTGTAGTAGCTCTTTGAATCTTGACAAAATAAAGGAGTTCTCAGTTTTGTCTCTATGATTTGTTTCCGCTTCAAGTAGCCCTAGGCAGAGACTGTGGAAAAGCACTTTCATTGAGAGGGGTTGCCAAGCTTCCAAGAAATTATGAGTTTCCGAAATACCAGCAAATATTTTTTCACACAATCTTGATGATACGTGGTGGTAATGACAAGTCCACAAATCCCAATTGGCTCACAGATTTTGTTCGTCTAGGTTGAAGCGTTCGTTTACAGTAGCAATTTTAATTTTTAGGTTTCAATCTGTTCTCTCGTATTTAGATAGATGAATTTGGAACTCTAAATCCAACATGATTTGTAGTAGCTCTTTGAAACTTGACAAAATAAAGGAGTTCTCAGTTTTGTCTCTGTGGTTTGTTTCCTCTTCAAGGAGCCCTAGGAACAGACTGTGGATAAGCACTTTCATTGAGTGGGGTTGCCAAGCTTCTAAGAAATAACGATTTTCCGAAATACCAGCAAATATTTTTCACGCAATCTTGATGACACTTCGTGGTAATGATCAGTACACAAATCCCACTTGGCTCACTAAATTTTGTTCTTCTAGGTTGAATCGTTCGTCTACAGTAGCAGTTTTTATATTTAGGTTTCACTCTGTTCTCTCCTATATAGATAGATGAATTTGGAACTCTAATTAAAATATGGTTTGTAGTAGCTCTTTGAAACTTGACAAAGTAAAGGAGTTCTCAGTTTTGTCTCTATGATTTGTTTCCGCTTCATGTAGCCCTAAGCACAGACTGTGGAAAAGCACTTTCATTGAGAGGGGTTGCCAAGCTTCCAAGAAATTACGAGTTTCCGAAATACCAGCAAATATTTTGTCACCCAAAGTTGATGATATGTGGTGGTAATGATCGGTATCCAAATCCCACTTGGCTCACCAAATTTTGTTCTTCTAGGTTGAAGCGCTCGTCTACAGTAGCAGTTTTTATATTTAGGTTTCACTCTGTTCTCTACTATATAGATAGATGAATCTGGAACTCTAAATCCAACATGGTTTGTAGTAGCTCTTTGAATCTTGACAAAATAAAGGAGTTCTCACTTTTGTCTCTATGATTTGTTTCCGCTTTAAGTAGCCCTAAGCAGAGAATGTGGAAAAGCACTTTCATTGAGAGGGGTTGCCAATCTTCTCAGAAATAACGAGTTTCCGAATTATCAGCAAATATTTATTCACCCAATCTTGATGATACTTGGTGGTGAAGATCGGTAAACAAATTCCACTTGGCTCACCAAATTTTGTTCTTCTAGGTTGAAGCCTTCATCTACAATAGCAGTGTTTATATTTAGGTTTCACTCTGTTCTCTCCTATATAGATAGATGAATTTGGAACTCTAAATGCAATATGATTTGTAGTAGCTCTTTGAAACTTGACAAAATAAAGGAGTTCTCAGTTTTGTCTCTATGATTTTTTTC
Organism: Callospermophilus lateralis; assembly: GCF_048772815.1. NCBI lineage: Eukaryota > Metazoa > Chordata > Mammalia > Rodentia > Sciuridae > Callospermophilus > Callospermophilus lateralis. Next base: position 14,120 of record NW_027515903.1, read on the forward strand.
CGCTTCAAGTACCCCTAAGCAGCGACTGTGGAAAAGCACTTTCATTGAGAGGGGTTGCCAAGCTTCCAAGAAATTACGAGTTTCCGAAATACCAGCAAATATTTTTTTACCCAATCTTGATGATACGTGGTGGTATTGACAAGTCCACAAATTCCACTTGGCTCACCAAATTTTGTTCTTCTAGGTTGAAGCGTTCGTTTACAGTAGCAGTTTTTATGTTTAGGTTTCACTCTGTTCTCTCCTATATAGATAGATGAATTTGGAACTCTAAATCCAACACGGTTTGTAGTAGCTCTTTGAAACTTGACAAAATAAAGGAGTTCTCAGTTTTGTCTCTATGGTTTGTTTCCTCTTCAAGTACCCCTAGGAACAGACTGTGGAAAAGCACTTTCATTGAGTGGGTTTGCCAAGCTTCTAAGAAATAACGAGTTTCCGAAATACCAGCAAATACTTTTTCACACAATCTTGATGACACTTGGTGGTAATGATCAGTACACAAATCCCACTTGGCTCACCAAATTTTGTTCTTCTAGGTTGAAGCGTTCGTCTACAGTAGCAATTTTTATATTTAGGTTTCACTCTGTTCTCTCCTATATGGATAGATGAATTTGGAACTCTAAATCCAACATGGTTTGTAGTAGCTCTTTGAAACTTGACAAAGCAAAGGAGTTCTCACTTTTGTCTCTATGATTTGTTTCAGCTTCAAGTAGCCCTAAGCAGTGACTGTGGAAAATCACTTTCCTTGAGAGGGGTTGCCAAGGTTCCAACATATTACGAGTTTCCGAAATACCAGCAAATATTTTTTCACCCAATCTTGATGATACTTGGTGGTAATGATCAGTTCACAAATCCCACTTGAATCACCAAATTTTGTTCTTTTTGGTTGAAGCGTTCGTCTACAGTAGCAGTTTTTATGTTTAGGTTTCACTGTTCTCTGCTATATAGATAGATGAATTTGGAACTCTAAATCCAACATGGTTTGTAGTGGCTCTTTGAAACTTGACAAAATAAAGGAGTTCTCTGTTTTGTCTCTATGGTTTGTTTCCTCTTCAAGTAGCCCTAGGCACAGACGGTGGATACGCACTTTCATTGAGAGGGGTTGCCAAGTTTCCAAGAAATTACGAGTTTCCGAAATACCAGCAAATATTTTTTTACCCAAACTTGATGATACGTGGTGGTATTGACAAGTCCACAAATCCCACTAGGCTCACCAAATTTTGTTCTTCTAGGTTGAAGCATTCGTTTACAGTAGCAGTTTTTATGTTTAGGTTTCACTCTGTTCTCTCCTATATAGATAGATGAATTTTATAACTCTAAATCCAACATGGTTTGTAGTAGCTATTTGAAACTTGACAAAATAAAGGAGTTCTCAGTTTTTTCTCTATGGTTTGTTTCCTCATCAAGTAGCCCTAGGCACAGACTGTGGAAAAGCACTTTTATTGAGAGGGGTTGCGAAGCTTCTAAGAAATAACGAGTTTCCAAAATACCAGCAAATATTTTTTCACCCAATCTTGATGATACTTGCTGGTGATGATTAGTACACAAATCCCACTTGGCTGACCAAATTTTGTTCTTCTAGGTTGAAGCTTTCGTCTACAGTAGCAGTTTTTATGTTTAGGTTTCACTCTGTTCTCTCCTATATGGATAGATGAATTTGGAACTCTAAATCCAACATGGTTTGCAGTAGCTCTTTGAAACTTGACAAAGTAAAGGAGTTCTCACCTTTGTCTCTATGATTTATTTCCGCTTCAAGTAGCCCTAAGCAGTGACTGTGGAAAAGCACTTTCATTGAGAGGGGTTGCCAAGGTTCCAAGAAATAACGAGTTTACGAATTACCAGCAAATATTTTTTCACCCAATCTTGATGATACTTGGTGGTGAAGATCGGTACACAATTCCCACTTGGCTCACCAAATTTTGTTCTTCTAGGTTGAAGCTTTCGTCTACAGTAGCAATTTTTATATTTAGGTTTCACTCTGTTCTCTCCTATATGGATAGATGAATTTGGAACTCTAAATCCAACATGGTTTGCAGTAGCTCTTTGAAACTTGACAAAGTAAAGGAGTTCTCACTTTTGTCTCTCTGATTTGTTTCCGCTTCAAGTAGCCCTAAGCAGAGACTGTGGAAAAGCAATTTCCTTGAGAGGGGTTGCCAAGGTTCCAAGAAATAACGAGTTTACAAATTACCAGCAAATATTTTTTCACCCAATCTTGATGATACTTGGTGGTGAAGATCGGTACACAATTCCCACTTGGCTCACCAAATTTTGTTCTTCTAGGTTGAAGCGTTCGTCTACAGTAGCAGTTATTATATTTAGGTTTCACTCTGTTCTCTCCTATATAGATAGATGAATTTGGAACTCTAAATCCAGTATGGTTTGTAGTAGCTCTTTGAATCTTGACAAAATAAAGGAGTTCTCAGTTTTGTCTCTATGATTTGTTTCCGCTTCAAGTAGCCCTAAGCAGAGACTGTGGAAAAGCACTTTCATTGAGAGGGGTTGCCAAGCTTCCAAGAAATTACGAGTTTCCGAAATACCAGCAAATATTTTTTCACCCAATCTTGATGATACCTGGTGGTAATGACAAGTCCACAAATCCCACTTGGCTCACCAAATTTTGTTCGTCTAGGTTGAAGCGTTCGTTTACAGTAGCAGTTTTAATTTTTAGGTTTCAATCTGTTCTCTCGTATTTAGATAGATGAATTTGGAACTCTAAATCCAACATGATTTGTAGTAGCTCTCTGAAACTTGAAAAAATAAAGGAGTTCTCAGTTTTGTCTCTGTGGTTTGTTTCCTCTTCAAGGAGCCCTAGAAACAGACTGTGGAAAAGCACTTTCATTGAGTGGGGTTGCCAAGCTTCTAAGAAATAACGATTTTCCGAAATACCAGCAAATATTTTTCACACAATCTTGATGACACTTGGTGGTAATGATCAGTACACAAATCCCACTTGGCTCACCAAATTTTGTTCTTCTAGGTTGAATCGTTCGTCTACAGTAGCAGTTTTTATATTTAGGTTTCACTCTGTTGTCTCCTATATAGATAGATGTATTTGGAACTCTAAATCCAGTATGGTTTGTAGTAGCTCTTTGAATCTTGACAAAATAAAGGAGTTCTCAGTTTTGTCTCTATGATTTGTTTCCGCTTCAAGTAGCCCTAAGCAGAGACTGTGGAAAAGCACTTTCATTGAGAGGGGTTGCCAAGCTTCCAAGAAATTACGAGTTTCCGAAATACCAGCAAATATTTTTTCACCCAATCTTGATGATACGTGGTGGTAATGACAAGTCCACAAATCCCACTTGGCTCACCAAATTTTGTTCGTCTAGGTTGAAGCGTTCGTTTACAGTAGCAGTTTTAATTTTTAGGTTTCAATCTGTTCTCTCGTATTTAGATAGATGAATTTGGAACTCTAAATCCAACATGATTTGTAGTAGCTCTCTGAAACTTGAAAAAATAAAGGAGTTCTCAGTTTTGTCTCTGTGGTTTGTTTCCTCTTCAAGGAGCCCTAGGAACACACTGTGGAAAAGCACTTTCATTGAGTGGGGTTGCCAAGCTTCTAAGAAATAACGAGTTTCCGAAATACCAGCAAATATTTTTTCACGCAATCTTGATGACACTTGGTGGTAATGATCAGTTCACAAATCCCACTTGGATCACCAAATTTTGTTCTTCTTGGTTGAAGCGTTCGTCTACAGTAGCAGTTTTTATGTTTAGGTTTCACTCTGTTCTCTGCTATATAGATAGATGAATTTGGAACTCTAATTAGAATATGGTTTGTAGTAGCTCTTTGAAACTTGACAAAGTAAAGGAGTTCTCAGTTTTGTCTCTATGATTTGTTTCCACTTCATGTAGCCCTAAGCACAGACTGTGGAAAAGCACTTTCATTGAGAGGGGTTGCCAAGCTTCCAAGAAATTACGAGTTTCCGAAATACCAGCAAATATTTTGTCACCCAAAGTTGATGATATGTGGTGGTAATGATCTATATTTAAATCCCACTTGGCTCACCAAATTTTGTTCTTCTAGGTTGAAGCGCTCGTCTACAGTAGCAGTTTTTATATTTACGTTTCACTCTGTTCTCTGCTATATAGATAGATGAATCTGGAACTCTAAATCCAACATGGTTTGTAGCAGCTCTTTGAATCTTGACAAAATAAAGGAGTTCTCAGTTTTTTCTTTATGGTTTGTTTCCTCTTCAAGTACCCCTAGGCACAGACTGTGGAAAAGCACTTTCATTGAGAGGGGTTGCCAAGCTTCCAAGAAATTACGAGTTTCCGAAATACTAGCAAATATTTTTTCACCCAATCTTGATGATACTTGGTGTTTACGATCGGTACACAAATCCCACTTGACTCACCAAATTTTGTTCTTCTTTGTTGAAGCGTTCATTTTCAGTAGCAGTTTTTATTTTTAGGTTTCACTCTGTTCTCTCCTATATAGATAGATGAATTTGGAACTCTAAATCCAACATGGTTTGTAGTAGCTCTTTGAAACTTGACAAAATAAAGGAGTTCTCAGTTTTGTCTCTATGATTTGTTTTCGCTTCAAGTAGCCCTAAGCAGAGACTGTGGAAAAGCACTTTCATTGAGAGGGGTTGCCAAGCTTCCAAGAAATTACGAGTTTCCGAAAAACCAGCAAATATTTTTTTACCCAATCTTGATGATACGTGGTGGTATTGACAAATCCACAAATCCCACTTGGCTCACCAAATTTTGTTCTTCTAGGTTGAAGCGTTCGTTCACAGTAGCAGTTTTTATGTTTAGGTTTCACTCTGTTCTCTCCTATATAGATAGATGAATTTGGAACTCTAAATCCAACATGGTTTGTAGTAGCTCTTTGAAACTTGACAAAGTAAAGGAGTTCTCACTTTTGTCTCTATGATTTGTTTCCGCATCAAGTAGCCCTAAGCAGTGACTGTGGAAAAGCACTTTCATTGAGAGGGGTTGCCAAGGTTCCAAGAAATTACGAGTTTCCGAAATACCAGCAAATATTTTTTCACCCAATCTTGATGATATTTGGTGGTAATGATCAGTTCACAAATCCCACTTGGATCACCAAATTTTGTTCTTCTTGGTTGAAGCGTTCGTCTACAGTAGCAGTTTTTAAGTTTAGGTTTCACTATGTTCTCTGATATATAGATAGATGAATTCGGAACTCTAAATCCAACATGGTTTGTAGTGGCTCTTTGAAACTTGACAAAATAAAGGAGTTCTCTGTTTTGTCACTATGGTTTGTTTCCTCTACAAGTAGCCCTAGGCACAGACGGTGGATACGCACTTTCATTGAGTGGGGTTGCCAAGCTTCCAAGAAATTACGGGTTTCCGAAATAGCAGCAAATATTTTTTCACCCAATCTTGATGATACATGGTGTTCACGATCGGTACACAAATCCCACTTGACTCACCAAATTTTGTTCTTCTATGTTGAATGTTCGTTTTCAGTAGCAGTTTTTATTTTTAGGTTTCACTCTGTTCTCTCCTATATAGATAGAAGAATTTGAAACTCTAAATCCAACATGGTTTGTAGTAGCTCTTTGAACCTTGACAAAATAAAGGAGTTCTCAGTTTTGTCTCTATGATTTGTTTCTGCTTCAAGTAGCCCTAAGCAGAGACTGTGGAAAAGCACTTTCATTGAGAAGGGTTGCCAAGCTTCTAAGAAATAACGAGTTTACGAATTACCAGCAAATATTTTTTCACCCAATCTTGATGATACTTGGTGGTGAAGATCGGTACACAATTCCCGCTTGGCTCACCAAATTTTGTTCTTCTAGGTTGAAGCGTTCGTCTACAGTAGCAGTTTTTATATTTAGGTTTCACTAGTTCTCTCCTAAATAGATAGATGAATTTGTAACTCTAATTCCAATATGGTTTGTAGTAGCTCTTTGAAACTTGACAAAGTAAAGGAGTTCTCAGTTTTGTCTCTATGATTTGTTTCCGCTTCATGTAGCCCTAAGCACAGACTGTGGAAAAGCACTTTCATTGAAAGGGGTTGCCAAGCTACCAAGAAATTACGAGTTTCCGAAATACCAGCAAATATTTTGTCACCCAAAGTTGATGATATGTGGTGGTAATGATCGGTATCCAAATCCCACTTGGCTCACCAAATTTTGTTCTTCTAAGTTGAAGCGCTCGTCTACAGTAGCAGTTTTTATATTTAGGTTTCACTCTGTTCTCTGCTATATAGATAGATGAATCTGGAACTCTAAATCCAACATAGTTTGTAGTAGCTCTTTGAATCTTGACGAAATAAAGGAGTTCTCAGTTTTGTCTTTATGGTTTGTTTCCTGTTCAAGTAGCCCTAGGCACAGACTTTGGAAAAGCACTTTCATTGAGAGGGGTTGCCAAGCTTCCAAGAAATTACGAGTTTCCGAAATACCAGCAAATATTTTTTCACCCAATCTTGATGATACGTGGTGGTAATGACAAGTCCACAAATCCCACTTGGCTCACCAAATTTTGTTCGTCAGGGTTGAAGCATTCGTTTACAGTAGCAGTTTTTGTTTTTAGGTTTCAATCTGTTCTCTCGTATTTAGATAGATGAATTTGGAACTCTAAATCCAACATGATTTGTAGTAGCTCTTTGAAACTTGACAAAATAAAGGAGTTCTCAGTTTTGTCTCTGTGGTTTGTTTCCTCTTCAAGGAGCCCTAGGAACAGACTGTGGAAAAGCACTTTCATTGAGTGGGGTTGCCAAGCTCCTAAGAAATAACGATTTTCCGAAATACCAGCAAATATTTTTCATGCAATCTTGATGACACTTGGTGGTAATGATCAGTACACAAATCCCACTTGGCTCACTAAATTTTGTTCTTCTAGGATGAATCGTTCGTCTACAGTAGCAGTTTTTATATTTAGGTTTCACTCTGTTCTCTCCTATATAGATAGATGAATTTGGAACTCTAATTCCAATATGGTTTGTAGTAGCTCTTTGAAACTTGACAAAGTAAAGGAGTTCTCAGTTTTGTCTCTATGATTTGTTTCCGCTTAATGTAGCCCTAAGCACAGACTGTGGAATAGCACTTTCATTGAGAGGGGTTGCCAAGCTTCCAAGAAATGACGAGTTTCCGAAATACCAGCAAATATTTTGTCACCCAAAGTTGATGATATGTGGTGATAATGATCGGTATCCAAATCCCACTTGGCTCACCAAATTTTGTTCTTCTAGGTTGAAGCGCTCGTCTACAGTAGCAGTTTTTATATTTAGGTTTCACTCTGTTCTCTGCTATATAGATAGATGAATCTGGAGCTCTAAATCCAACATGGTTTGTAGTAGCTCTTTGAATCTTGACAAAATAAAGGAGATCTCAGTTTTGTCTCTATGATTTGTTTCCGCTTTAAGTAGCCCTAAGCAGAGAATGTGGAAAAGCACTTTCATTGAGAGGGGTTGCCAAGCTTCTCAGAAATAACGAGTTTCCGAATTACCAGCAAATATTTATTCACCCAATCTTGATGATACTTGGTGGTTAAGATCGGTACACAAATTCCACTTGGCTCACCAAATTTTGTTCTTCTAGGTTTAAGCCTTCATCTACAATAGCAGTGTTTATATTTAGGTTTCACTCTGTTCTCTCCTATATAGATAGATGAATTTTAACTCTAAATGCAATATGGTTTGTAGTAGCTCTTTGAAACTTGACAAAGTAAAGGAGTTCTCACTTTTGTCTCTATGATTTGTTTCCGCTTCAAGTAGCCCTAAGCAGAGACTGTGGAAAAGCACTTTCCTTGAGAGGGGTTGCCAAGGTTCCAAGAAATAACGAGTTTACAAATTACCAGCAAATATTTTTTCACCCAATCTTGATGATACTTGGTGGTGAAGATCGGTACACAATTCCCACTTGGCTCACCAAATTTTGTTCTTCTAGGTTGAAGCGTTCGTCTACAGTAGCAGTTATTATATTTAGGTTTCACTCTGTTCTCTCCTATATAGATAGATGAATTTGGAACTCTAAATCCAGTATGGTTTGTAGTAGCTCTTTGAATCTTGACAAAATAAAGGAGTTCTCAGTTTTGTCTCTATGATTTGTTTCCGCTTCAAGTAGCCCTAAGCAGAGACTGTGGAAAAGCACTTTCATTGAGAGGGGTTGCCAAGCTTCCAAGAAATTACGAGTTTCCGAAATACCAGCAAATATTTTTTCACCCAATCTTGATGATACGTGGTGGTAATGACAAGTCCACAAATCCCACTTGGCTCACCAAATTTTGTTCGTCTAGGTTGAAGCGTTCGTTTACAGTAGCAGTTTTAATTTTTAGGTTTCAATCTGTTCTCTCGTATTTAGATAGATGAATTTGGAACTCTAAATCCAACATGATTTGTAGTAGCTCTTTGAATCTTGACGAAATAAAGGAGTTCTCAGTTTTGTCTCTATGGTTTGTTTCCTCTTCAAGTACCCTAGTCACAGACTGTGGTAAAGCACTTTCAATAAGAGGGGTTTCCAAGCCTCTAAAAATAACGAGTTTCCGAAATATCAGCAAATATTTTTTCACCGAAACTTGATGATAGTTGGTGGTCATGATTGGTACACAAATCCCACTTGACTAACCAAATTTTGTTCTTCTATGATGAAGCGTTCGTTTACAGTAGCAGTTTATATTTTTACATTTCCCTCTGTTCTCTCCTATATAGATAGATGAATTTGGAACTCTAAATTCAACATGGTTTATTGTTGCTCTTTGAAAGTTGACAAAATATAGGAGTTCTCAGTTTTGTCTCAATTGTTTGTTTCCTCTTCAAGTAGCCCTAGGCACAGACGGTGGAAAAGCACTTTCATTGAGAGGGGTTGCCAAGCTTCAAATAATTTACGAGTTTCCTAAATACCAGCAAATATTTTTTCATCCAATGTTGATGATCCGTGGTGGTAATGACAAGTACACAAATCCCACTTGGCTCAACAAATTTTGTTCTTCTAGGTTGAAGCGTTCATTTACAGTAGCAGTTTTCATTTTTAGGTTGCACTATTTTCTCTCCTATATTGATAGATGAATTTGGAACTCTAAATCCAACGTGGTTTGTAGTAGCTCTTTGAAACTTGACAAAAGAAAGGATTTCTCAGTTTTGTCTCTATGGTTTGTTTCCGCTTCATGTAGCCATAAGCAGAGACTGTGGAAAAGCATTTTCATTGAAAGGGGTTGCCAAGCTTCCAAGAAATTAGGAGATTTCGAAATACCAGCAAATATTTTTTCACCCAATGTTGACGATACTTGGTGGTAATGATCAGTAAACAAATCCCACTTGGCTCACCAAATTTTCTTCTTCTAGGTAGAAGCCTTCGTCTACAGTAGCAGTTTTTATATTTAGGTTTCACTCTGTTCTCTCCTTTATAAATAGATGAATTTGGAACTCTAAATCCAACATGGTTTGTTAGCACTTTGAAACTTAACAAAATAAAGGAGTTCTCAGTTTTGTCTCTATGGTTGTTTCCTCTTGAAGTAGCCCTAGGCACAGACTGTGGAAAAGCACTTTCATTGAGAGGGGTTGCCAAGCTTCTAAGAAATAACGAGTTTCCGAAAAACCAGCAAATATATTTTCACCCAACCTTGATGATACTTAGTGGTAATGATCAATACACAAATCCCACTTGGCTCACCAAATTTTGTTCTTCTACATTGACATGTTCGTCTACAGTAGCAGTTTTTATATTTAGGTTTCACTCTGTTCTCTCCTATATTGATAGATGAATTTGGAACTCTAAATCCAACATAGTTTGCAGTAGCTCTTTTAAACTTGACAAAATAAAGGAGTTCTCAGTTTTTTCTCTATGGTTTGTTTCCTCTTCAAGTACTCCTAGGCACAGACTGTGGAAAAGCACTTTCATTGAGAGGGGTTGCCAATCTTCTAAGAAATAACGAGTTTCCGAAATACCAGCAAATATATTTTCACCCAACCTTGATGATACTTAGTGGTAATGATCAATACACAAATCCCACTTGGCTCACCAAACTTTGTTCTTCTACGTTGACATGTTCGTCTACAGTAGCAGTTTTTATATTTAGGTTTCACTCTGTTCTCTCCTATATTGATAGATGAATTTGGAACTCTAAATCCAACATGGTTTGTAGTAGCTCTTTGAAAGTTGACAAAATAAAGGAGTTCTCAGTTTTGTCTCTATGATTTGTTTCTGCTTCATGTAGCCCTAAGCAGAGACTGTGGAAAAGCAGTTTCATTGAAAGGGGTTGCCAATCTTCCAATAAATTACGAGTTTCCGAAATACCAGCAAATATTTTTTCAACCAATGTTGATGATACGTGGTGGTAATGACAAGTACAGAAATTCCACTTGGCTCACCAAATTTTGTTCTCATAGGTTGAAGCGTTCGTTTACAGTAGCATTTTTTATTTTTCGGTTTCACTCTGTTCTCTCCTATATAGATAGATGAATTTGGAACTCTAAATCCAACATGGTTTGTAGTAGCTTTTTGAAACTTGACAAAACAAAGGAATTCTCAGTTTTGTCTCTATGGTTTGTTACCTCTTCAAGTAGCCCTAGGCACAGACTGTGGAAAAGCAATTTTATTGAGAGGGGTTGCCAAGCTTCTAAGAAATAAAGAGTTTCCAAAATATCAGCAAATATTTTTTCACCCAATGTTGATGATACTTGGTGGTAATGATCAGTACACAAATCCCACTTTGCTCACCAAATTTTGTTCTTCTGTGTTGAAGCTTTCGTCTACAGTAGCAGTTTTTATTTTTAGGTTTCACTCTGTTCTCTCCTATATAGATAGATTAATTTGGAACTCTAAATCCAACATGGTGTGTAGTAGCTCTTTGAAACTTGACAAAGTAAAGGAGTTCTAGGTTTTGTCTCTATGATTTGTTTCCGCTTCAAGTAGCCCTAAACAGAGACTGTGGAAAAGCACTTTTATTGAGAGAGGTTGCCAAGCTTCCAAGAAATTACGAGTTTCCGAAATACCAGCAAATATTTTTTCACCCAATCTTGATGATACTTGGTGTTTACGATCGGTACACAAATCCCACTTGACTCACCAAATTTTGTTCTTCTATGATGAAGCCTTCGTTTTCAGTAGCAGTTTATATTTTTAGGTTTCACTCTGTTCTTTCCTGTATAGATAGATGAATTTGGAACTCTAAATCCAACATGGTTTGTAGTAGCTTTTTGAACCTTGACAAAATAAAGGAGTTCTCAGTTTTGTCTCTATGATTTGTTTCCGCTTCAAGTAGCCCTAAGCAGAGACTGTGGAAAAGCACTTTCATTGAGAGTGGTTGCCAAGCTTCTAAGAAATAACGAGTTTCCGAATTACCAGCAAATATTTATTCACCCAATCTTGATGATACTTGGTGGTGAAGATCGGTACACAAATTCCACTTGGCTCACCAAATTTTGTTCTTCTAGGTTGAAGCCTTCATCTACAGTAGCAGTGTTCATATTTAGGTTTCACTCTGTTGTCTCCTATATAGATAGATGAATTTGGAACTCTAAATCCAATATGGTTTGTAGTAGCTCTTTGAAACTTGATAATATAAAAGGATTCTCAGTTTTTTCTCTATGATTTGTTTCCGCTTCAAGTAGCCCTAAGCAGAGACTGTGGAAAAGCACTTTCATTGAGAGGGGTTGCCAAGCTTCCAAGAAATTACGAGTTTCCGAAATACCAGCAAATATTTTTTTACCCTATCTTGATGATACGTGGTGGTATTGACAAGTCCACAAATCCCACTTGGCTCACCAAATTTTGTTCTTCTAGGTTGAAGCGTTCGTTTACAATAGCAGTTTTTATGTTTAGGTTTCACTCTGTTCTCTCCTATGTAGATAGATGAATTTGGAACTCTTAGTCCAACATGGTTTGTAGTAGCTCTTTGAAACTTGACAAAATAAAGGAGTTCTCACTTTTGTCTCTATGGTTTGTTTCCTCTTCAAGTACACCTAGGATCAGACTGTGGAAAAGCACTTTCATTGAGTGGGGTTGACAAGCTTCTAAGAAATAACGAGTTTCCTAAATACCAGCAAATACTTTTTCACGCAATCTTGATGACACTTGGTGGTAATGATCAGTACACAAATCCCACTTGGCTCACCAAACTTTGTTCTTCTAGGTTGAAGCGTTCGTCTACAGTAGCAATTTTTATATTTAGGTTTCACTCTGTTCTCTCCTATATGGATAGATGAATTTGGAACTCTAAATCCAACATGGTTTGTAGTAGCTCTTTGAAACTTAACAAAGTAAAGGAGTTCTCACTTTTGTCTCTATGATTTGTTTCCGCTTCAAGTAGCCCTAAGCAGTGACTGTGGAAAAGCACTTTCCTTGAGAGGGGTTGCCAAGGTTCCAACATATCACGAGTTTCCGAAATACCAGCAAATATTTTTTCACCCAATCTCGATGATACTTGGTGGTAATGATCAGTTCACAAATCCCACTTGAATCACCAATTTTTTTCTTCTCCTTTGAAGCGTTCGTCTACAGTAGCAGTTTTTATGTTTAGGTTTCACTGTTCTCTGCTATATAGATAGATGAATTTGGAACTCTAAATCCAACATGGTTTGTAGTGGCTCTTTGAAACTTGACAAAATAAAGGAGTTCTCTGTTTTGTCTCTATGGTTTGTTTCCTCTTCAAGTAGCCCTAGGACAGACGGTGGATACGCACTTTCATTGAGAGGGGTTGCCAAGCTTCCAAGAAATTACGGGTTTCCGAAATACCAGCAAATATTTTTTCACCCAATCTTGATGATACATGGTGTTTACGATCGGTACACAAAACCCACTTGACACACCAAATTTTGTTCTTCCATGTTGAAGCGTTCGTTTTCAGTAGCAGGTTTTATTTTTAGGTTTCACTCTGTTCTCTCCTATATAGATAGATGAATATGAAACTCTAAATCCAACATGGTTTGTAGTAGCTCTTTGAACCTTGACAAAATAAAGGAGTTCTCAGTTTTGTCTCTATGATTTGTTTCCGCTTAAAGTAGCCCTAAGCAGAGACTGTGGAAAAGCACTTCCATTGAGAGGGGTTCCCAAGCTTCTAGGAAATAACGAGTTTACGAATTACCAGCAAATATTTTTTCACCCAATCTTGATGATATGTGGTGGTAATGACAAGTCCAAGATTCCCACTTGGCTCACTAAATTTTGTTCTTCTAGGTTGAAGCGTTCGTTGACAGTAGCAGTTTATATTTTTAGGTTTCACTCTGTTCTCTCCTATATAGATAGATGAATTTGGAACTCTAAATCCAACATGGTTTCTAGTAGCTCATTGAAACTTGACAAAATAAAGGAGTTCTCAATTTTGTCTCTATGGTTTGTTTCCTCTTCAAGTACCCCTAGGAACAGACTGTGGAAAAGCACTTTCATTGAGAGGTGTTGCCAAGCTTCTAAGAAATAACGAGTTTCCGAAATACCAGCAAATATTTTTTCACCCAATCTTGATGATACTTGGTGGTGATCATCAGTACACAAATCCCACTTGGCTCCCCAAAATTTGTTCTTCTAGGTTGAAGCGTTCGTCTACAGTAGCAATTTTTATATTTAGGTTTCACTCTGTTCTCTCTATATAGATAGATGAATTTGGAACTCTAAATCCAACATGGATTGTAGTATCTCCTTGAAACTTGACAAAATAAAGGAGTTCTCAGATTTGTCTCTATGATTTGCTTCCGCTTCAAGTAGCCCTAAGCAGTGACTGTGGAAAAGCACATTCATTGAGAGGGGTTGCCAAGCTTCCAAGAAATTACGACTTTCCGAAATACCAGCAAATATTTTTTCACCCAATGTTGATGATACTTGGTGGTAATGATCAGTGCCCAAATCAAACTTTGTTCACCAAATTTTGTTCTTCTAGGTTGAAGCGTTCATCTACAGTAGCAGTTTTTATGCTTAGGTTTCACTCTGTTATCTCGTATATAGATAGATGAATTTGGAACTCTAAATCCAACATGGTTTGTAGTGGTTCTTTGAAACTTGAAAACTAAAGTAGTTCTCAGTTTTGTCCCTTTGGTTTTTTCCTCTTCAAGTAGCCCCAGGCACAAAGGTGGAAAAGCACTTTCATTGAGGGGGGTTGCCACGCTTCCAAGAAATTACGAGTTTCCGAAATACCACCAAATATTTTTTCACCCAATCTTGATGATACTTGGTGGTAATGATCAGTACACAAATCCCACTTGACTCACCAAATTTTGTTCTTCTAGGTTGATGCGTTCGTTTTCAGTAGCAGTTTTTATTTTTAGGTTTCACTCTGTTCTCTCCTATATAGATAGATGAATTTGGAACTCTAAATCCAACATGGTTTGTAGTAGCTCTTTGAAACTTGACAAAATAAAGGAGTTCTCAGTTTTGTCTCTATGATTTGATTCCGCTTAAAGTAGCCCTAAGCAGAGACTGTGGAAAAGCACTTTCATTGAGAGGGGTTGCAGAGCTTCCAAGAAATTACGAGTTTCCGAAATAACAGCAAATATTTTTTCACCCAATCTTGATTTTATGTGGTTGTAATGACAAGTCCACGAATCCCACTTGGCTCACCAAATTTTGTTCTTCTAGGTTGAAGCGTTCATTTACAGTAGCAGTTTTTATTTTTAGGTTTCACTCTTTTCTCTCCTATATAGATAGTTGAATTTGGAACTCTAAATCCAACATGGTTTGTAGTAGCTCTTTGAAACTTGACAAAATAAAGGAGTTCTCAGTTTTGTCTCTATGGTTTGTTTCCTCTTCATGTACCCCTAAGCAGAGATTGTGGAAAAGCACTTTCATTGAGGTGGGTTGCCAAGCTTCTAAGGAATAACGAGTTTCCGAATTACCAGCAAATATTTTTTCACCCAATATTGATGATACTTGGTGGTGAAGATCGGTACACAAGTCCCACTTGGCTCACCAAATTTTGTTCTTCTAGGTTGAAGCGTTCGTCTAAAGTAGCAGTTTTTATATTTAGGTTTCACTCTGATCTCTCCTATATAGACAGATGAATTTGGAACTCTAAATCAAATATGGTTTGTAGTAGCTCTTTGAAACTTGACAAAATAAAGGAGTTCTCAGTTTTGTCTCTATGGTTTGTTTTCTCTTCAAGTACCCCTAGGAACAGACTGTGGAAAAGAACTTTCATTGAGTGGGGTTGCCAAGCTTCTAAGAAATAAAGTGTTTCAAGTACCAGCAAATATTTTTTTAACCCAATCTTGACGATACTTGGTGGTAATGATCAGTACACAAATCCCATTTGGCTCACCAAATTTTGTTTTTCTAGGTTGAAGCGTTCGTCTATAGTAGCAGTTTTTATATTTAGGTTTCACACTGTTCTCTGTTATATAGATATATGAATTTGGAACTCTAAATCAAATATGGTTGTAGTAGCTCTTTGAAACTTGACAAAATAAAGGAGTTCTCAGTTTTGTCTCTATGGTTTTTTTCCTCTTCAAGTAGCCCCTGGCACAAACGGTGGAAAAGCACTTTCATTGAGAGGGGTTGCCAAGCTTCTAAGAAATAAAGAGTTTCAAGTACCAGCAAATATTTTTTCACCCAATCTTGACGATACTTGGTGGTAATGATCAGTACACAAATCCCATTTGGCTCACCAAATTTTGTTCTTCTAGGTTGAAGCGTTCGTCTATAGTAGCAGTTTTTATATTTACGTTTCACTCTGTTCTCTCTTATATAGATAGATGAATTTAGAACTCTAAATCAAATATGGTTTGTAGTAGCTCTTTGAAACTTGACAAAATAAAGGAGTTCTCAGTTTTGTCTCTATGGTTTGTTTCCTCTTCAAGTAGCCTCTGGCACAAACGGTGGAAAAGCACTTTCATTGAGAGGGGTTGACAAGCTTCTAAGAAATTACGAGTTTCCGAAATACCAGCAAATATTTTTTCACCCAATCTTGATGATACTTGGTGGTAATGATCGGTACACAAATCCCACTTGGCCTACCAAATTTTGTTCTTCTAGGTTGAAGCGTTCGTCGACAGTAGCAGTTTTTATATTTAGGTTTCACTCTGTTCTCTCTTATATAGATAGATGAATTTGGAACTCTAAATCAAATATGGTTTGTAGTAGCTCTTTGAAACTTGACAAAATAAAGGAGTTCTCAGTTTTGTCTCTAGAATTTGTTTCCGCTTCAAGTAGCCCTAAGCAGAGACTGAAAAAAAGCACTTTCATTGAGAGGGGTTGCCAAGCTTCCAAGAAATTACGAGTTTCCGAACTACCAGCAAATATTTTTTCACCCAATCTTTTGATATGTGGTGGTAATGACAAGTCCAAGATTCCCACTTGGCTCACTAAATTTTGTTCTTCTAGGTTGAAGCGTTCGTTGACAGTAGCAGTTTTTATTTTTAGGTTTCACTCTGTTCTCTTCTATATAGATAGATGAATTTGGAACTCTAAATCCAACATGGTTTGTAGTAGCTCATTGAAACTTGACAAAATAAAGGAGTTCTCAATTTTGCCTCTATGGTTTGTTTCCTCTTCAATTACCCCTAAGAACAGACTGTGGAAAAGCACTTTCATTGAGTGGGGTTGCCAAACTTCTAAGAAATTACGAGTTTCCGAAATACCAGCAAATATTTTTTCACCCAATCTTGATGATACTTGGTGGTAATGATCGGTACACAAATCCCACTTGGCTCACCAAATTTTGTTCTTCTAGGTTGAAGCGTTCGTCTACAGTAGCAGTTTTTATATTTAGGTTTCACTCTGATCTCTCCTATATAGACAGATGAATTTGGAACTGTAAATCAAATATGGTTTGTAGTAGCTCTTTGAAACTTGACAAAATAAAGGAGTTCTCAGTTTTGTCTCTATGGTTTGTTTCCTCTTCAAGTACCCCTAGGAACAGACTGTGGAAAAGAACTTTCATTGAGTGGGGTTGCCAGGCTTCTAAGAAATAAAGATTTTCAAGTACCAGCAAATATTTTTTCACCCAATCTTGACGATACTTGGTGGTAATGATCAGTACACAAATCCCATTTGGCTCACCAAATTTTGTTCTTCTAGGTTGAAGCGTTCGTCTATAGTAGCAGTTTTTATATTTAGGTTTCACTCTGTTCTCTCTTATATAGATAGATGAATTAGGAACTCTAAATCAAATATGGTTTGTAGTAGCTCTTTCAAACTTGAAAAAATAAAGGAGTTCTCAGTTTTGTCTCTATGGTTTGTTTCCTCTTCACGTAGCCCCTGGCACAAACGGTGGAAAAGCACTTTCATTGAGAGGGGTTGACAAGCTTCCAAGAAATTACGAGTTTCCGAAATACCAGCAAATATTTTTTCACCCAATCTTGATGATACTTGGTGGTAATGATCGGTACACAAATCCCACATGGCCTACCAAATTTTGTTCTTCTAGGTTGAAGCGTTCGTCTACAGTAGCAATTTTTATATTTAAGTTTCACTCTGTTCTCTCCTATATAGATAGATGAATTTGGAACTCTAAATCCAACATGGTTTGTAGTAGCTCATTGAAACTTGACAAAATAAAGGAGTTCTCAATTTTGTCTCTATGGTTTGTTTCCTCTTCAATTACCCCTAAGAACAGACTGTGGAAAAGCACTTTCATTGAGTGGGGTTGCCAAACTTCTAAGAAATAACGAGTTTACGAAATACCAGCAAATATTTTTTCACCCAATCTTGATGATACTTGGTGGTGATGATCAGTACACAAATCCAACTTGGCTCACCAAATTTTGTTCTTCTAGGTTGAAGCGTTCGTCTACAGTAGCAATTTTTATATTTAGGTTTAATTCTGTTCTCTCCTATATAGATAGATGAATTTGGAACTCTAAATCCAACATGGTTTGTTGTAGCTCTTTGAAACTTGACAAAATAAAGGAGTTCTCAGTTTTGTCTCTATGATTTGTTTCCGCTTCAAGTAGCCCTAAGCAGAGTCTGTAAAAAAGCACTTTCATTGAGAGGTGTTGCCAAGCTTTCAAGAATTTACGAGTTTCTGAAATACCAGCAAATATTTTTTCACCCAATCTTGATGACACTTGGTGGTAATGATCAGTACACAAATCCCA
Organism: Callospermophilus lateralis; assembly: GCF_048772815.1. NCBI lineage: Eukaryota > Metazoa > Chordata > Mammalia > Rodentia > Sciuridae > Callospermophilus > Callospermophilus lateralis. The sequence continues at coordinate 32,049 of NW_027515903.1, forward strand.
CTTGTCTCACCGAATTTTGCTCTTCTAGGTTGAAGCGTTCGTCTACAGTTGCAGTTTTTATGTTTACGTTTCACTCTGTTTTCTCGTATATAGATAGATGAATTGGGAACTCTAAATCAAATACGGTTTGTAGTAGCTCTTTGAAACTTGACAAAATGAAGGAGTTCTCAGTATTGTCTCTATGGTTTTTTTCCTCTTCAAGTAGCCCCAGGCACAAACGGTGGAAAAGCACTTTCATTGAGAGGGGTTGCCAAGCTTCCAAGAAATTACGAGTTTCAGAAGTACCAGCAAATATTTTTTCACCCAATCTTGATGATCCTTGGTGGTAATGATCGGTAAACAAATCCCACTTGGCTCACCAAATTTTGTTTTTCAAGGTTGAAGCGATCGTCTACAGAAGCAGTTTTTATATTTAGGTTTCACTCTGATCTCTCCTATATAGACAGATGAATTTGGAATTCTAAATCACGTATGGTTTGTAGTAGCTCTTTGAAACTTGACAAAATAAAGGAGTTCTCAGTTTTGTCTCTATGGTTTGTTTCCTCTTCAAGTACCCCTAGGAACAAACTGTGGAAAAGAACTTTCATTGAGTGGGGTTGCCAAGCTTCTAAGAAATAAAGATTTTCAAGTAAAAGCAAATATTTTTTCACAAAATCTTGACGATACTTGGTGGTAAGGATCAGTACACAAATCCCATTTGGCTCACCAAATTTTGTTCTTCTAGGTTGAAGCGTTCGTCTATAGTAGCAGTTTTTATATTTAGGTTTCACTCTCTTCTCTCTTATATAGATAGATGAATTTGGAACTCTAAATCAAATATGGTTTATAGTAGCTCTTTGAAACTTGACAAAATAAAGGAGTTCTCAGTTTTGTCTCTATGGTTTGTTTCCTCTTCAAGTAACCTCTGGCACAAACGGTGGAAAATTACTTTCATTGAGAGGAGTTGCCAAGCTTCCAAGAAATTACGAGTTTCCGAAATACCAGCAAAAATTTTTTCACCCAATCTTGATGATACTTTGTGGTAATGATCGGTACACAAATCCCACTTGACTCACCAAATTTTGTTCTTCTAGGTTGATGCGTTCGTTTTCAGTAGCAGTTTTTATATTTAGGTTTCACTCTGTTCTCTCTTATATAGATAGATGAATTTGGAACTCTAAATCCAACATGGTTTGTAGTAGCTCTTTGAAACTTGACAAAATAAAGGAGTTCTCAGTTTTGTCTCTATGATTTGATTCCGCTTCAAGTAGCCCTAAGCAGAGACTGTGGAAAAGCACTTTCATTGAGAGGGGTTGCCAAGCTTCCAAGAAATTACGAGTTTCCGAAATAACAGCAAATATTTTTTCACCCAATCTTGATTTTATGTGGTGGTAATGACAAGTCCACGAATCCCACTTGGCTCACCAAATTTTGTTCTACTAGGTTGAAGCGTTCATTTACAGTAACAGTTTTTATTTTTAGGTTTCACTCTTTTCTCTCCTATATAGATAGGTGAATTTGGAACTCTAAATCCAACATGGTTTGTAGTAGCTCTTTGAAACTTGACAAAATAAAGGAGTTCTCAGTTTTGTCTCTATGGTTTGTTTCCTCTTCATGTACCCCTAAGCAGAGATTGTGGAAAAGCACTTTCATTGAGGTGGGTTGCCAAGCTTCTAAGGAATAACGAGTTTCCGAATTACCAGCAAATATTTTTTCACCCAATATTGATGATACTTGGTGGTGAAGATCGGTACACAAGTCCCACTTGCCTCACCAAATTTTGTTCTTCTAGGTTGAAGCGTTCGTCTACAGTAGCAGTTTTTATATTTAGGTTTCACTCTGATCTCTCCCATATAGACAGATGAATTTGGAACTCTAAATCAAATATGGTTTGTAGTAGCTCTTTGAAACTTGACAAAATAAAGGAGTTCTCAGTTTTTTCTCTATGGTTTGTTTCCTCTTCAAGTACCCCTAGGAACAGACTGTGGAAAAGAACTTTCATTGAGTGGGGTTTCCAAGCTTCTAAGAAATAAAGAGTTTCAAGTACCAGCAAATATTTTTTCACCCAATATGATGATACGTGGTGGTAATGACAAGTACACAAATCCCACTTGGCTCACCAAATTTTGTTCTTCTAGGTTTAAGCGTTCGTCTACAGTAGCAGTTTTTATTTTTAGGTTTCACTCTGTTCTCTCCTATATAGATAGATGAATTTGGAACTCTAAATCCAAGATGGTTTGTAGTAGCTCTTTGAAACTTGAAAAAATAAAGTAGTTCTCAGTTTTGTCTCTATGGTTTGTTTCCTCTTCAAGTAGCCCTAGGCACAGACTGTGGAAAAGCACTTTCATTTAGAGGGGTTGCCAATCTTCTAAGAAATAACGAGTTTCCGAAATACCAGCAAATATTTTTTCACCCAAACTTGATGATACGTGGTGGTAATGATCAGTACACAAATCCCACTTGGCTCACCAAATTGTGTTCTTCTAGGTTGAAGCATTCGTCTACAGTAGCAGTTTATATATTTAGGTTTCACTCAGTTCTCTGCTATAGAGATAGATGAATTTGGAACTCTAAATCCAACATGGTTTGCAGTAGCTCTTTGAAACTTGACAAAATAAAGGAGTTCTCAGTTTTGTCTCTATGGTTTGTTTCCTCTTCAAGTAGCCATAGGAACAGACTTTGTAAAATCCCTTTCATTGAGAGTGGTTTCCAAGCTTGTACGAAATAACGATTTTCCGGAAATACCAGCAAATATTTTTTCACCCTATCTTGATGATACTTGGTGGTAATGATCAGTACACAAATCCCACTTGGCTCCTCAAATTTTGTACTTCAAGTTTGAGGCGTTCGTCTACAGTAGCAGTTTTTGTATTTGTGTTTCACTCTGTTCTCTCCTTTATAGATAGATGAATTTGGAACTCTAAATCCAACATGGTTTGTAGTAGCTCTTTGAAACTTGACAAAAAAAACTAGTTCTCAGTTTTGACTCTATGGATTGTTTCCTCTTCAAGTATCCCTAAGCAGAGACTTTGGAAAAGCACTTTCATTGAAAGGGGTTGCCAAGCTTCCAAGAAATTACGAGTTTCCGAAATACCAGCAAATATTTTTACATCCAATCTTGGTGATACGTGGTGACAAGTACACAAATCCCACTTGGCTCACCAAATTTTGTTCTTCTAGTTTGAAGCATTCGTTTACACTAGCAGGTTTTATTTTTTGGTATCACTCTGTTCTCACCTATATTGGTAGATGAATTTGGAACTCTAAATCCAACATGGTTTGTAGTGGCTCTTTGAAACTTGACAAAAAAAGGAGTTCTCAGTTTTTTCTCTATGGTTCCATTCCTCTTCAAGTAGCCCTATGCACAGACTGTGGAAAAGCACTTTCATTGAGAGGGGTTGCCAAGCTTCTAAAAAATAGCGAGTTTCCGAAATACCAGCACATATTTTTCACCCAATCTTGATGATACTTGGTAGTAATGATCAGTACGCAAATCCAACTTGGGTCCCCAAATTTTGTACATCTAGTTTGAGGCGTTCGTCTAGAGTAGCAATTCATATATTTATGTTTCACTCTGCTCTCTCCTATATAGATAGATGAATTTGGAACACTAAATCCAACATGGTTTGTAGTACCTCTTTGAAACTTGACAAAATAAAGGAGTTCTCAGTTTTGTTTCTATGATTTGTTTCCTCTTCAAGTAGCCCTAAGCAGAGACTGTGGAAAATCAAATTCATTGCAAGGGGTTGCCAATCTTCTAAGAAATCACGAGTTTCCGAAACACCAGCAAATATTTTTTCACCCAATCTTGATGATACGAGGTGGTAATGACAAGTACAAAAATCCCACTTGGCTCACCAAATTTTGTTCTTCTAGGTTTAATAGTTCATCTACAGTAGCAGTTTTTATATTTAGGTTTCACTCTGTTCTTTCCTATATAGATAGATGAATTTGGAACACTAAATCCAACATGGTTTGTAGTAGCTCTTTGAAACTTGACAAAATAAAGTAGTTCTCAGTTTTGTCTCTATGGTTTGTTTCCTCTTCAAGTAGCCCTAGGCCCAGAATGTGGAAAAGCACTTTCAATGAGAGGGGTTGCCAAGCTTCTAATTAATAACGAGTTTCCGAAATACCAGCAAATATTTTTTCACTCAAACTTGATGATACGTGGTGGTAATGATCAGTACACAAATCCCACTAGGCTCCCCAAATTGTGTTCTTCTAGGTTGAAGCGTTCTTCTACAGTAGCAGTTTATATATTTAGGTTTCACTCAGTTCTCTCCTATAGAGATAGATAAATTTGGAACTCTAAATCCAACATGGTTTGCAGTAGCTCTTTGAAACATGACAAAATAAAGGAGTTCTCAGTTTTGTCTCTATGGTTTGTCTCCTCTTCAAGTAGCCCTAAGCAGAGACTGTGGAAAAGCACTTTCATTGAGAGGGGATGCCAAGCTTCTAAGAAATAACGAGTTTCCGAAATACCACCAAATAATTTTTCTCCCAACTTTGATGATACTTGGTGGTAATGATCAGTACACAAATCCCACTAGGCTCAACAAATTTTGTTCTTCTAGTTTGAAGCGTTCGTTTAAAGTAGCAGTTTATATATTTAGGTTCCCTCTGTTCTCTCCGATACAGATAGATGATTTTGGAACTCTAAATCCAACATGGTTTGTAGTAGCTCTTTGAAACTTGACAAAATAAAAAAGTTCTCAGTTTTGTCTCTATGATTTGTTTCCACTTCATGTAGCCCTAAGCAGAGACTGTGGAAAAGCACTTTCATTGAAAGGGGTTGCCACGCTTCCGAGAAACTACGAGTTCCCGAAATACCAGCAAATATTTTTTCACTCAATCTTGATGATACTTGGTGGTAAGGATCAGTACACAATCCCACTTGGGTCACCAAATTTTGTTCTTCTAGGCGGAAGCGTTCGTCTACAGTAGCAGTTTTTATTTTTAGGTTTCACTTTGTTCTCTCCGATATAGATAGAAGAATTTGGAACTCTAAATACAACATGGTTTGTAGTAGCTCTTTGAAACTTGACAAAATAAAGGAGGTCTCAGTTTTGTCTCTATGGTTTGTTTCCTCTTCAAGTAGCCCTAGGCACATACTGTGGAAAAGCACTTTCATTGAGAGGGGTGCCAAACTTCTAAGAAATAACGAGTTTCCGAAATACCAGCAAATATTTTTACACCCAAACTTCATGATACTTCGTCGTAATGATCACTACACAAATTCCACTTGGCTCACCAAATTTTGTTCTTCTAGGTTGAAGCATTCGTCTACAGTAGCAGTTTTAATATTTAGGTTTCCCTCTGTTCTCTCCTATATAGATAGATGAATTTGGAACTCTAAATCCAACATGGTTTGTAGTAGCTCTTTGAAACTTAACAAAATAAAGGAGTTCTCAGTTTTTTCTCTATGGTTTGTTTCCTCCTAAAGTAGCCCTAGGCATAGACTGTGGAAAAGCACTTTTATTGAGAGGGGTTGCCAAGCTTCTAAGAAATAACAAGTTTCCAAAATGCCAGCAAATATTTTTTCACCCAATTTTGGTGATACGTGGTGGTAATGACATGTACACAGATCCCACTTGGCTCACCAAAATTTGTTCTTCTAGGTTGAATCGTTCGTTTACAGTAGCAGTTTTTATGTTTAGGTTTCACTGTTTTCTCTCCTATATAGATGATGAATTTGGAACTCTAAATCCAACATGGTTTCTAGTAGCTCTTTGAAAATTGACAAAATACAGGAGTTCTCAATTTTGTCTCTATGATTTGTTTCCGCTTCATGTAGCCATAAGCAGAGACTGTGGGAAAGCACTTTCATTGTAAAGGGTTGCCAAGCTTAAAAGAAATTACGATATTCTGAAATACCAGCAAATATTTTTTCACCCGATGTTGGTGATACGTGGTTGTAAGACAAGTACACAGATGCCATTTGGCTGACCAAATTTTGTTCTTCTAGGTTGAAGCGTTCGTTTACAGTAGCAGTTTTTATTTTTAGGTTTCACTCTTCTCTCCTATATAGATGATGAATATGGAACTCTAAATCCAACATGGTTTGTAGTAGCTTTTTGAAAATTGATAAAATAGAAGTTTTCAGTTTTGTCTCTATGATTTTTTTCCGCTTCATGTAGCCCTAAGCAGAGACTGTGGAAAAGGACTTTCATTGAGAGGGGTTGCCAATCTTCCAAGAAATTACGAGTTTCCAAAATACCAGCAAATATTTTTTCACCCAATCTTGATGATACTTGGTGGTAATGATCGGATCACAAATCCGACTTGACTCACCAAATTTTCTTCTTCTAGGTTGAAGCTTACGTTTACAGAGGCAGTTTTTACTTTTATGTTTCACTCTGTTCTCTCCTATATAGATAGATGAATTTGAACTCTAAATCCAACATGGTTTGTAGTAGATCTTTCTAACTTGACAAAATAAAGGAGTTCTCAGTTTAGTTTCTATGGTTTGTTTCCTCTTCAAGTAGCCCTAGGCACAGACTGTGGAAAAGCATTTTCATTGAGGGGGGTTGCCAAGCTTCTAAGAAATAACGAGTTTTCGAAATACCAGCAAATATTTTTTCACCCAATCTTGATGATACCTGGTGGTAATGATCGGAACACAAATCCCACTGGACTCACCAAATTTTGATCTTCTAGGTTGAAGCGTTCGTTTACACTAGCAGTTTATATTTTTTTTCCCTCTGTTCTCTCCTATATTGATAGATGTATTTGGAACTCTAAATCCAACATGGTTTGTAGTAGCTCTTTAAAACCTGACAAAATAAAGGTGTTCTCAGTTTTATCTCTATGATTTGTTTCCGCTTCATGTAGCCCTAATCAGAGAATGTGGGAAAGCACTTTCATTGAAACGGGTTGCCAAGCTTCCAAGAAATTACGAGTTTCTGAAATACCAGCAAATATTTTTTCACCCTATGTTGGTGATACGTGGTGTCAATGACAAGTACACAGATCCCACTTGGCTCACCAAATTTAGTTCTTCTAGGTTGAAGCGTTCGTTTAAAATAGCAGTTTTTATTTTTAGGTTTCACTGTTTTCTCTCCTATATAGATGATGAATTTGGAACACTAAATCCAATATGGTTTATAGTAGCTCTTTAAAAATTGACAAAATAAAGGAGTTCTCACTTTTGTCTCTATTTATTGTTTCCTCTTCAAGTAGCCCTAGGCACAGACTGTGGAAAAGCACTTTCATTGAGAGGGTTTGCCAAGCTTCTAAGAAATAACGAGTTTCCGAAATACCAGCAAATATTTTTTCACCCAATCTTGATGATACTTGCTGGTAATTATCGGTACACAAATCCCACTTGACTCACCAAATATTGTTCTTCTAGGTTGAAGCGTTCATTTACAGTAGCAGTTTTTATTTTTAGTTTTCACTCTGTTCTCTCCTATATAGATAGATGAAATGGAACTCTAAATGCAACATGGTTTGTAGTAGCTCTTTGAAACTTGACAAAAAAAGGAGTTCTCAATTTTGTCTCTATGATTTGTTTCCGCTTCATGTAGCCCTAAGCAGAGACTGTGGGAAAGCACTTTCATTGAAAAGGGTTTCCTAGCTTCCAAGAAATAACGAGTTTCTGAAATACCAGCAAATATTTATTCACCCAATGTTGGTGGTACGTGGTGGTAATGACAATTACACAGATCCCACTTGGCTCACCACATTTTGTTCTTCTATGTTGAATCGTTCATTTACAGTAGCAGTTTTTAAATTTAGGTTTCACTCTTTTCTCTCCTATATAGATGATGAATTTAGAACTCTAAATCCAACATGTTTTCTAGTAGCTCTTTGAAACTTGACAAAATAAAGGAGTTCTCCGTTTTGTCTCTATGGTTTGTTTCCTCTTCAAGTAGCGCTAGGCACAAACTTTGGAAAAGCACTTTCATTGAGAGGTGTTGCCATGCTTCTAAGAAATAACGAGTTTCCGAAATACTAGCAAATATTTTTTCACCCAATCTTGATGATACTTGGTGGTAATGATCGGTTCACAAATCCCACTTGACTCACCAAATTTTCTTTTTCTAGGTTGCAGCGTTCATTTACAGTAGCAGTTTTTATTTTTATGTTTCACTCTGTTCTCTCCTATATAGATAGATGAATTTGGAACTCTAAATCCAATATGGTTTGTAATAGGTCTTTCTAATTTGACAAAATAAAGGAGTTCTCAGTTTTGTCTCTTTGGTTTGTTTCCTCTTTATGTAGCCTTAGGCAAAGACTGTGGAAAAGCATTTCCATTGAGAGGGGTTGCCAAGCTTCTAAGAAATAACGAGTTTCCGAAATACCAGCAAATATTTTTTTCAACCAATCTTGATGATACTTGGTGGTAATGATCAGAACACAAATCCCACTTGACTCACCAAATTTTGTTCTTCTAGGTTGAAGCGTTCGTTTACAGTAGCAGTTTATATTTTTAGGTTCCCTCTGTTCTCTCCTATATAGATAGATGAATTTGGAACTCTAAATCCAACATGGTTTGTAGTAGCTCTTTGAAACTTGACTAAATAAAGGAGTTATCAGTTTTGTCTCTATGATTTGTTTCCGCTTCATGTTGCCCTAATCAGAGACTGTGGGAAAGCACTTTCATTGAAAGGGGTTGCCAAGCTTCCAAGAAATTACGAGTTTCCGAAATACCAGCAAATATTTTTTCACCCAATGTTGATGATACGTGGTCGTAATGACAAGTACACAAATCCCACTTGGCTCACCAAATTTTGGTCTTCTAGGTTGAAGCGTTCGTTTACAGTAGCAGTTCTTATTTTTAGTTTTCACTCTGTTCTCTCCTATATAGATAGATGAATTTGGAACTCTAAATTCAACATGGTTTGTAGTAGCTCTTTGAAATTTGACAAAATAAAGAACTTCTCAGTTTTGTCTTTATGGTTTGTTTCCTCTTCAAGTAGCCCCTAGGCGCAGACTGTAGAAAAGCACTTTCATTGAGAGGGGTGGCCAAGAATCCAAAAAATTACGAGTTTCCGAAATACCAGCAAATATTTTTTCACCCAATCTTGATGATACTTGGTGGTAATTATCTAACAAATCCCACTTGACTCACCAAATTTTGTTCTTCTAGGTTGAAGCGTTCGTTTACAGTAGCAGTTTATATTTTTAGGTTCACTCTGTTCTCTCCTATATAGATAGATGAATTTGGAACTCTAAATCCAACATGGTTTTAGTAGCTCTTTGAAAATTGAAAAAATAAAGGAGTTCTCAGTTTTGTCTCGATGATTTGTTTCCGCTTCATGTAGCTCTAAGCAGAGACTGTGGAAAAGCACTTTCATAGAAAGGGGTTGCCAAGCTTCCAAGAAATTACGAGTTTCCGAAATACCAGCAAATATTTTTTCACCCAATGTTGATGATCCGTGGTGGTAATGACTAGTACACAAATCCCACTTGGCTCACCAAATTTAATTCTTCTAGGTTGAAGCGTTCTTCTACAGTAGCAGTTTTTATTTTTAGGTTTCACTCTGTTCTCTCCTATATAGATGATGAATTTGGAACTCTAAATCCAACATGGTTTGTAGTAGCTCTTTGAAAGTTGAAAAAATAAAGGAGTTCTCAGTTTTGTCTCTATGATTTGTTTCCGCTTCATGTAGCCCTAAGCAGAGACTGTGGAAAAGAACTTTCATTGAAACGGGTTGACAAGTTTCCAAGAAATTAAGAGTTTCCGAAATACCAGCAAATATTTTTTAACCCAATCTTGATGATACTTGGTGGTAATGACAAGTCCACAAAACCTACTTTGCTCACCAAATTTTGTTCTTCTAGGTTGAAGCGTTCGATTACAGTAGCAGTTTTTATTTTTAGGGTCCCTCAGTTCTCTCCTATATAGATAGATGAATTTGGAACTCTAAATCCAACATGGTTTGTAGTAGCTCTATCAAACTTGACAAAATAAAGGAGTTCTCAGTTTTGTCTCTATGATTTGTTTCCGCTTCATGCAGCCCTAAGCAGAGACTGTGGAAAAGCACTTTCATTGAGAGGGGTTGCAAAGCTTCTAAGAAATAACGAGTTTCCGAAATACCAGCAAATATTTTTTCACCCAATCTTGATGATACTTGGTGGTAATGATCGGTACACAAATCCCACTTGCCTCACCAAATTTTGTCTTTTAGGTTGAAGCGTTCCTTTACATTATCAGTTTTTATTTTTTGTTTTCACTCTGTTCTCTCCTATATAGATAGATGAATTTGGAACTCTAAATCCAACATGGTTTGTAGTAGCTCATTGAAACTTGTCAAAATAAAGGAGTTCTCAGTTTTGTCTCTATGGTTTGTTTCCTCTTCTAGTAGCCCTAGGCACAGACTGTGGAAAAGCACTTTCATTAAGAGGGGTGGCCAATCTTCTAAGAAATAACGAGTTTCCGAAATACCAGCAAAATATTTTTTCACCCAATCTTGATGATACTTGTTGGTAAAGATCGGTACACAAATCCCACTTGACTCACGAAATTTTGTTCTTCTAGTTTGAAGCGTTCGTTTACAGTAGCAGTTTATATTTTTAGGTTCCCTCTGTTCTCTCCTATATAGATAGATGATTTTGGAACTCTAAATCCAACATGGTTTGTAGTAGCTCTTTGAAACTTGAAAAAATAAAAAAGTTCTCAGTTTTCTCTCTATGATTTGTTTCCGCTTCATGTAGCCCTAAGCAGCGACTGTGGAAAAGCACTTTCATTGAGAGGGGTTGCCAAGCTTCCAAGAAATTACGAGTTTCTGAAATACCAGCAAATATTTTTTCACCCAATTTTGGTGATACGTGGTGGTAATGACATGTACACAGATCCCACTTGGCTCACCAAAATTTGTTCTTCTAGGTTGAATCGTTCGTTTACAGTAGCAGTTTTTATGTTTAGGTTTCACTGTTTTCTCTCCTATATAGATGATGAATTTGGAACTCTAAATCCAACATGGTTTCTAGTAGCTCTTTGAAAATTGACAAAATACAGGAGTTCTCAATTTTGTCTCTATGATTTGTTTCCGCTTCATGTAGCCATAAGCAGAGACTGTGGGAAAGCACTTTCATTGTAAAGGGTTGCCAAGCTTAAAAGAAATTATGATATTCTGAAATACCAGCAAATATTTTTTCACCCGATGTTGGTGATACGTGGTTGTAAGACAAGTACACAGATGCCATTTGGCTGACCAAATTTTGTTCTTCTAGGTTGAAGCGTTCGTTTACAGTAGCAGTTTTTATTTTTAGGTTTCACTCTTCTCTCCTATATAGATGATGAATATGGAACTCTAAATCCAACATGGTTTGTAGTAGCTTTTTGAAAATTGATAAAATAGAAGTTTTCAGTTTTGTCTCTATGATTTTTTTCCGCTTCATGTAGCCCTAAGCAGAGACTGTGGAAAAGGACTTTCAGTGAGAGGGGTTGCCAATCTTCCAAGAAATTACGAGTTTCCGAAATACCAGCAAATATTTTTTCACCCAATCTTGATGATACTTGGTGGTAATGATCGGATCACAAATCCGACTTGACTCACCAAATTTTCTTCTTCTAGGTTGAAGCTTACGTTTACAGAGGCAGTATTTACTTTTATGTTTCACTCTGTTCTCTCCTATATAGATAGATGAATTTGAACTCTAAATCCAACATGGTTTGTAGTAGATCGTTCTAACTTGACAAAATAAAGGAGTTCTCAGTTTAGTTTCTATGGTTTGTTTCCTCTTCAAGTAGCCCTAGGCACAGACTGTGGAAAAGCATTTTCATTGAGGGGGGTTGCCAAGCTTCTAAGAAATAACGAGTTTTCGAAATACCAGCAAATATTTTTTCACCCAATCTTGATGATACTTGGTGGTAATGATCGGAACACAAATCCCACTGGACTCACCAAATTTTGATCTTCTAGGTTGAAGCGTTCGTTTACACTAGCAGTTTATATTTTTTTTCCCTCTGTTCTCTCCTATATTGATAGATGTATTTGGAACTCTAAATCCAACATGGTTTGTAGTAGCTCTTTAAAACCTGACAAAATAAAGGTGTTCTCAGTTTTGTCTCTATGATTTGTTTCCGCTTCATGTAGCCCTAATCAGAGAATGTGGGAAAGCACTTTCATTGAAACGGGTTGCCAAGCTTCCAAGAAATTACGAGTTTCTGAAATACCAGCAAATATTTTTTCACCCTATGTTGGTGATACGTGGTGTCAATGACAAGTACACAGATCCCACTTGGCTCACCAAATTTAGTTCTTCTAGGTTGAAGCGTTCGTTTAAAATAGCAGTTTTTATTTTTAGGTTTCACTGTTTTCTCTCCTATATAGATGATGAATTTGGAACACTAAATCCAATATGGTTTATAGTAGCTCTTTAAAAAATGACAAAATAAAGGAGTTCTCAGTTTTGTCTCTATTTATTGTTTCCTCTTCAAGTAGCCCTAGGCACAGACTGTGGAAAAGCACTTTCATTGAGAGGGTTTGCCAAGCTTCTAAGAAATAACGAGTTTCCGAAATACCAGCAAATATTTTTTCACCCAATCTTGATGATACTTGCTGGTAATTATCGGTACACAAATCCCACTTGACTCACCAAATATTGTTCTTCTAGGTTGAAGCGTTCATTTACAGTAGCAGTTTTTATTTTTAGTTTTCACTCTGTTCTCTCCTATATAGATAGATGAAATGGAACTCTAAATGCAACATGGTTTGTAGTAGCTCTTTGAAACTTGACAAAAAAAAGGAGTTCTCAATTTTGTCTCTATGATTTGTTTCCGCTTCATGTAGCCCTAAGCAGAGACTGTGGGAAAGCACTTTCATTGAAAAGGGTTTCCTAGCTTCCAAGATATAACGAGTTTCTGAAATACCAGCAAATATTTATTCACCCAATGTTGGTGGTACGTGGTGGTAATGACAATTACACAGATCCCACTTGGCTCACCACATTTTGTTCTTCTATGTTGAATCGTTCATTTACAGTAGCAGTTTTTAAATTTAGGTTTCACTCTTTTCTCTCCTATATAGATGATGAATTTAGAATTCTAAATCCAACATGTTTTCTAGTAGCTCTTTGAAACTTGACAAAATAAAGGAGTTCTCCATTTTGTCTCTATGGTTTGTTTCCTCTTCAAGTAGCGCTAGGCACAAACTTTGGAAAAGCACTTTCATTGAGAGGTGTTGCCAAGCTTGTAAGAAATAACGAGTTTCCGAAATACTAGCAAATATTTTTTCACCCAATCTTGATGATACTTGGTGTTAATGATCGGTTCACAAATCCCACTTGACTCACCAAATTTTCTTTTTCTAGGTTGCAGCGTTCATTTACAGTAGCAGTTTTTATTTTTATGTTTCACTCTGTTCTCTCCTATATAGATAGATGAATTTGGAACTCTAAATCCAATATGGTTTGTAATAGGTCTTTCTAATTTGACAAAATAAAGGAGTTCTCAGTTTTGTCTCTTTGGTTTGTTTCCTCTTTAAGTAGCCTTAGGCAAAGACTGTGGAAAAGCATTTCCATTGAGAGGGGTTGCCAAGCTTCTAAGAAATAACGAGTTTCCGAAATACCAGCAAATATTTTTTTCAACCAATCTTGATGATACTTGGTGGTAATGATCAGAACACAAATCCCACTTGACTCACCAAATTTTGTTCTTCTAGGTTGAAGCGTTCGTTTACAGTAGCAGTTTATATTTTTAGGTTCCCTCTGTTCTCTCCTATATAGATAGATGAATTTGGAACTCTAAATCCAACATGGTTTGTAGTAGCTCTTTGAAACTTGACTAAATAAAGGAGTTATCAGTTTTGTCTCTATGATTTGTTTCCGCTTCATGTTGCCCTAATCAGAGACTGTGGGAAAGCACTTTCATTGAAAGGGGTTGCCAAGCTTCCAAGAAATTACGAGTTTCCGAAATACCAGCAAATATTTTTTCACCCAATGTTGATGATACGTGGTCGTAATGACAAGTACACAAATCCCACTTGGCTCACCAAATTTTGGTCTTCTAGGTTGAAGCGTTCGTTTACAGTAGCAGTTCTTATTTTTAGTTTTCACTCTGTTCTCTCCTATATAGATAGATGAATTTGGAACTCTAAATCCAACATGGTTTGTAGTAGCTCTTTGAAATTTGACAAAATAAAGAACTTCTCAGTTTTGTCTTTATGGTTTGTTTCCTCTTCAAGTAGCCCCTAGGCGCAGACTGTAGAAAAGCACTTTCATTGAGAGGGGTGGCCAAGCATCCAAGAAATTACGAGTTTCCGAAATACCAGCAAATATTTTTTCACCCAATCTTGATGATACTTGGTGGTAATTATCTAACAAATCCCACTTGACTCACCAAATTTTGTTCTTCTAGGTTGAAGCGTTCGTTTACAGTAGCAGTTTATATTTTTAGGTTCACTCTGTTCTCTCCTATATAGATAGATGAATTTGGAACTCTAAATCCAACATGGTTTGTAGTAGCTCTTTGAAAATTGAAAAAATAAAGGAGTTCTCAGTTTTGTCTCGATGATTTGTTTCCGCTTCATGTAGCTCTAAGCAGAGACTGTGGAAAAGCACTTTCATAGAAAGGGGTTGCCAAGCTTCCAAGAAATTACGAGTTTCCGAAATACCAGCAAATATTTTTTCACCCAATGTTGATGATACGTGGTGGTAATGACTAGTACACAAATCCCACTTGGCTCACCAAATTTTGTTCTTCTAGGTTGAAGCGTTCGTTTACAGTAGCAGTTTTTATTTTTAGGTTTCACTGTTTTATCTGCTATATAGATGATGAATTTGGAACTCTAAATCCGGCATGGTTTGTAGTAGCTCTTTGAAAATTGACAAAATACAGGAGTTCAGGTTTTGTCACTATGGTTTGTTTCCTCTTCAAGTAGCCCTAGGCACAGACTGTGGAAAAGCAATTTCATTGAGAGGGGGGGCCAATCTTCTAAGAAATAACGAGTTTCCGAAATACCAGCAAATATTTTTTCACCCAATCTTGATGATACTTGGTGGTAATGATCAGAACACATATCCCACTTGACTCACCAAATTTTGTTCTTATAACTTGAAGCGTTCGTTTACAGTAGCAGTTTTTATATTTAGGTTTCACTCTTATCTCTCCTCTATAGATGATGAATATGGAACTCTAAATCCAACATGGTTTGTAGTAGCTCTTTGAAAATTGATATAATAAAGGAGTTCTCAGTTTTGTCTCTACGATTTGTTTCCGCTTCATGTAGCCCTAAGCAGATACTGTGGAAAAGAACTTTCATTGAGACGGGTTGCCAAGCTTCCAAAAATGTACGATTTTCCGAAATACCAGCAAATATTTTTTCACCGAATTTGATGATACGTGGTGGTAATGACAAGTAAACAAATCCCACTTGGCTCACCAAATTTTGTTCTTCTAGGTTGAAGCGTTCGTTTACAGTAGCAGTTTTTATTTGTAGGTTTCCTTCTGTTCTCTTCTATATAGATAGATAAATTTGGAACTCTAAATCCAACATGGTTTGTAGTAGCTCTTTGAAAATTGACAAAATAAAGGAGTTCTCAGTTTTGTCTCTATGGTTTGTTTCCTCTTCAAGTAGCCCTAGGCACAGACTGTGGAAAAGCACATTCATTGAGATGGTTTGCCAAGCTTCTAAGAAATAACGAGTTTCCGAAATACCAGCAAATATTTTTTCACCCAATCTTGATGATACTTGGTGGTAATGATCGGTACACAAATACCACTTGACTCACCAAATTTTGTTCTTCTAGGTTGAAGCGTTTGTTTACAATAGCAGTTTATATTTTTAGGTTCCCTCTGTTCTCTCCTATATAGATAGATGAATTTGGAACTCTAACTCCAAAATGTTGTGTAATAACTCTTTGACACTTGACAAAATAAAGGAGTTCTCAGTTTTGTCTCTATGATTTTTTTCACTTCATGTAGCCCTAAGCAGAGACTGTGGAAAAGCACTTTCATTTAAAGGGATTGCCAAGCTTCCATGAAATTACGAGTTTCCGAAATACCTGCAAATATTTTTTCACCCAATGTTGATGATACGTGGTGGTAATGACAAGTACACAAATCCCACTTGGCTCACCAAATTTTGGTCTCTAGGTTGAAGCGTTCGCTAACAGTAGCAGTTTTTATTTTTAGGTTTCACTCTGTTCTCTCCTATATAGATAGATGAATTTGGAACTCTAAATCAAACATGGTGCCTAGTAGCTCTTTGAAAATTGAGAAAATAAAGGAGTTCGCAGTTTTGTCTCTATGGTTTGTTTCCTTTCAAGTAGCCCTAGGCACAGATTGTGGAAAAGCACTTTCATTGAGAGGGGTGGCCAAGCTTCTAAGAAATAACGAGTTTCCGAAATACCAGCAAATATTTTTTCACCTACTCTTGATGATACGTGGTGGTAATGATCTTTACGCAAATCCCACTTGGCTCACCAAGATTTGTTCTTCTAGGTTGAAGCGTTCGTTTACAGTAGCAGTTTATATTTTTAGGTTCCCTCTGTTCTCTCCTATATAGATAGATGAATTTGGAACTCTAAATCCAACATGGTTTTTAGTAGCTCTTTGAAACTTGACAAAAAGAAGGAGTTCTCAGTTTTTTCTCTATGGTTAGTTTCCTCTTCAAGTAGCCGTAGGCACAGACTGTAGAAAAGCACTTTTATTAGATTGGTTTACAAGCTTCTAAGAAATAACGAGTTTCCGAAATACCAGCAAATACTTTTTCACCCTATCTTGATGATACTTGGTGGTAATGATCGGTACAAGAATCCCACGGGACTCACAAAATTTTGTTCTTCTAGGTTGAAGCGTTCGTTTACAGAAGCAGTTTATATTTTTAGGTTCCCTCTGTTCTCTCCTATATAGATAGATTATTTTGGAACTCTAAATCCAACATGGTTTGTAGTAGCTCTTTGAAACTTGACAAAATAAAGGAGGTCTCAATTTTGTCTCTATGATTTGTTTCCGCTTCATGTAGCCCTAAGAAGAGACTGTGGGAAAGCACTTTCATTGAAAGGGGTTGCCAAGCTTCCAAGAAATTACGAGTTTCTGAAATATGAGCAAATATTTTTTCACCCAATGTTGGTGATTCGTGGTGGTAATGACTAGTACACAGATCCCAATTGGCTCACAAAATTTTGTTCTTCTACGTTGACGCGTTCGTTTACAGTAGCAGTTCTTATTTTTAGCTTTCACTCTTTTCTCTTCCAAAATACATGATGAATTTGGAACTGTAAATCCAACATGGTTTGTAGTAGCTCTTTGAAAATTGACAAAATACAGGAGTTCTAGGTATGTCTCTATGTTTTGTTTCCGCTTCATGTAGCCATAAGCAGTGACTGTGGAAAAGCACTTTAATTGAAAGGGGTTGCCAAGCTTCCAAGAAATTACGAGTTTCCGAAATACCAGCAAATATTTTTTCACCCAATGTGATGATACGTGGTGGTAATGACAAGTACACAATTCCCACTTGGCTCACCAAATTTTGTTCTTCTAGGTTGAATCGTTCTTTTACAGTAGCAGTTTAATTTTTAGGTTTCACTCTGTTCTCTCCTATATAGATAGATGAATTTGGAACTCTAAATCCAACATGGTGTGTAATAGCTATTTGAAACTTGACAAAATAAAAAAGTTCTCAGTTTTGTCTTTATGGTTGGTTTAATCTTCAAGTAGCCCTCGGCACAGACTGTGGAAAAGCACATTCATTGAGAGGGGTTGCCAAGCTTCTAAAAAATAACGAGTTTCCGAAATACCAGCAAATATTTTTTCACCCAATCTTAATGATACTTGGTGGTAATGATCGGTTCACAAATCCCACTTGACTCACCAAATTTTGTTCTTCTTGGTTGAAGCGTTCGTTTACAGTAGCAGTTTATATTTTTGTTCCCTCTGTTCTCTCCTATATAGATAGATGATTTTGGAACTCTAAATCCAACATGGATTGTAGTAGTTCTTTGCAACTTGACAAAATAAAGGAGTTCTTAGTTTTGTCTCTATGATTTGTTTCCGCTTCATGTACCCTTAGTAGAGACTGTGGAAAAGGACTTTCATTGAAAGGGGTTGGCAAGCTTCCAAGAAATTACGATTTTCGGAAATACCAGCAAATATTTTTTCACCCAATGTTGATGATACGTGGTGGTAATGACAAGTACACAAATCCCACTTGACTCACTAAATTTTGTTCTTGTAGGTTGAAGCGTTCGTTTACAGTAGCAGTTTTTATTTTTAGTTTTCACTCTGTTCTCTCCTATATAGATGGATGAATTTGGAACTCTAAATCCAACATGGTTTCTAGTAGCTCTTTGAAACTTTACAAAATAATGGAGTTCTCAGTTTTGTCACTATGGTTTGTTTCCTCTTCAAGTAGCCCAAGGCACATACTCTGGAAAAGCCGTTTCATTCAGAGGGGTTGCCAAACTTCTAAGAAATAACGAGTTTCCGAAATACCAGCAAATATTTTGTCACCCAATCTTGATGATACTTGGTGGTAATAATCGGTACACAAATCCCACTTGACTCACCAAATTTTGTTCTTCTAGTTTGAAGCGTTCGTTTACAGTAGCAGTTAATATTTTTAGGTTCCCTCTGTTCTCTCCTATATAGATAGATGATTTTGGAACTCTAAATCCAACATGGTTTGTAGTAGCTCTTTGAAACTTGACAAAATAAAGGAGATCTCAGTTTTTTCTCTATGATTTGTTTCCGCTTCATGTAGCCCTAAGCAGAGACTGTGGAAAAGCACTTTCATTGAAAGGTGTTGCCAAGCTTCCAACAAATTACGAGTTCCCGAACTACCAGCAAATATTTCTTCACCCAAAGTTGGTGATACGTGCTGGTAATGACAAGTACACAGATCCCACTTGGCTCACCAAATTTTGTTCTTCTAGGTTGAAGCGTTCGTTTACAGTAGCAGTTTTTATTTTTAGGTTTCACTCTGTTCTCTCCTATATAGATGATGAATTTGGAACTCTAAACGCAACATGGGTTGTAGTAACTCTTGGAAAATTGACAAAATAAAGGAGTGCTCAGTTTTGTCTCTATGATTTGTTTCCGATTATATTAGCCCTAAGCAGAGACTGTGGAAAGCACTTTCATTGAGAGGGGTTTCCAAGCTTCTAAGAAATAACGAGTTTCCGAAATACCAGGAAACATTTTTTAACCCAATCTTCATGATACTTGGTGGTAATGATCACTACACAAATCCCACTTGGCTCACCAAATTTTGTTCTTCTAGGTTGAAGCGTTCGTCTACAGTAGCAGTTTTAATACTTAGGTTTCCCTCTGTTCTCTCCTATATAGATAGATGAATTTGGAACTCTAAATCCAACATGGTTTGTAGTAGCTCTTTGAAACTTAACAAAATAAAGTAGTTCTCATTTTTGTCTCTATGGTTTGTTTCCTTTTCTAGTAGCCCTAGGCACAGACAGTGGAAAAGCATATTCATTGAAAGGGGTTGCAAAGGTTCTAAGAAATAACGTGTTTCCGAAATGCCAGCAAATATTTTTTCACCCAATCTTGATGACACTTGGTGGTAATGATCGGTACACAAATCCCACTTGACTCACCAAATTTTGTTCTACTAGGTTGAAGCGTTTGTTCTCAGTAGCATTTTAATTTTTACGTTCCCTCTGTTCTCTCCTACATAGATAGATGAATTTGGATCTCTAAATCCAAAATGGTGTGTAATAGCTTTTTGAAACTTGACAAAATAAAGGAGTTCTCAGTTTTGTCTCTATGATTTGTTTCCGCTTCATGTAACCCTAAGCAGAGACTGTGGAAAAGCACTTTCATTGAGAGGGGTTGCCAAGCTTCTAAGAAATAACGAGTTTTCGAAATACCAGGAAATATTTTTTCACCCAATCTTGATGATACTTGGTGGTAATGATCAGTACACAAATCCCACTTTGTTCACCAAATTTTGTTCTTCTATGTTGAAGCGTTCGTTTACAGTAGCAGTTTTTATTTTTATTTTTCAATCTGTTCTCTCCTATATAGATAGATGAATTTGGAACTCTAAATCCAACATGGTTTGTAGTAGCTCTTTGAAACTTGACAAAATAAAGGAGTTCTCAGTTTTTTCTCTATGGTTTGTTTCCTCTTCAAGTAGCCCTAGGGACAGACTGTGGAAAAGCACTTTCATTGAGAGGGATGCCAAGCTTCTAAGAAATAACGAGTTTCCGAAATACCAGCAAATATTTTTTCACCCAATCTTGATGATACTTGGTGGTAATGATCGGTACACAAATACCACTTGACTCACCAAATTTTGTTCTTCTAGGTTGAAGCGTTCGTTTACAGTAGCAGTTTATATTTTTAGGTTCCCTCTGTTCTCTCATATATAGATAGATGATTTTGGAACTCTAAATCCAACATGGTTTGTAGTAGCTCTTTGAAACTTGACCAAATAAAGGAGATCTCAGTTTTGTCTCTATGATTTGTTTCCGCTTCATGTAGCCCTAATCAGAGACTGTGGAAAAGCACTTTCATTGAAAGGGGTTGCCAAGCTTCCAAGAAATTACGAGTTCCCGAAATACCAGCAAGTATTTCTTCACCCAATGTTGGTGATACGTGCTGGTAATGACAAGTACACAGATCCCACTTTGCTCACCAAATTTTGTTTCTAGGTTGAAGCGTTCTTTTACAGTAGCAGTTTTTATTTTTAGGTTTCACTCTGTTCTCTCCTATATAGATGATGAATTTGGAACTCTAAACCCAACATGGGTTGTAGTAGCTCTTGGAAAATTGACAAAATAAAGGAGTGCTCAGTTTTGTCTCTATGATTTGTTTCCGATTCAATTAGACCTAAGCAGAGACTGTGGAAAAGCACTTTCATTGAGAGGGGTTTTCAAGCTCGTAAGAAATAACGAGTTTCTGAAATACCAGCAAATATTTTGTCACCCAATCATGATGATACTTGGTGGTAATGATCGGTACACAAATCCCACTTGACTCAACAAATTTTGTTCTTCTAGGTTGAAGCGTTCGTTTACAGTAGCAGTTAATATTTTTAGGTTCCCTCTGTTCTCTCCTATATATATAGATGAATTTGGAACTCTAAAGTCAAAATGGTGTGTAATAACTTTTTGAAACTTGACAAAATAAAGGAGTTCTAAGTTTAGTCTCTATGATTTGTTTCCGCTTCAAGTAGCCCTAAGCAGAGACTGTGGAAAAGCACTTTCATTAGATTGGTTGCCAAGCTTCTAAGAAATAACGAGTTTACGAAACACCAGCAAATATTTTTTCACCCAATGTTCATGATACTTGGTGGTAATGATCAGTACACAAATCCCACTTGGCTCACCAAATTTTGTTCTTCTAGATTGAAGCGTTCATCTACAGTAGCAGTTTTTATTTTTAGGTTTCACTCTGTACTCTCCTATATAGATAGATGAATTTGGAACTCTAAATCCAACATGGTTTGTAGTAGATCTTTCTAACTTGACAAAATAAAGGAGTTCTCTGTTTTGCCTCTATGGTTTGTTTCCTCTTTAATTAGCCCTAGGCACAGACTGTGGAAAAGCATTTTCATTGAGAGGGGTTGCCAAGCTTCAAAGAAATAACGAGTTTCCGAAATACCAGCAAATATTTTTTCACCCAATCTTGATGATACTTGGTGGTAATGATCGGAACACAAATCCCACTTGACTCACCAAATTGTGTTCTTCTAGTTTAAAGCGTTCGTTTACAGTAGCAGTTTATATTTTTAAATTCCCTCTGTTCTCTCCTATATAGATAGATGAATTTGGAACTCTAAATGCAACATGGTTTGTAGTAGCTCTTTGAAACTTGACAAAATAAAGGAGTTCTCAGTTTTGTCTCTATGATTTGTTTCCTCTTCATGTAGCCCTAAGCAGAGACTGTGGGAAGGCCCTTTCACTGAAAGGGGTTGCCAAGCATCCAAGAAATTACGAGTTTCTGAAATACCAGCAAATATTTTTTAACCCAATGTTCGTGATACGTGGTGGCAATGACAAGTACACAGATCCCACTTGGCTCACCAAATTTTGTTCTTCTAGGTTGAAGCGTTCGTTTACAGTAGCAGTTTTTATTTTTAGGTTTCTCTGTTTTCTCTCCTATATAGATGATGAATTTGGAACTCTAAATCCAACATGGTTTGCAGTAGCTCTTTGAAATTGACAAAATAAAGGAGTTCTCAGTTTTGTCTCTAAGGTTTCATTCCTCTTCAAGTAGCCCTAGGCACAGAATGTGGAAAAGCACTTTCATTGAGAGGGGTGGCCAAGCTTCTAAGAAATAACGAGTTTCTGAAATACCAGCAAATATTTTTTCACCCAATGTTGGTGATACGTGGTGGCAATGACAAGTACACAAATCCCACTTGGCTCACCAAATTTTGTTCTTCTAGGTTGAAGCGTTCGTTTACAGTAGCAGTTTGTATTCTTAGGTTTCACTCTGTTCTGTCCTATATAGATAGATGAATTTGGAACTCTAAATCCAACATGGTTTGTAGTAGCTCTTTGAAACTTGACAAAATAAAGGAGTTCTCAGTTTTGTCTCTATGGTTTGTTTCCTCTTCAAGTAGCCCTAGGCACAGACTGAGGAAAAGCACTTTCATTGAGACTGGTTGCCAAGCTTCTTAGAAATAACGAGTTTCCAAAACACCAGCTAATATTTTTTCACCCAATGTTGATGATACTTGGTGGTAATGATCACTACACAAATACCACTTGGCTCACCAAATTTTGTTCTTCTAGGTTGAAGCGTTCGTCTACAGTAGCAGTTTTTATTCTTAGGTTTCACTCTGTTCTCTCCTATATAGATAGATGAATTTGGAACTCTAAATCCAACATGGTGTGTAATAGCTCTTTGAAACTAGACAAAATAAAGGAGTTCTATGTTTTGTCTCTATGGTTTGTTTCCTCTTCAAGTAGCCCTAGGCACAGACTGTGGAAAAGCACTTTCATTGAGAGGGGTGGCCAAGCTTCTAAGAAATAACGAGTTTCCGAAATGCCAGCAAATATTTTTTCACCCAATCTTGATGATACTTAGTGATAATGATTGGTACACAAATCCCACTTGACTCACCAAATTTTGTTCTTCTAGGTTGAAGCGATCGTTTACAGTAGCAGTTTATATTTTTAGGTTCCCTCTGTTCTCTCCTATAATGTAGATGATTTTGGAAATCTAAATCCAACATGGTTTGTAGTAGCTCTTTGAAACTTGACAAAATAAAGGAGTTCTCAGTTTTGTCTCTATGATTTGTTTCTGCTTCATGTAGCCCTATGCAGAGACTGTGGAAAAGCACTTTCATTGAAAAGGGTTGCCAAGCTTCCAAGAAATTACGAGATCCAGAATAACCAGCATATATTTTTTCACCAAATGTTGGTGATACATGGTGGTAATGACAAGTACACAAATCCCACTTGGCTCACCAAATTTTGTTCTTCTAGGTTGAAGCGTTCGTTTACAGTAGCAGTTTTTATTTTTAGGTTTCACTCTGTTCTCTCCTATATAAATGAATGAATTTGGAACTCTAAATCCAACATGGTGTGTAATAGCTCTTTGAAACTTGACAAAATAAAGTACTTCTCAGTTTTGTCTCTATGATTTGTTTCCGCTTCATGTAGCCCTAAGCAGAGACTGTGCAAAAGAACTTTTATTGAAAGAGGTTGACAAGCTTCAAAGATATTAAGAGTTTCCGAAATACCAGCAAATATTTTTTCACCCAGTGTTGATGATAAGTGGTGGTAATTACAAGTACACAAATCCCACTTGGCTCACCAAGTTTTCTTCTTCTAGGTTGAAATGTTCGTTTACAGTAGCAGTTTTTATTTTCAGGTTTCACTCTGTTCTCTCCTATATAGATAGATGAATTTGGATCTCTAAATCCAACATGGTTTGTAGTAGCTCTTTGAAACTTGACCAAAAAAAAATGAGTTCTCAGTTTTTTCTCTATGGTTTGTTTCTTCTTCAAGTAGCCCTAGGCACAGACTGTGGAAAAGCACTTTCATTAGATTGGTTGCCAAGCTTCTCAGAAATAACGAGTTTCTGAAACACCAGCAAATATATTTTCACCCTATCTTGATGATACTTGGTGGTAATGATCAGTACACAAATCCCACTTGGCTCACCAAATTTTGTTCTTCTAGATTGAAGCGTTCGTCTACAGAAGCAGTTTTTATTTTTAGGTTTCACTCGTTTCTCTCCTATATACATAGATGAATTTGGAACTCTAAATCCAACATGCTTTGTAGTAGATCTTTCTAACTTGAAGAAATAAATGAGTTCTCAGTTTTGCCACTATGGTTTGTTTCCTCTTTAAGTAGCCCTAGGCACAGACTGTGGAAAAGCATTTTCATTGAGAGGGGTTGCCAATCTTCTAAGAAATAACGAGTTTCCGAAATACCAGCAAATATTTTTTCACCCAATCTTGATGATACTTGGTGGTAATGATCGGAACACAAATCCCACTTGACTCATCAAATTGTGTTCTTCTAGTTTGAAGCGTTCGTTTACAGTAGCAGTTTATATTTTCAGGTTTCACTCTGTTCTGTCCTATATAGATAGATGAATTTGGAACTCTAAATCCAACAATGTTTGTAGTAGCTCTTTGAAACTTGAAAAAATAAAGGAGTTCTCAGTTTTGTCTGTATGATTTGTTTCCGCTTCATGTAGCTATAAGCAGTGACTGTGGAAAAGAAATTTCATTGAAAGATGTTGACAAGCTTCCAAGAAATTAAGAGTTTCCGAAATACCAGCAAATATTTTTTCACCCAAAGTTGATGATACGTGGTGGGAATGACAAGTACACAAATCCCACTTGGTTCACCAAATTTTGTTCTTTTAGGTTGAAGCGTTCATTTACAGTAGCAGTTTTTATTTTTAGGTTTCACTCTGTTCTCTCCTATATAGATAGATGAATTTGGAACTCTAAATACAACGTTGTTTGTAGTAGCTCTTTGAAACTTGACAAAATAAAAGTGTTCTCAGTTTTGTCTCTATGGTTTGTTTCCTCTTCATGTAGCCCTAGGCACAGACTGTGGAAAAGCAATTTCAATGAGAGGGGTTGCCAAGCTTCTATGAAATAACGAGTTTCCGAAATTCCAGCAAATATTTTTTCACCCAATCTTGATGATACTTGGTGGTAATGATCGGAACACAAATCCCACTTGACTCACCAAATTGTGTTCTTCTAGTTTGAAGCGTTCGTTTACAGTAGCAGTTTATATTTTTAGGTTTCACTCTGTTCTTTCCTATATAGATAGATGAATTTGGAACTCTAAATCCAACAATGTTTGTAGTAGCTCTTTGAAACTTGACAAAATAAAGGAGTTCTCAGTTTGGTCTCTATGATTTGTTTCCTCTTCATGTAGCCCTAAGCTGAGACTGTGGGAAAGCCCTTTCATTGAAAGGGGTTGCCAAGCTTCCAAGAAATTACGAGTTTCTGAAATACCAGCAAATATTTTTTCACCCAATGTTGGTGATACGTGGTGTTAATGACAACTACACAGATCCCACTTGGCTCACCAAATTTTTTTCTTCTAGGTTGAAGCGTTCGTTTAAAGTAGCAGTTTTTATTTTTAGGTTTCTCTGTTTTCTCTCCTATATAGATGATGAATTTGGAACTCTAAATCCAACATGGTTTGTAGTAGCTACTTGAAAATTGACAAAATACAGGAGTTCTCAGTTTTGTCTGAATGATTTGTTTCCTCTTCATGTAGCCCTAGGCACAGACTGTGGAAAAGCAATTTCATTGAGAGGGGTTGCCAAGCGTCTAAGAAATAACGAGTTTCTGAAATTCCAGCAAATATTTTTTCACCCAATCTTGATGAATCTTGGTGGTAATGATCGGTTCACAAATCCCACTTGACTCACCAAATTTTCTTCTTCTAGGTTGAAGCGTTCGTTTGAAGTAGCAGTTTTTATTTTTATGTTTCACTCTGTTCTCTCCTATATAGATAGATGTATTTGGAACTCTAAATCCAACATGGTTTGTAGTAGATCTTCCTAACTTTACAAAATAAAGGATTTCTCAGTTTTGTCTCCATGGTTTGTTTCCTCTTTAAATAGCAATAGGCACAAACTGTGGAAAAGCATTTTCATTGAGAGGGGTTGCCAAGCTTCTAAGAAATAACGAGTTTCTGAAATACCAGCAAATATTTTTTCACCAAATCTTGATGATACTTGGTGGTAATGATCCGAAAACAAATCCCACTTGAATCACCAAATTTTGTTCCTCTAGGTTGAAGCATTCGTTTACAGTAGCAGTTTATATTTTTAGGTTTCACTCTGTTCTCTCCTTTATAGATAGATGAATTTGGAATTCTAAATCCATCATGGTGTCTAGTAGCTCTTTGAAAATTGACAAAATAAAGGAGTTCTCAGTTTTGTCTCTATGATTTGTTTCCGCTTCATGTAGCCCTAAACAGACACTGTGGAAAAGCACTTTCATTGAAAGGGTTGCCAAGGTTCCAAGAAATTACGAGTTTCCGATATACCAGCAAATATTTTTTCACCCAATGTTGATGATACGTGGTGGTAATGACAAGTACACAAATCCCACTTGGCTCACCAAATTTTGTTCTTCTAGGTTGAAGCGTTCGTTTACAGTAGCAGTTTGTATTCTTAGGTTTCACTCTGTTCTGTCCTATATACATAGATGAATTTGGAACTCTAAATCCAACATGGTTTGTAGTAGCTCTATGAAACTTGACAAAATAAAGGAGTTCTCAGTTTTGTCTCTATGGTTTGTTGCCTCTTCAAGTAGCCCTAGGCACAGACTGAGGAAAAGCACTTTCATTTAGATTGGTTGCCAAGCTTCTTAGAAATAACGAGTTTCCAAAACACCAGCTAATATTTTTTCACCCAATGTTGATGATACTTGGTGGTAATGATCAGTACACAAATACCACTTTTCTCACCAAATTTTGTTCTTCTAGGTTGAAGCGTTCGTCTACAGTAGCAGTTTTTATTCTTAGGTTTCACTCTGTTCTCTCCTATATAGATAGATGAATTTGGAACTCAAAATCCAACATCTTGTGCAATAGCTCTTTGAAACTAGACAAAATAAAGGAGTTCTATGTTTTGTCTCTATGGTTTGTTTCCTCTTCAAGTAGCCCTAGGCACAGACTGTGGAAAAGCACTTTCATTGAGAGGGGTGGCCAAGCTTCTAAGAAATAGCGAGTTTCCGAAATGCCAGCAAATATTTTTTCACCCAATCATGATGATACTTAGTGATAATGATTGGTACACAAATCCCACTTGACTCACCAAATTTTGTTCTTCTAGTTTAAAGCGTTCCTTTACAGTAGCAGTTTATATTTTTAGGTTCCCTCTGTTCTCTCCTATAATGTAGATGATTTTGGAAATCTAAATCCAACATGGTTTTTAGTAGCTCTTTGAAACTTGAAAAAATAAAGGAGTTCTCAGTTTTGTCTCTATGATTTGTTTCCGATTCATGTAGCCCTAAGCAGAGACTGTAGGAAAGAACTTTCATTGAAAGGGGTTGCCAAGCTTCCAAGAAATTACGAGTTTCTGAAATACCAGCAAATATTTTTTCACACAATGTTGATGATACGTGGTGGTAATAACAGGTAAACAAATCACACTTGGCTCACCAAATTTTTTTCTTCTAGGTTGAAGCGTTCATTTACAGTAGCAGTTTTTATTTTTAGGTCTCTCTTTTTTCCTTCATATATAGATGATGAATTTGGAACTCTAAATCCAACATGGTTTGTAGTAGCTATTTGAAAATTGACAAAATACAGGAGTTCTCAGTTTTGTCTGTATGATTTGTTTCCGCTTCATGTAGCCCTAAGCAGAGACTGTGGAAAAGAACTTTCATTGAAAATGTTGACAAGCTTCCAAGAAATTAAGAGTTTCCGAAATACCAGCAAATATTTTTTCACCCAATCTTGATGATACTTGGTGGTAATGATCCGAACACAAATCCCACTTGACTCACCAAATTTTGTTCTTCTAGGTTGAAGCGTTCGTTTACAGTAGCAGTTTATATTTTTAAGTTCCCTCTGTTCTCTCCTGTATAGATAGAGGATTTTGGAACTTTAAAACCAACATGGTTTGTAGTAGCTCTTTGAAAATTGACAAAATAAAGGAGTTCTCAGTTTTGTCTATATGATTTGTTTCCGCTTCATGTAGCCCTAAGCAGAGACTGTGGAAAAGCACTTTCATTGAAAGGAGTTGCCAAGCTTCCAAGAAATTACGAGTTTCCAAAATACCAGCAAATATTTTTTCACCCAATGTTGATGATACGTGGTGGTAATGACAGGTAAACAAATCCCACTTGGCTCTCGAAATTTTGTTCTTCTAGGTTGAAGCATTCGTTTACAGTAGCAGTTTTTATTTTTAGGTTTCACTCTGTTCTCTCCTATATAGATAGATGAATTTGGAACACTAAATCCCACATGGTTTGTAGTAGCTCTTTGAAACTTGACAAAATAAAGGAGTTCTCAGTTTTGTCTCTATGATTTGTTTCCGCTTCATGTAGCCCTATGCAGAGACTGTGGAAAAGCACTTTCATTGAAAAGGGTTGCCAAGCTTCCAAGAAATTACGAGATCCAGAATAACCAGCATATATTTTTTCACCAAATGTTGGTGATACATGGTGGTAATGACTAGTACACAAATCCCACTTGGCTCACCAAATTTTGTTCTTCTAGGTTGAAGCGTTCGTTTACAGTAGCAGTTTTTATTTTTAGGTTTTACTCTGTTCTCTCCTATATAAATAAATGAATTTGGAACTCTAAATCCAACATGGTTTGTAGTAGATGTTTGTAACTTGACAAAATAAAGGAGTTCTCATTTTTGTCTCTATGGTTTGTTTCCTCTTCAAGTAGCCCTAGGCACAGACTGTGGAAAAGCACTTTCATTGAGAGGGGTTGCCAAGCTTCTAAGAAATAACGAGTTTCCGAAATACCAGCAGATATTTTTTCACTCAATCTTGATGATACTTGGTGGTAATGATCGGTACACAAATCCCACTTGACTCACCAAATTTTGTTCTTCTAGGTTGAAGCGTTCGTTTACAGTAGCAGTTTATATTTTTAAGTTCCCTCTGTTCTCTCCTGTATAGAAAAATGATTTGGAACTCTAAATCCAACATGGTTTGTAGTAGCTCTTTGAAAATTGACAAAATAAAGGATTTCTCTGTTTTGTCTCTATGATTTGTTTCCGTTCCATGTATCCCTAAGCAGAGACTGTGGAAAAGCACTTTCATTGAAAGGGGTTGCCAAGCTTCCAAGAAATTACGAGTTACCGAAATACCAGCAAACATTTTTTCACCAAATGTTGATGATACGTGGTGGTAATGACAAGTACACAAATCCCACTTGGCTCACCAAATTTTGTTTTTACAGTACCAGTTTTTATTTTTAGGTTTCCTCTGTTCTCTCCTATATAGATAGATGAATTTGGAACTCTAAATCGAAAATGGTGTGTAATAGCTCTTTGAAACTTGACAAAATAAAGTAGTTCTCCGTTTTGTCTCTATGATTTGTTTCCGCTTCATGTAGCCCTAAGCAGAGACTGTGCAAAAGAACTTCCATTGAAAGAGGTTGACAAGCTTCCAAGATATTAAGAGTTTCCGAAATACCAGCAAATATTTTTTCACCCAGTGTTGATGATACGTGGTGGTAATTACAAGTACACAAATCCCATTTGGCTCACCAAATTTTGTTCTTCTATGTTGAAGTGTTCGTTTACAGTGGCAGTATTTATTTTTAGGTTTCACTCTGTTCTCTCCTATATAGATAGATGAATTTGGATCTCTAAATCCAACATGATTTGTAGTAGCTCTTTGAAACTTGACAAAAAAAAAATGAGTTCTCAGTTTTTTCTCTATGGTTTGTTTCTTCTTCAAGTAGCCCTAGGCACAGACTCTGGAAAAGCACTTTCATTAGATTGGTTGCCAAGCTTCTAAGAAATAACGAGTTTCCGAAACACCAGCAAATATATTTTCACCCAATGTTGATTATACTTGGTGGTAATTATCAGTACACAAATCCCACTTGGCTCACCAAATTTTGTTCTTCTAGATTGAAGCGTTCGTCTACAGAAGCAGTTTTTATTTTTAGGTTTCACCCTGTTCTCTCTTATATAGATAGATGAATTTGGAACAATAAATCCAACATGGTTTGTAGTAGATCTTTCTAACTTGACAAAATAAATGAGTTCTCAGTTTTGCCACTATGGTTTGTTTCCTCTTTAAGTAGCCCTAGGCTCAGACTGTGGAAAAGCATTTTCATTGAGAGGGGTTGCCAAGCTTCTAAGAAATAACGAGTTTCCGAAACACCAGCAAATATTTTTTCACCCAATCTTGATGATACTTGGTGGTAATGATCGGAACACAAATCCCACTTGACTCACCAAATTGTGTTATTCTAGATTGAAGCGTTCGTTTACAGTAGCAGTTTATATTTTTAGGTTCCCTCTGTTCATTCCTATATAGATAGATGAATTTGGAACTCTAAATCCAACAATGTTTGTAGTAGCTCTTTGCAACTTGACAAAATAAAGGAGTTCTCACTTTTGTCTCTATGATTTGTTTCCTCTTCATGTAGCCCTAAGCAGGGACTGTGGGAAAGCCCTTTCATTGAAAGGGGTTGCCAAGCTTCCAAGAAATTACGAGTTTCTGAAATACCAGCAAATATTTTTTCACCCAATGTTGGTGATACGTGGTGGTAATGACAACTACACAGATAACACTTGGCTCACCAAATTTTTTTCTTCTAGGTTGAAGCGTTCGTTTACAGTAGCAGTTTTTATTTTTAGGTTTCTCTGTTTTCTCTCCTATATAGATGATGAATTTGGAACTCTAAATCCAACATAGTTTGTAGTAGCTATTTGAAAATTGACAAAATACAGGAGTTCTCAGTTTTGTCTCTATGGTTTGTTTCCTCTTCAAGTAGCCCTAGGCACAGACTGTGGAAAAGCACACTCATTGAGAGGGGTTGCCAAGCTTCTAAGAAATAACGAGTTTCAGAAATACCAGCAAATATTTTTTCATCCAATCTTGATGATACCTGGTTGTAATGATCAGTACACAAATGCCACTTGGCTCTCCAAATTTTTTTTTTTCTAGGTTGAAGCGTTCGTTTACAGTAGCAGTTTTTATATTTAGGGTTCACTCTGTTCTCTCCTATATAGATAGATGAATTTGGAACTCTAATTCCAATATGGTTTGTAGTAGCTCTTTGAAACTTGACAAAATAAAGGAGTTCTCAGTTTTGTCTCTATGATTTGTTTCCTCTTCAAGTAGCCCTAGGCACAGACTATGGAAAAGCACTTTCATTGAGAGGGGTTGCCAAGCTTCTAAGAAATAACGAGTTTCCGAAATAGCAGCAAATATTTTTTCACCCAATGTTGATGATACGTGGTGGTAATGATAAGTACACAAATCCCACTTGGCTCATAATATTTTGTTCTTCTAGGTTGAAGCGTTCCTTTACAGAAGCAGTTTTTATTTTTAGGTTTCACTCTGTTCTCTCCACAAGAGAGATGAATTTGGAACTCTAAATCCAATATGGTTTGTAGTAGCTCTTTGAAACTTGACAAAATGAAGAAGTTCTCAGTTTTGTCTCTATGGGTTGTTTCCTCTTCAAGTAGCCCTAGGCACAGACTGTGGGAAAGCACTTTCATTGAGAGGGGTTGCCAAGCTTCTAAGAAATAACGAGTTTCAGAAATACCAGCAAATATTTTTTCAACCAATCGTGATGATACTTGTTTGTAATGATTGGTACACAAATCCCACTTGGCTCACGAAATTTTTTTCTTCCAGGTTGAAGCGTTCGTTTACAGTAGCAGTTTTTATGTTTAGGTTTCACTCTGTTCTCTCCTATATAGATAGATGAATTTGGAACTCTAAATCCAACATGGTTTGTAGTAGCTCTTTGTAACTTGGCAAAATAAAGGAGTTCTCAGTTTTTTCTCTATGATTTGTTTCCGCTTCACGTATCCCTAAGTAGAGACTGTGGAAAAGCACTTTCATTGAAAAGCGTTGCCAAGCTTCCGAGAAATTACGAGTTTCCGAAATACCAGCAAATATTTTTTCACCCAATGTTGATGATACGTGGTGTTAATGACAAGTACACAAATTCCACTTGGCTCACCAAATTTTGTTCTTCTAGGTTGAATCGTTCATTTACAGTAGCAGTTTTTATTTTTAGGTTTCACTCTGTTCTCTCCTATATAGATAGATGAATTTGGAACTCTCAATCTAACATGGTTTGTAGTAGCTCTTTGAAACTTGACAAAATAAAGGAGTTCTCAGTTTTGTCTCTATGGATTGTTTCCTCTTCAAGTAGCCCTAGGCACTGACTGTGGAAATGCACTTTCATTGAGAGGGGTTGCCAAGCTTCTAAGAAATAAAGAGTTTCCGAAATACCAGCAAATATTTTTCACTCAATCTTTATGATATTTGGTGGTCATGATCGGTACACAAATCCCACTTGGCTCACCAAATTTTGTTCTTCTAGGTTGAAGCGTTCGTTTACAGTAGCAGCTTATATTTTTAGTTTCCCTCTGTTCTCTCCTATAGAGATAGGTGAATTTGGAACTCTAAATCCAACATGGATTGTAGTAGCTCTTTGAAAGTAGATAAAATAAAGGAGTTCTCAGTTTTGTCTCTATGGTTTGTTTCCTCTTCAAGTAGCCCTAGGCACAGACTGTGGAAAAGCACTTTCATTGTGATGGGTTGCCAAGCTTCTAAGAAATAACGAGTTTCCGAAATACCAGCAAATATTTTCTCACCCAATGTTGATGAAATTTGGTGGTAATGATCTGTACACAAATCCCACTTGGCTCACCAAATTTTGTTCTTCTACATTGAAGCGTTCGTCTACAGTAGCAATTTCAATATTTAGGTTTCACTCTGTTCTCTCCTATATAGATAGATGAATTTGGAACTCTAAATCCAACATTGTGTGTATTAGGTGTTTGAAACTTGACAAAATAAAGGAGTTCTCTGTTTTGTCTCTATGATTTGTTTCCGCTTCATGTAGCATTAAGAAGAGACTGTGGGAAAGCACTGTCATTGAAAGGGGTTGCCAAGCTTCTAAGAAATTACGAGTTTCCGAAATAGCAGCGAATATTTTTTTACCCAATGTTGATGATACGTGGTGGTAATCGCAAGTACACAAATCCCACTTGGCTCACAAAATTTTGTTCTTCTAGGTTGAAGCGTTCGTCTACAGTAGCAGTTTTTTATTTAGGTTTCTCTCTGTTCTCTCCTATATAGTTAGATGAATTTGGAACTCTAAATCCAACATGGTTTTTAGTAGCTCTTTGAAACTTGAAAAAATAAAGGAGTTCTCAGTTTTGTCTCTATGGTTTGTATCCTCTTCAAGTAGCCCTAGGCACAGAGTGTGGAAAAGCACTTTCATTGACAGGGGTTGCCAAGCTTCTAAGAAATAACGAGTTTCTGAAATACCAGCAAATATTTTTTCACCCAGTCTTGATGATACTTGGTGGTAATGATCAGCACACAAATCCCACTTGGCTCACCAAAGTTTGTTCTTCAACGTTGACGCATTCGTCTACAGTAGCAGTTTTTATATTTAGGTTTCACTCTGTTCTCTCCTATATAGATAGATGAATTTGGAACTCTAAATCCAACATGGTTTGTAGTAGCTCTTTGAAACTTGACAAAATAATGGAGTTCCCAGTTTTGTCTCTATTGTTTGTTTCTTCTTCAAGTAGCCCTAGGCACAAAATGTGGAAAAGCACTTTCATTGAGAGGGGTTCCCAAGCGTCTAAGAAATAACGAGTTTCCGGAATACTAGCAAATATTTTTTCACCCAATCTTGATGATACTTGGTGGTAATGATCAGTACACAAATCCCACTTGGCTCACCAAATTTTGTTCTTCTAGTTTGAAGCGTTCGCCTACAGTAGCAGTTTTTATATTTATGTTTCACTCTGTTCTCTCCTATATTGATAGATGAATTTGGAACTCTAAATCCAACATGGTTTGTAGTAGCTCTTTGAAACTTGACAAAATATAGGAGTTCTCAGTTTTTTTCTCTATTGTTTGTTTCCTCTTCAAGTAGTCCTAGGCACAGACTGTGGAAAAGCACTTTCATGGAGAGGGGTTGCCAAGCTTCTAAGAAATAACGAATTGCCGAAATACCAGCAAATATTTTTTCACCCAATCTTGATGAATCTTGGTGGTAATGATCAGTGCACAAATCCCACTTGACTCACCAAATTTTGTTCTTCTAGGTTGAAGCGTTCGTTTACAGTAGCAGTTTTCATTTTTAGGGTTCACTCTGTCCTCTCCTATAAAGATAGATGAATTCGGAACTCTAAATCCAACAGGGTGTGTAATAGCTCTTTGAAACTTGACAAAATAAAGGAGTTCTCAGTTTTGTCTTTATGATTTGTTTCCGATTCATGTGCCCCTAAGCAGAGACTGTGAAAAACCACTATCATTGAAAGTTGTTGACAACCTTCCAAGAAATTATGAGTTTCCGAAATAGCAGCAAATATTTTTTCACCAAATGTTGATGGCACGTGGTGGTAATGACAAGTACACAAATCCCACTTGGCTCACCAAAGTTTGTTATTCTACGTTGACGCGTTCGTCTACAGTATCAGTTTTTATATTTTGGTTTCACTCTGTTCTCTCCTATATAGTTAGATGAATTTGGAACTCTAAATCCAACATGGTTTGTAGTAGCTCTTTGAAACTTGAAAAAAAAGAGGAGTTCTCAGTTTTGTCTCTATGGTTTGTTTCCTCTTCAAGTACCCCTAGGCACAGAGTGTGGAAAAGCACTTTCATTGAGAGGGGTTGCAAGCTTCCAAGAAATAACGAGTTTCCGAAATACCAGCAAATATTTTTTCACCCAGTCTTGATGATACTTGGTGGTAATGATCAGTACACAAATCCCACTTGGCTCACCAAAGTTTGTTCTTCTAGTTTGAAGTGTTCGTCTACAGTAGCAGTTTTTATATTTAGGTTTCACTCTGTTCTCTCCAATATTGATAGATGAATTTTAACTCTAAATCCAACATGGTTTGTAGTAGCTCTTTAAAAATTCTCAAAATATATTAGTTCTCAGTTTTTTTCTCTATGGTTTGTTTCCTCTTCAAGTAGTCCTAGGCACAGACTGTGGAAAAGCACTTTCATTGAGAGGGGTTGCCAAGCTTCTAAGAAATAACGATTTCCCGAAATACCAGCAAATATTTTTTCACCCAATCTTGATGATACTTGGTGGTAATGATCAGTGCACAAATCCCACTTGGCTCACCAAATTTTGTTCTTCTAGTTTGAAGTGTTCTTCTACAGTAGCAGTGTTTATATTTAGGTATCACTCTGTTCTCCCCTATATTGATAGATGAATTTGGAACATTAAATCCAACATGGTTTGTAGTAGCTCTTTGAAACCTGACAAAATATAGGAGTTCTCAGTTTTTTTCACTATGGGTTGTTTCCTCTTCAAGTAGTCCTAGACACAGACTGTGGAAAAGCACTTTCATTTAGAGGTGTAGCCAAGTTCTAAGAAATAACGTGTTTCCGAAATACCAGCAAATATTTCTTCACCCAATCTTGATGATTCTTGGTGGTAATGATCAGTATACAAATCCCAATGGCTCACCAAATTTTGTTCTTCTAGGTTGAAGCGTTCGTTCACAGTAGCAGTTTTCATTTTTAGGTGTCACTCTGTTCTCTCCTATAAAGATAGATGAATTCGGAACTGTAAATCCAACATGGTGTGTAATAGTTGTTTGAAACTTGACAAGATAATGGAGTTCCCAGTTTTGTCTCTATGGTTTGTTTCCTCTTCAAATAGCCCTAGGCACAGACTGTGGAAAAGCTCTTTCATTGAGAGGGGTTGCGAAGCTTCTAAGAAATAACGAGTTTCCAAAATACCAGCAAATATTTTTTTCACCCAGTCTTCATGATACTTGGTGGTAATGATCAAATTTTGTTCTGCTAGGTTGAAGCGTTCGTTTACAATAGCAGTTTTCATTTTTAGGTTTCACTCTGTTCTCTCCTATAAAGATAGATTAATTTGGAACTCTAAATCCAACATGGTGTGTAATAGCTCTTTGAAACATGACAAAATAAAGGAGTTCTCAGTTTTGTCTCTATGGTTTGTTTCCTCTTCAAGTAGTCCTAGGAACAGACTGTGGAAAAGCACTTTCATTGAGAGGGGTTGCCAAGCTTCTAAGAAATAACGAGTTTCCAAAATACCAGCAAATATTTTTTCACCCAATCTTGATGATACTTTGTGGTAATGATCAGTACTCAAATCCCACTTGGCCCACCAAATTTTCTTCTTCTAGGTAGAAGCGTTCGTTTGCAGTAGCAGTTTTTATTGTTAGGTTTCCCTCTGTTCTCTTCTATATAGTTAGATGAATTTGGAACTCTAAATCCAACATGGTTTGTAGTAGCTCTTTGAAACTTGACAAAATAAAGGAGTTCTCAGTTTTGTCTCTATGGTTTGTTTCCTCTTCAAGTAGCCCTAGGCTCAGAGTGTGGAAAAGCTCTTTCATTGAGAGGGGTTGCGAAGCTTCTAAGAATAACGAGTTTCAGAAATACCAGCAAATATTTTTTCACCCAATCTTGATAATACTTGGTGGTAATGATCAGTGCACAAATCCCACTTGGCTCACCAAATTTTGTTCTTCTAGTTTGAAGTGTTCTTCTACAGTAGCAGTGTTTATATTTAGGTATCACTCTGTTCTCCCCTATATTGATAGATGAATTTGGAACATTAAATCCAACATGGTTTGTAGTAGCTCTTTGAAACCTGACAAAATATAGGAGTTCTCAGTTTTTTTCACTATGGGTTGTTTCCTCTTCAAGTAGTCCTAGACACAGACTGTGGAAAAGCACTTTTATTTAGAGGTGTAGCCAAGCTCTAAGAAATAACGAGTTTCCGAAATACCAGCAAATATTTCTTCACCCAATCTTGATGATTCTTGGTGGTAATGATCAGTACACAAATCCCAATGGCTCACCAAATTTTGTTCTTCTAGGTTGAAGCGTTCGTTCACAGTAGCAGTTTTCATTTTTAGGTGTCACTCTGTTCTCTCCTATAAAGATAGATGAATTCAGAACTCTAAATCCAACATGGTGTGTAATAGTTGTTTGAAACTTGACAAGATAATGGAGTTCCCAGTTTTGTCTCTATGGTTTGTTTCCTCTTCAAATAGCCCTAGGCACAGACTGTGGAAAAGCACTTTCATTGAGAGGCGTTGCCAAGCTTCTAAGAAATAACGAGTTTCCGAAATACCAGCAAATATTTTTTTCACCCAGTCTTCATGATACTTGGTGGTAATGATCAAATTTTGTTCTGCTAGGTTGAAGCGTTCTTTTACAATAGCAGTTTTCATTTTTAGGTTTCACTCTGTTCTCTCCTATAAAGATAGATTAATTTGGAACTCTAAATTCAACATGGTGTGTAATAGCTCTTTGAAACTTGACAAAATAAAGTAGTTCTCAGTTTTTTCTCTATGGTTTGTTTCCTCTTCATGTAGCAATAGGCATTGACTGTGAAAAAGCACTTTCATTGAGAGGGGTTGCCAAGCTTCTAAGAAATAACCAGTTTCCGAAATACCAGCAAATATTTTTTCACCCAATCTTGATGATACTTGGTGGTAAGGACAAGTACACAAATCCCACTTGGCTCACCAAATTTTGTTCTTCTAGGTTGAAGCATTCGTCTACAGTAGCAGTTTTTATTTTTAGGTTTCACTCTGCTCTCTCCTATATAGTTAGATGAATTTGGAACTCTAAATCCAACATGGTTTGTAGTAGCTCTTTGAAACTTGACAAAATAAAAAAGTTCTCAGATTTGTCTCTATGATTTGTTTCCTCGTCAAGTAGCCCTAGGCACAGTCGGTGGAAAAGTACTTTCATTGAGAGGGGTTGCCAAGCTTCCAAGAAAATACGAGTTTCCGAAATACCAGCGAATATTTTTTCACCCAATCTTCATGATGCGTGGTGCTAATGACAAGTCCACAAATCCCACTTGGCTCACCAAATTTTGTTCTTCTAGGTTGAAGCGTTCGTTTATAGTAGAAGTTTTCAATTTTAGGTTGCACTCTGTTCTCTCCTATATTGATAGATGAATTTGGAACTCTAAATCCAACATGGTTTGTAGTAGCTCTCTGAAGCTTGACAAATGAAGGAGTTTTAAGTTTTGTCTCTATGATTTGTTTTCGTTTCTTGTAGCCCTATGCAGAGACTGTGGAAAAGCACTTTCATTGAAAGGGTTTGCCAAGCTTCCAAGAATTACGAGTTTCTGAAATACCAGCAAATATTTTTCCACCCAATGCTGATGATACGTGGTGGTAATGACAAGTACACAAATCCCACTTGGCTCACCAAATTTAGTTCTTCTATGTTGAAGCGTTCGTTTACAGTAGCAGTTTTAATTTTTAGGTTTCACTCTGTTCTCTCCTATATAGATAGATGAATTTGGAACTTTAAATCCAACATGGTTTGTAGTAGCGCTTTGAAACTTGACAAAATAAAGGAGTTTTCAGTTTTGTCTCTATGATTTGTTTTCGTTTCATGTAGCCCTAAGCAGAGACTGTGGAAAAGCACTTTCATTGAAACGGGTTGCCAAGCTTCCAAGAAATTACGAGTTTCCGAAATACCAGCAAATATTTTTTAACCCAATGTTGATGATACGTGGTGGTAATGACAAGTACACAAATCCCACTTGGCTCACCAAATTTAGTTCTTCTAGGTTGAAGGGTTCGTTTACAGTAGCAATTTTTATTTTTAGGTTTCACTCTGTTCTCTCCTATATAGATAGATAAATTTGGAACTCTAAATCCAACATGGTTTGTAGTAGCTCTTTGAAAGTTTACAAAATAAAGGAGTTCTCAGTTTTGTCGCTATGGTTAGCTTCCTCTTCAAGTAGCGCTAGGCACAGACTGTGGAAAATCACTTTCATTGAGAGGGGTTGCCAAGCTTCTAAGAAATAACGAGTTTCCGAAACACCAGCAAATATTTTTTCACCCAATGTTGATGATAATTGGTGGTAATGATCAGTACACAAATCCCACTTGGCACACCAAATTTTGTTCTTCTGGGTTGAAGCGTTCGTTTACCGTATCAGTTTTTATATTTAGGTTTCATTCTGTTGTTTCGTATATAGGAAGATGAATTTGGAACTCTAAATACAACATGGTTTGTAGTGGCTCTTTGAAACTTGACAAAATAAAGGAGTTTTCAGTTTTCATTTTTAGGTTTCCCTCTGTTCTCTCCTATATAGATAGATGAATTTTAACTCTAAATCCAACATGGTTTGTAGTAGCTCTTTG
Organism: Callospermophilus lateralis; assembly: GCF_048772815.1. NCBI lineage: Eukaryota > Metazoa > Chordata > Mammalia > Rodentia > Sciuridae > Callospermophilus > Callospermophilus lateralis. The sequence continues at coordinate 71,218 of NW_027515903.1, forward strand.
AACCTTGACAAAATAAAGGAGTTCTCAGTTTTGTCTCTATGGTTTGTTTCCTCTTCAAGTAGCCCTGGCACAGACTGTGGAAAGCAATTTCATTGAGAGGGGTTGCCAAGCTTCTAAGAAATAACGAGTTTCTGAAAGAGCAGCAAATATGTTTTCTCCCAATCTTGATGATACTTTGTGGTAAGGACAAGTACACAAATCCCACTTGGCTCACCAAATTTTGTTCTTCTAGGTTGAAGCGTTCGTCTACAGTAGCAGTTTTTATGTTCAGGTTTCACTCTGTTCTCTCGGATATAGACAGATGAATTTGGAACTCTAAATCCAACATGGTTTGTAGTAGCTCTTTGAAACTTGACAAAATAAAGGAGTTCTCAGTTTTGTCTCTATGGTTTGTTTCCTCTTCATGTAGCCCTAGGCACAGAGTGTGGAAAAGCACTTTCATTGAGAGGGGTTGCGAAGCTTCCAAGAATAACGAGTTTCCGAAATACCAGCAAATATTTTTTCACCCAGTCTTGATGATACTTGGTGATAACGATCAGTACACAAATCCCACTTGGCTCACCAAATTTTGTTCTTCTAGTTGGAAGCGTTCGTCTACAGTAGCAGTTTTTATATTTAGGTTTCACTCTGTTCTCTCCTATATAGATAGATGAATTTGGAACTCTAAATCCAACATGGTTTGTAGTAGCTCTTTGAAACTTGACAAAATAAAGGAGTTATCAGTTTTGTCTCTATGATTTGTTTCCGCTTCAAGTAGCCCTAAGCAGTGACTGTGGAAAAGCACTTTCATTGAGAGGGGTTGCCAAGCTTCCAAGAAAATACGAGTTTCAAAAATACCAGTGAATATTTTTTTACCCAATGTTGATGATACTTTGTTTTAAGGACAAGTACACAAATCCCACTTGGCTCACCAAATTTTGTTCTTCTAGGTTGAAGCATTCGTCTACAGTAGCAGTTTTTATTTTTAGGTTTTACTCTGTTCTCTCTTACATAGATAGATGAATTTGGAACTCTAAATCCAACATGGTTTGTAGTAGCTTTTTGAAACTTGACAAAATAAAGGAGTTCTCAGTTTTGTCTCTAAGATTTGTTTCCGCTTCAAGTAGCCCTAAGCACAGACTGTGGAAAAGCACTTTTATTGAGAGGAGTTGCCAGCTTCTAAGAAATAACGAGTTTCCGAATTACCAGCAAATATTTTTTCTCCCAATCTTGATGATACTTGGTGGTGAAGATCGGTACACAAATCCCACTTGGCTCACCAAATTTTGTTCTTCTAAGTTGAAGCGTTCGTCTACATTATCAGTTTTTATATTTAGGTTTCCCGCTGTTCTCTCCTATATAGATAGATGAATTTGGAACTCTAAATCCGATATGGTTTGTAGTAGCTCTTTGAAACTTGACAAAAAAAGGAGTTCTCAGTTTTGTCTCTATGATTTGTGTCTGCTTCAAGTAGCCCTAAGCAGAGACTGTGGAAAAGCACTTTCATTTAGAGGGGTTGCCAAGCTTCCAAGAAATTACGAGTTTCCGAAATACCAGGAAATATTTTTTCAACCAATCTTGATGATACGTGGTGGTAATGACATGTCCACAAATCCCACTTGGCTCACCAAATTTTGTTCTTCTAGGTTGAAGCGTTCGTTTACAGTAGCAGTTTTTATTTTTAGGTTTCACTCTGTTCTCTCCTATATACATAGATTAATTTTTAACTCTAAATCCAACATGGTTTGTAGTAGCTCTTTGAAACTTGACAAAATAAAGGAGTTATCAGTTTTCTCTATTTTTGGTTTCCTCTTCAATTAGCCCTAGGCACAGACTGTGGAAAAGCACTTTCATTGAGAGGGGTTGCCAAGCTTCCAAGAAAATACGAGTTTCAAAAATACCAGTGAATGTTTTTTTACCCAATGTTGATGATACTTTGTTTTAAGGACAAGTACACAAATCCAACTTGGCTCACCAAATTTTGTTCTTCTAGGTTGAAGCATTCGTCTACAGTAGCAGTTTTTATTTTTAGGTTTTACTCTGTTCTCTCTTACATAGATAGATGAATTTGGAACTCTAAATCCAACATGGTTTGTAGTAGCTTTTTGAAACTTGACAAAATAAAGGAGTTCTCAGTTTTTTCTCTATGGTTTGTTTCCTCTTCAAGTAACCCTAGGCACAGACTGTGGAAAAGCACTTTCATTGAGAGGGGTTGCCAAGCTTCTAAGCAATAACGAGTTTCCGAAATACCAGCAAATATTTTTTCACCCAATCTTGATGATACTTGGTGGTGATTATCAGTACACAAATTCCACTTGGCTCACCAAATTTTGTTCTTCTAGGTTGAAGCGTTCATCTACAGTAGCAGTTTTTATATTTAGGTTTCACTCTGTTCTCTGCTATATAGATCGATGAATTTGGAACTCTAAATCCGATATGGTTTGTAGTAGCTCTTTGAAACTTGACAAAAAAAGGAGTTCTCAGTTTTGTCTCTATGATTTGTGTCTGCTTCAAGTAGCCCTAAGCAGAGACTGTGGAAAAGCACTTTCATTGAGAGGAGTTGCCAAGCTTCCAAGAAATTACGAGTTTCCGAAATACCAGGAAATATTTTTTCAACCAATCTTGATGATACGTGGTGGTAATGACAAGTCCACAAATCCCACTTGGCTCACCAAATTTTGTTCTTCTAGGTTGAAGCGTTCGTTTACAGTAGCAGTTTTTATATTTAGGATTCACTCTGTTCTCTCCTATATAGATAGATGAATTTGGAACTCTAAATCGAATATGGTTTGTAGTAGCTCTTTGAAACTTGACAAAATAAAGGAGTTCTCAGTTTTATCTCTATGATTTGTTTCCGCTTCAAGTAGCCCAGCCAGAGACTGTGGAAAAGCACTTTCATTGAGAGGGGTTGCCAAGATTCTAAGAAATAACGAGTTTCTGAAATACCAGCAAATATTTTTTCACCCAATCTTGATGATACTTGGTGGTAAGGACAAGTACACAAATCCCTCTTGGCTCACCAAATTTTGTTCTTCTAGGTTGAAGCAATCGTCTACAGTAACAGTTTTTATTTTTAGGATTTACTCTTTTCTCTGCTATATAGATAGATGAATTTGGAACTCTAAATCCAACATGGTTTGTAGTAGCTCTTTGAAACTTGAAAAAATAAAGGAGTTCTCAGTTTTGTCTCTATGATTTGTTTCCGATTCAAGTAGCCCTAAGAAGAGACTGTGGAAAAACACTTTCATTGAGACGGGTTGCCAAGCTTCCAAGAAATTACGAGTTTCTGAAATACCAGCAAATATTTTTTCACCCAATCTTGATGATACGTGGTGATAATGACAAGTCCACAAATCCCACTTGGCTCACCAAATTTTGTTCTTCTAGGTTGAAGCGTTCTTTAACAGTAGCTGTTTTTAATTTTAGGTTTCACTCTGTTCTCTCCTATATAGATAGATGAATTTGGAACTCTAAATCCAACATGGTTTGTAGTAGTTCTTTGAAACTTGACAAAAGAAAGGAGTTCTCAGTTGTGTCTCTATTGTTTGTTTCCTCTTCAATTAGCCCTAGGCACAGACTGTGGAAAAGCACTTTCATTGAGAGGGGTTGCCAAGCTTCTAAGAAATAACGAGTTTCCGAAATACAAGGAAATATTTTTTCAACCAAGGTTGATGATACGTGGTGGTAATGATCGGTACACAAATCCCACTTGGCTCACCAAATTTTGTTCTTCTAGGTTGAAGCGTTCGTCTACAGTAGCAGTTTTTATATTTAGGTTTCAGTCTGTTCTGTGCTATATAGATAGATGAATTTGGAACTCTAAATCCAACATGGTTTGTAGTAGCTCTTTGAAACTTGACAAAATAAAAAAGTTCTCAGTTTTTTCTCTATGATTTCTTTCCTCTTCAAGTAGCCCTAGGCTCAACGGTGGAAAAGCACTTTCATTGAGAGGGGTGTGCAAACTTCTAAGAAATAACGAGTTTCCGAAATACCAGCAAATATTTTTTCACCCAATCTTGATGACACTTGGTGGTAATGATCAGTACACAAATCTCACTTGGATGACCAAATTTTTTTCTTCTAGGTTGAATTGTTCATCTACAGTAGCAGTTTTTATATTTAGGTTTCACTCTGTTCTCTCCTATATAGATAGATGAATTTGGAACTGTAAATAAAACATGGTTTGTAGTAACTCTTTGAAAGTTGACAAAATAAAGGAGTTCTCAGTTTTGTCTCTATGGTTTGTTTCCTTTTCAAGTAGCCCAAGGCACAATGGTGGAAAAGCAGGTTCATTGAGAGGGGTTGCCAAACTTCTAAGAAATAACGAGTTTCCGAAATACCAGCAAATATTTTTTCACCCAATCTTGATGACACTTGGTGGTAATGATCAGTACACAAATCCCACTTGGCTCAACTAATTTTGTTCTTCTAGGTTGAAGCGTTCGTCTACAGCAGCAGTTTTTATATTTAGGTTTCAGTCTGTTCTCTGCTATATAGATAGATGAATTTGGAACTCTAAATCCAACATGGTTTGTAGTAGCTCTTTGAAACTTGACAAAAGCGAGAGTTCTCAGTTTTGTCTCTATCGTTTGTTTCCTCTTCATGTAGCCCTAGGCACCGACAGTGGAAAAGCACTTTCATTCAGAGGGGTGCCAAGCTTCTAAGAAATAACGAGTTTCCAAAATACCAGCAAATAATTTTTCACCCAATGTTGATGATACTTGGTGGTCATGATAAGTACACAAATCCCACTTGGCTCACCAAATTTTGTTCTTTTAGGTTGAAGCGTTCGTCTAGAGTAGCAGTTTTTATATTTAGGTTTCACTCTGTTCTCTCTTGTATAAATAGATGAATTTGGAACTCTAAATCCAACATGGAGTAGTAGCTCTTTGAAACTTGACAAAATAAAGGAGTTCTCAGATTTGTTTCTATGGTTTGTTTCCTCTTCAAGTAGTCCTAGGCACGGACAGTGGAAAAGCACTTTCATTCAGAGGGGTGCCATGCTTCTAAGAAATAACGAGTTTCCGAAATACCAGCAAATATTTTTTCACCCAATCTTGATTATGCTTGGTGGTAATGATCAGTACACAAATCCCACTTGGCTCACCAAATTTTGTTCTTCTATTTTGAAGCGTTCGTCTACAGTAGCAGTTTTTATGTTTAGGTTTCACTCTGTTCTCTGCTATATAGATTGATGAATTTGGAACTCTAAATCCAACATGGTTTGTAGTAGCTGTTTGAAACTTGACAAAATAAAGGAGTTCTCAGATTTGTTTCTATGGTTTGTTTCTTCTTCAAGTACCCCTAGTAACAGACTGTGGAAAAGCACTTTCATTGAGTTGGGTTGCCAAGCTTCTAAGAAATAACGAGTTTCCGAAATACCAGCAAATATTTTTTCACGCAATCTTGATGACACTTGGTGCTAATGATCAGTACACAAATCCAACTTGGCTCACCAAATTTTGTTCTTCTAGGTTGAAGCGTTCGTCCTCAGAAGCAGTTTTTATATTTAGGTTTTACTCTGTTCTCTCCTATATAGATAGATGAATTTGGAACTCTAAATCCAATATGGTTTGTAGTAGCTCTTTGAAACTTGACCAAGTAAAGGAGTTCTCACTTTTGTCTCTATGATTTGTATCCGCTTCATGTAGCCCTAAGCAGAGACTGTGGAAAAGCACTTTCATAGAAAGGGGGTGCCAAGCTTCCAAGAAATTACGAGTTTCCGAAATACCAGCAAATATTTTGTCACCCAATGTTGATGATTCATGGTGGTAACGATCGGTACACAAATCCCACTTGGCTCACCAAATTTTGTGCTTCTAGGTTGAAGCGTTCGTCCACAGTAGCAGTTTTTATATTTAGGTTTCAGTCTGTTCTGTGCTATATAGATAGATGAATTTGGAACTCTAAATCCAACATGGTTTGTAGTAGCTCTTTGAAACTTCACAAAATAAAGAAGTTCTCAGTTTTGTCTCTATGGTTTGTTTCCTCTTCAAGTATTCATAGGCACTGTCTGTGGAAAAGCACTTTCATTGATAGGGGTTGCCAAGCTTCTAAGAAATAACGAGTTTCCGAAACACCAGCAAATATTTTTTCACCCAATCTTGATGATACTTGGTGGTGATGATCGGTACAAAAATCCCACTTGGCTCACCAAATTTTGTTCTTCTAGGTGGAAGCGTTCTTTAACAGTAGCAGTTTTTAGTTTTACGTTTCACTCTGTTCTCTCCTATATAGATAGATGAATTTGGAACTCTAAATCCAATATGGTTTGTAGTAGCTCTTTGAAACTTGGCAAAATAAAGGAGTTCTCAGTTTTGTCTCTATGATTTGTTTCCGTTTCATGTAGCCCTAGGCAGAGACTGTGGAAAAGCACTTTCATTGAAAGGGGTTGCCAAGCTTCCAAAAATTACGAGTTTCCAAATACCACCAAATATTTTTTCACCCAATGTTGATGATACGTGGTGGTAATGATCGGTACACAAATCCCACTTGGCTCACAAAATTTTGTTCTTCTAGGTTGAAGCGTTCGTCTACAGTAGCAGTTTTTATATTTAGGTTTCACTCTGTTCTCTCCTATATAGATAGATGAATTTGGAATTCCAAATCCAATATGGTTTGTAGTAGCTCTTTGAAACTTGACAAAATAAAGGAGTTCTCAGTTTTGTCTCTGTGATTTGTTTCCGCTTCAAGTAGCCCTAAGCAGAGACTGTGGAAAAGCACTTTTTTTGAGAGAGGTTGCCAGCTTCTAAGAAATAACGAGTTTCCAATTACCAGCAAATATTTTTCCACATAATCTTGATGATACTTGGTGGTGAAGATCGGTACTCAAATCCCACTTGGCTCACCAAATTTTTTTCTTCTAGGTCGAAGCGTTCGTCTACAGTAGCAGTTTTTATATTTAGGTTTCACTCTGTTCTCTCCTATATCGAAGGATGAATTTGGAACTCTAACTCAAATATCGTTTGTAGTAGCTCTTTGAAACTTGACAAAATAAAGGAGTTCTCAGTTTTGTTTCTATGATTTGTTTCCGCTTCAAGTAGCCCTAGGCACTGACTGTGGAAAAGCACTTTCATTGAGAGGGGTTGCCAAGCTTCCAAGAAATTACGAGTTTCTGAAATACCAGGAAATATTTTTTCACCCAATCTTGATGATACTTGGTGGTGATGATCAGTACACAAATCCCACTTGGCTCACCAAATTTTGTACTTCTAGGTTGAAGCGTTCGTCTACAGTAGCAGTTTTTATGTTTAGGTTTCACTCTGTTCTCTGCTATATAGATGGATGAATTTGGAACTCTAAATCCAACATGGTTTGTAGTAGCTCTTTGAAACTTCACAAAATAAAGAAGTTCTCAGTTTTGTCTCTATGGTTTGTTTCCTCTTCAAGTATTCCTAGGCACTGACTGTGGGAAAGCACTTTCATTGATAGGGGTTGCCAAGCTTCTAAGAAATAACGAGTTTCCGAAATACCATAAATATTTTTTCACCCAATCTTGATGATACTTGGTGGTGATGATCGGTACAAAAATCCCACTTGGCTCACCAAATTTTTTTCTTCTAGGTGGAAGCGTTGGTCTACAGTAGCAGTTTTTATATTTAGGTTTCACTCTCTCTCTCCTATATAGATAGATGAATTTGGAACTCTAAATCCAATATGATTTCTAGTAGCTCTTTGAAACTTGACAAAATGAAGGAGTTCTCAGTTTTGTTTCTATGATTTGTTTCCGCTTCATGTAGCCCTATGCAGAGACTGTGGAAAAGCACTTTCATTGAAAGGGGTTGCCAAGCTTCCAAAAATTACGAGTTTCCAAATACCATCAAATATTTTTTCACCCAATGTTGATGATACGTGGTGGTAATGATCGGCACACAAATCCCACTTGGCTCACCAAATTTTGTTCTTCTAGGTTTAAGCGTTCGTCCACAGTAGCAGTTTTTATTTTTAGGTTTCACTCTGTTCTCTCCTATATAGATAGATGAATTTGGAACTCTAAATCCCATATGGTTTGTAGTAACTCTTTGAAACTTGACAAAATAAAGGAGTTCTCAGTTTTGTCTGTATGATTTGTGTCCGCTTTAAGTAGCCCTAGGCACTGACTGTGGAAAAGCACTTTCATTGATAGGGGTTGCCAAGCTTCTAAGAAATAACAAGTTTCCGAATTACCAGCAAATATTTTTTCACCCAATCTTGATGATACTTGGTGGTGATGATCGGTACACAAATCCCACTTGGCTCACCAAATTTTTTTCTTCTAGGTTGAAGCGTTCGTCTACAGTAGCAGTTTTTATATTTAGGTTTCACTCTGTTCTCTCCTATATAGATAGATGAATTTGGAACTCTAAATCCAATATGGTTTGTAGTAACTCTTTGAAACTTGACAAAATAAAGGAGTTCTCAGTTTTGTCTCTATGATTTGTTTCCGCTTCATGTAGCCCTAAGCAGAGACTGTGGAAAAGCACTTTCATTGAAAGAAGTTGCCAAGCTTCAAAAATTACGAGTTTCCGAAATACCACCAAATATTTTTTCACCCAATGTTGATGATACGTGGTGGTAATGATCGGTACACAAATCCCACTTGGCTCACCAAATTTTGTTCTTCTAGGTTGAAGCGTTCGTCCTCAGAAGCAGTTTTTATATTTAGGTTTTACTCTGTTCTCTCCTATATAGATAGATGAATTTGGAACTCTAAATCCAATATGGTCTGTAGTAGCTCTTTGAAACTTGACCAAGTAAAGGAGTTCTCACTTTTGTCTCTATGATTTGTTTCCGCTTCATGTAGCCCTAAGCAGAGACTGTGGAAAAGCACTTTTTTTGAGAGGGGTTGCCAGCTTCTAAGAAATAACGAGTTTCCGAATTACCAGCAAATATTTTTTCACATAATCTTGATGATACTTGGTGGTGAAGATCGGTACTCAAATCCCACTTGGCTCACCAAATTTTTTTCTTCTAGGTTGAAGCGTTCGTCTACAGTAGCAGTTTTTATATTTAGGGTTCACTCTGTTCTCTCCTATATCGATAGATGAATTTGGAACTCTAAATCGAATATCGTTTGTAGTATCTCTTTGAAACTTGACAAAATAAAGGAGTTCTCAGTTTTGTCTCTATGATTTGTTTCCGCTTCAAGTAGCCCTAGGCACTGACTGTGGAAAAGCACTTTCATTGAGAGGGGTTGCCAAGCTTCCAAGAAATTACGAGTTTCTGAAATACCAGGAAATATTTTTTCACCCAATCTTGATGATACTTGGTGGTGATGATCAGTACACAAATCCCACTTGGCTCACCAAATTTTGTACTTCTAGGTTGAAGCGTTCGTCTACAGTAGCAGTTTTTATATTTAGGTTTCACTCTGTTCTCTGCGATATAGATAGATGATTTTGGAACTCTAAATCCAACATGGTTTGTAGTACCTCTTTGAAACTTGACAAAATAAAGGAGTTCTCAGTTTTGTCTCTATGCTTTGTTTCCTCTTCATATAGCCCAAGGCACAGACGGTTGAAAAGCACTTTGATTGAGAGGGGTTGCCAAGCATCTAAGAAATTTCGAGTTTCCGAAATACCAGCAAATTTTTTACCACGCAATCTTGATGACACTTGGTGGTGATGATCACTACACAAATCCCACTTGGCTCACCAAATTTTGTTCTTCTAGGTTAAAGCGTTCGTCTACATTAGCAGTTTTTATATTTAGGTTTCACTCTGTCTCTTCTATATAGATAGATGAATTTGGAATTCTAAATCCAATAAGGTTTCTAGTAGCTCTTTGAAACTTGACAAAGTAAAGGAGTTCTCAGTTTTGTCTCTATGGTTTGTTTCCACTTCATGTAGCCCTAAGCAGAGACTGTGGAAAAGCACTTTCATTGAAAGGGGTTGCCAAGCTTCCAATAATTACGAGTGTCCGAAATACCAGCAAATATTTTTTCACCCAATCTTGATGATACTTGGTGCTAATGATCAGTACACAAATCGAACTTGGCTCACCAAATTTTGTTCTTCTAGTATGAAGCGTTCTTTAACAGTAGCAGTTTTTATATTTACGTTTCACTCTGTTCTCTGCTATATAGATAGATGAATTTGGAACTCTAAATCCAACATGGTTTGTAGTGGCTCTTTGAAACGTGACAAAAACAGGAGTTCTCAGTTTTGTCTCTATGGTTTGTTTCCTCTTCAAGTAGCCCTAGGCACAGACTGTGGAAAAGCACTTTCATTGAGAGGGGTTGCCAAGCTTCTAAGAAGTAACGAGTTTCCAACATGCCAGCAAATATTTTTTCATCCAATCTTGATGACACTTGGTGGTGATGATCAGTACGCAAATCCCACTTGGCTCACCAAATTTTGTTCTTCTAGGTTGAAGCTTTCGTCTAGAGTAGCAATTTTTCTATTTAGGTTTCACTCTGTTCTCTCCTATACAGATAGATGAATTTAGAACTCTGAATCCAACATGGTTTGTAGTAGCTCTATGAAACTTGACAAAATAAAGGAGTTCTCAGTTTTGTATCTATGATTTGTTTCCCCTTCATGTAGCCCTAAGCAGTGACTGTGGAAAAGCACTTTCCTTGAGAGGGGTTGCCAAGCTTCCAAGAAATTACGAGTTTCTGAAATACCAGCAAATATTTTTTCACCCAATCGTGATGATACGTGGTGATAATGACAAGTCCACAAATCCCACTTGGCTCACCAAATTTTGTTCTTCTAGGTTGAAGCGTTCTTTAACAGTAGCAGTTTTTAGTTTTACGTTTCACTCTGTTTTCTCCTATATAGATAGATGAATTTGGAACTCTAAATCCAATATGGTTTGTAGTAGCTCTTTGAAACTTGACAAAGTAAAGAAGTTCTCAGTTTTGTCTCTATAATTTGTTTCGGCTTCATGTAGCCCTATGCAGAGACTGTGGAAAAGCACTTTCATTGAAAGGGGTTGCCAAGCTTCCAAGAAATTACGATTTTCCGAAATACCAGCAAATATTTTGTCACCCAATGTTGATGATACGTGGTGGTAATGATCAGTACACAAATCCCACTTGGCTCACCAAATTTTGTTCTTCTAGGTTGAAGCGTTCGTCCACAGTAGCAGTTTTTATATTTAGGTTTCACTCTGTTCTCTGCTATATAGATAGATTAATTTGGAACTCTAAATCCAACATGGTTTGTAGTAGCTCTTTGAAACTCACAAAATAAAGAAGTTCTCAGTTTTGTCTCTATGGTTTGTTTCCTCTTCAAGTATTCCTAGGCACTGAATGTGGAAAAGCACTTTCATTGATAGCGGTTGCCAAGCTTCTAAGAAATAACGAGTTTCCGAAATACCAGCAAATATTTTTTCACCCAATCTTGATGATACTTGGTGGTGATGATCGGTACAAAATTCCCACTTGGCTCACCAAATTTTTTTCTTCTAGGTCGAAGCGTTCGTCTACAGTAGCAGTTTTTATATTTAGGTTTCACACTCTCTCTCCTATATAGATAGATGAATTTGGAACTCTAAATCCAATATGGTTTCTAGTAGCTCTTTGAACTTGACAAAATAAAGGGTTCTCAGTTTTGTCTCTATGATTTGTTTCCGCTTCATGTAGCCCTAAGCAGAGACTGTGGAAAAGCACTTTCATTGAAAGAAGTTGCCAAGCTTCCAAAAATTACGAGTTTCCGAAATACCACCAAATATTTTTTCACAAAATGTTGATGATACGTGGTGGTAATGATCGGTACACAAATCCCACTTGGCTCACGAAATTTTGTTCTTCTAGGTTGAAGCGTTCGTCCTCAGAAGCAGTTTTAATATTTAGGTTTTACTCTGTTCTCTCCTATATAGATAGATGAATTTGGAACTCTAAATCCAATATGGTTTGTAGGAGCTCTTTGAAACTTGACCAAGTAAGGAGTTCTCACTTTTGTCTCTATGATTTGTTTCCGCTTCATGTAGCCCTAAGCAGAGACTGTGGAAAAGCACTTTTTTTGAGAGGGGTTGCAAGCTTTTAAGAAATAACGAGTTTCCGAATTACCAGCAATATTTTTTCACATAATCTTGATGATACTTGGTGGTGAAGATCGGTACTCAAATCCCACTTGGCTCACCAAATTTTTTTCTTCTAGGTTGAAGCGTTCGTCTACAGTAGCAGTTTTTATATTTAGGGTTCACTCTGTTCTCTCCTATATCGATAGATGAATTTGGAACTCTAAATCGAATATTGTTTGTAGTAGCGCTTTGAAACTTGACAAAATAAAGGAGTTATCAGTTTTGTCTCTATGATTTGTTTCCTTTTCAAGTAGCCCTAGGCACAGTCATTGGAAAAGCACTTTCATTGAGAGGGGTTGCCAAGCTTCCAAGAAAATACGAGTTTCAGAAATACCAGCGAATATTCTTTCACTCAATCTTGATGATGCGTTGTGGTAATGACAAGTCCACAAATCCCACTTGGCTCACAAATTTTGTTCTTCTAGGTTCAAGCATTCGTTTACAGTAGCAGTTTTCATTTTTAGCTTGCACTCTGTTCTCTCCTATATTGATAGATGAATTTTTAACTCTAAATCCAACATGGTTAGTAGTAGCTCTTTGAAACTTGACAAAATAAAGGAGTTCTCAGTTTTGTCTCTATGGATTGTTTCCTCTTCAAGTAGCCCTAGGCACAGACTGTGGAAAAGCACTTTCATTGAGAGGGGTTGCCAAGCTTCTAAGAAATAACGAGTTTCCGAATTACCAGCAAATATTTTTTGACCCAATCTTGATGATACTTGGTGGTGAGGATCGGTAAACAAATCCCACTTGGCTCACCAAATTTTGTTCTTCTAGGTTGAAGCGTTCGTCTACAGTAGCAGTTTTTATATTTAGGTTTCACTCTCTCTCTCCTATATAGATAGATGAATCGGAATTCTAAATCCAATATGATTTCTAGTAGCTGTTTGAAACTTGACAAAATAAAGGAGTTCTCAGTTTTGTCTCTATGATTTGTTTCCACTTCATGTAGCCCTAAGCATAGACTGTGGAAAAGCACTTTCATTGAAAGGGGTTGCCAAGCTTCCAAAAATTACGAGTTTCCAAATACAATCAACTATTTTTTCACCCAATGTTGATGATACGTGGTGGTAATGATCGGCACACAAATCAAACTTGGCTCACCAAATTTTGTTCTTCTAGGTTTAAGCGTTCGTCTACAGTAGCAGTTTTTATATTTAGGTTTCACTCTGTTCTCACCTATATAGATAGATGAATTTGGAACTCTAAATCCAATATGGTTTGTAGTAACTCTTTGAAACTTGACAAAATAAAGGAGTTCTCAGTTTTGTCTGTATGATTTGTGTCCGCTTTAAGTAGCCCTAAGCAGAGACTGTGGAAAAGCACTTTCATTGATAGGGGTTGCCAATCTTCTAAGAAATAACGAGTTTCCGAATTACCAGCAAATATTTTTTTCACCCAATCTTGATGATATTGGTGGTGAAAATCGGTACACAAATCCCACTTGGCTCACCAAATTTTTTTCTTCTAGGTTGAAGGGTTCGTCTAGAGTAGCAGTTTTTATATTTAGGTTTCACTCTGTTCTCTCCTATATAGATAGATGAATTTGGAACTCTAAATCCAATATGGTTTGTAGTAACTCTTTGAAACTTGACAAAATGAAGGAGTTCTCAGTTTTGTCTGTATGATTTGTGTCCGCTTCAAGTAGCCCAAAGCAGAGACTGTTGAAAAGCACTTTCATTGAGAGGGGTTGCCAACTTTCCATGAAATTACGAGTTTCCGAAATACCAGGAAATATATTTTCACCCAATCGTGATGATACGTGGTGGTAATGACAAGTACAAATCCCACTTGGCTCACCAAATTTTGTTCTTCTAGGTTAAAGCATTCGTCTACAGTAGCAGTTTTTATATTTAGGTTTTACTCTGTTCTCTCCTATATAGATAGATGAATTTGGAACTCTAAATCCAATATGGTTTGTAGTAGCTCTTTGAAACTTGACCAAGTAAAGGAGTTCTCATTTTTGTCTCTTTGATTTGTTTCAGCTTCAAGTAGCCCTAAGCAGAGACTGTGGAAAAGCACTTTTATTGAGAGGGGTTGCCAGCTTCTAAGAAATAACGAGTTTCCGAATTACCAGCAAATACTTTTTCACCAAATCTTGATGATACTTGGTGATGAAGATCGGTACAAAAATCCCACTTGACTCACCAAATTTCGTTCTTCTAGGTTGAAGCGTTCGTCTACAGTAGCCGTTTTTATATTTAGGTTTCACTCTGTTCTCTCCTATATAGATAGATGAATTTGGAACTCTAAATCCAACATGGTTTGTAGTAGCTCTTTGAAACTTGAGAAAATAAAGGAGCTCTCAGTTTTGTTTCTATGATTTGTTTCTGCTTCAAGTAGCCCTAAGCAGAGACTGTGGAAAAGCAGTTTCATTGAGAGGGGTTGCCAAGCTTCTAAGAAATAACGAGTTTCCGAATTACCAGCAAATATTTTTTCACCCAATCTTGATGATACTTGGTGGTGAAAATCGGTACACAAATCCCACTTGGCTCACCAAATTTTTTTCTTCTAGGTTGAAGCGTTCGTCTACAGTAGCAGTTTTTATATTTAGGTTTCACTATGTTCTCTCTTATATAGATAGATGAATTAGGAACTCTAAATCCAATATGGTTTGTAGTAGCTCTTTGAAACTTGACAAAATAAAGGAGTTATCAGTTTTGTCTCTATGATTTGTTTCCGCTTCAAGTAGCCCTAGGCACTGACTGTGGAAAAGCACTTTCATTGAGAGGGGTTGCCAAGCTTCCAAGAAATTACGAGTTTCTGAAATACCAGCAAATATTTTTTCACCCAATCTTGATGATACTTGGTGGTGATGATCAGTACACAAATCCCACTTGGCTCACCAAATTTTGTACTTCTAGGTTGAATAGTTCATCTACAGTAGCAGTTTTTATATTTAGGTTTCACTCTGTTCTCTGCGATATAGATAGATGAATTTGGAACTCTAAATCCAACATGGTTTCTAGTACCTCTTTGAAACTTGACAAAATAAAGGAGTTCTCAGTTTTTTCTCTATGCTTTTTTTCCTCTTCAAGTAGCCCAAGGCATAGACGGTGGAAAAGCACTTTCATTGAGAGGGGTTGCCAAGCTTCTAAGAAATAACGAGTTTCCGAAATACCAGCAAAATTTTTTTCATGCAATCTTGATAACACTTGGTGGTAATGATCACTACACAAATCCCACTTGGCTCACCAAATTTTGTTCTTCTAGTTTGAAGCGATCGTCTACATTAGCAGTTTTTATATTTAGGTTTCACTATGTATCTTCTATATAGATAGATGAATTTGGAATTCTAAATCCAATATGGTTTCTAGTAGCTCTTTGAAACTTGACAAAGTAAAGAAGTTCTCAGTTTTGTCTCTATGATTTGTTTCCGCTTCATGTAGCAATAAGCAGAGAATGTGGAAAAGCACTTTCATTAAAAGTTGTTGCCAAGCTTCCAAAAATAACGAGTTTCCGAAATACCAGCAAATATTTTTTCACCCAATGTTGATGATACGTGGTGGTAATGATCGGTACACAAATCGCACTTAACTCACCAAATTTTGTTCTTCTAGGTTGAAGCGTTCGTCTACAGTACCAGTTTTATATTTAGGTTTCACTCTGTTCTCTCCTATATAGATAGATGAATTTGGAACTCTAAATCCAACATGGTTTGTAGTACCTCTTTGAAACTTGACAAAAGTCAGGTGTTCTCAGTTTTGTCTCTATGGTTTGTTTCCTGTTCAAGTAGCCCTAGGCACAGACTGTGGAAAAGCACTTTCATTGAGACTGGTTGCCAAGCTTCTAAGAAATAACGAGTTTCCGAAATGCCAGCAAATATTTTTTCATCCAATCTTTATAATACTTGGTGGTGATGATCAGTACGCAAATCCCACTTGGCTCACCAAATTTTGTTCTTCTAGGTTGAAGCTTTCGTCTACAGTAGCAATTTTTCTATTTAGGTTTCACTCTGTTCTCTCCTATATAGATAGATGAATTTAGAACTCTAAATCCAACATGGTTCGTAGTAGCTATTTGAAACTTGACAAAATAAAGGAGTTCTCAGTTTTGTCTCTATGATTTGTTTCCCCTTCAAGTAGCCCTAAGCAGTGACTGTGGAAAAGCACTTTCCTTGAGAGGGGTTGCCAAGCTTCCAAAAAATTACGAGTTTCTGAAATACCAGCAAATATTTTTTCACCCAATCTTGATTATGCTTGGTGATAATGATCAGTACACAAATCCCACTTGGCTCACCATATTTTGTTCTTCTAGGTTGAAGCGTTCGCCTACAGTAGCAGTTTTTATGTTTAGGTTTCACTCTGTTATCTGCTATATAGATAGATGAATTTGGAACTCTAAATCCAACATGGTTTGTAGTAGCTGTTTGAAACTTGACAAAATAAAGGAGTTCTCAGATTTGTTTCTATGGTTTGTTTCCTCTTCAAGTACCCCTAGTAACAGACTGTGGAAAAGCACTTTCACGAGTGGGGTTGCCAAGCCTCTAGGAAATAACGAGTTTCCGAAATACCAGCAAATATTTTTTCACGCAATCTTGATGACACTTGGTGGTAATGATCAGTACACAAATCCCACTTGGCTCACCAAATTTTGTTCTTCTAGGTTGAAGCGTTCATCCTCAGAAGCAGTTTTTAAATTTAGGTTTTACTCTGTTCTCTCCTATATAGATAGATGAATTTGGAACTCTAAATCCAATATGGTTTGTAGTAGCTCTTTCAAACTTGACCAAGAAAAGGAGTTCTCACTTTTGTCTCTATGATTTGTTTCCGCTTCATGTAGCCCTAAGCAGAGACTGTGGAAAAGAACTTTCATATAAAAAGGGTGCCAAGCTTCCAAGAAATTACGAGTTTCCGAAATACCAGCAAATATTTTGTCACCAAATGTTGATGATACGTTGTGGTAATGATCGGTACACAAATCCCACTTGGCTCACCAAATTTTGTTCTTCTAGGTTGAAGCATTCGTCTACAGTAGGAGTTTTCATTTTTAGGTTTCACTCTGTTCTCTGCTATATAGATAGATGAATTTGGAACTCTAAATCCAACATGGTTTGTAGTAGCTCTTTGAAACTTGAAAAATAAAGGAGTTCTCAGTTTTGTCTCTATGATTTGTTTCCGCTTCAAGTAGCCCTAAGCAGAGACTGTGGAAAAGCACTTTTATTGAGAGGGGTTGCCAGCTTCTAAGAAATAACGAGTTTCCGAATTACCAGCAAATATTTTTTCACATAAACTTGATGATACTTGGTGGTGAAGATCGGTACTCAAATCCCACTTGGCTCACCAAATTTTGTTCTTCTAGGTTGAAGCGTTCGTCTACAGTAGCAGTTTTTATATTTAGGTTTCACTCTGTTCTCTCCTATATAGATAGATGAATTTGGAACTCTAAATTGAATATCCTTTGTAGTAGCACTTTGAAACTTGACAAAATAAAGGAGTTCTCAGTTTTACCTCTATGATTTGTTTCCGCTTCAATTAGCCCAAAGCAGAGACTGTGGAAAAGCACTTTCATTGAGAGGGGTTGCCAAGCTTCCATGAAATTACGAGTTTACAAAATACCAGGAAATATTTATTCATCCAATCTTGATGATACATGGTGGTAATGACAAGTACAAATCCCACTTGGCTCACCAAATTTTGTTCATCTAGGTTGAAGCGTTCGTCTACAGTAGCAGTTTTTTTTTTTAGGTTTCACTCTGTTCTCTCCTATATAGATAGATGAATTTGGAACTCTAAATCCAACATGGTTTGTAGTAGCTCTTTGAAACTTGACAAATTAAAGGAGTTCTCAGTTTTGTCTCTATGGTTTGTTTCCTCTTCAAGTACCCCTAGGAACAGACTGTGGAAAAGCACTTTCATTGAGTGGGGTTGCCAAGCTTCTAAGAAATAACGAGTTTCCGAAATACCAGCAAATATTTTTTCACGCAATCTTGATGACACTTGGTGGTAATGATCAGTACACAAATCCAACTTGGCTCACCAAATTTTGTTCTTCTAGGTTGAAGCATTCGTCTACAGTAGCAGTTTTTATATTTAGGTTTTACTCTGTTCTCTCCTATATAGATAGATGAATTTGGAACTCTAAATCCAATATGGTTTGTAGTAGCTCTTTGAAACTTGACCAAGTAAAGGAGTTCTCAGTTTTGTCTCTATGATTTGTTTCCGCTTCAAGTAGCCCTAAGCAGAGACTGTGGAAAAGCACTTTCATTGAGAGGGTTTGCCAAACTTCTAAGAAATAACGAGTTTCCGAAATACCAGCAAATATTATTTCAACCAATCTTGATGATACTTGGTGATAAGGACAAGTACACAAATCCCACTTGGCTCAACGAATTTTGTTCTTCTAGATTGAAGCATTCGTCTACAGTAGCTGTTTTTATTTTTAGGTTTTACTGTGTTCTCTGCTATATAGATAGATGAATTTGGAAGTCTAAATCCAACATGGTTTGTAGTAGCTCTTAGAAACTTGACAAAATAAAGGAGTTCTCATTTTTGTCTCTATGATTTGTTTCAGCTTCAAGTAGCCCTAAGCAGAGACTGTGGAAAAGCACTTTCATTGAGAGGGGTTGCCAAGCTTCTAAGAAATTACGAGTTTCCGAAATACCAGCAAATATTCTTTCACCCAAGTTGTTGATACGTGGTGGTAATGATCGGTACACAAATCCCACTTGGCTCACCAAATTTTGTTCTTCTAGGTTGAAGCGTTCGTCTACAGTAGCAGTTTATATATTTAGGTTTCACTCTGTTCTCTGCTATATAGATAGATGACTTTTGAACTCTAAATCCAACATGGTTTGTAGTAGCTCTTTAAAACTTGACAAAATAAAGGAGTTCTCAGTTTTGTGTCTATGGTTTGTTTCCTCTTGAGTAGCCCTAGGCACAGACGGTGAAAAAGCACTTTCATTGAGAGGGGTTGCCAAGCTTCTTAGAAATAAGGAGTTTCCGAAATACCAGCAAATATTTTTTCACCCAAACTTGATGATACTTGGTGGTGATGATCACTACACAAATCCATTTTGGCTCACCAAATTTTGTTCTTCTAGGTTGAAGCGCTCGTTTACTGTAGCAGGTTTTTTTTTTAGGGTTCACTCTGTTCTCTCCTATATAGATAGATGAATTTGGAACTCTAAATCCAACATGGTTTGTAGTATCTTTTGAAACTTGATAAAATAAAGGAGTGCTTAGTTTTGTCTCTATGATTTGTTTCCGCTTCAAGTAGCCCTAAGCAGAGACTGTGGAAAAGCACTTTCATTGTGAGGGGTTACAAAGATTCCAAGAAATTACGAGTTTCCGAAATACCAGCAAATATTTTTTCACCCAATCTTGATGATACGTGGTGGTAATGACAAGTACACAAATCCCACTTGGCTCACCAAATTTTGTTCTTCTAGGGTGAAGCGTTCGTCTACAGTAGCAGTTTTTATATTTAGGTTTCACTGTGTTCTCTCCTATATAGATAGATGAATTTGGAACACTATATCCAACATGGTTTGTAGTAGCTCTTTGAAACTTGACAAAATAAAGGAGTTCTCAGTTTTGTCTCTATGGTTTGTTTCCTCTTCATGTAGCATTAGGCACAGACGGTGGCAAAGCACTTTCATTGAGAGGGGTTACCAAGCTTCCAAGAAATAACGAGTTTCCAAAATACCAGCAAATATTTTTTGACCCAATGTTTATGTTACTTGGTGGTAATGATCAGTACACAAATCCCACTGGACTCACCAAATTTTGTTCTTCTAGGTTGAAGCGTTCGTCTACTGTAGCAGTTTTTATATTTAGGTTTCCCTCTGTTCTCTCCTATATAGATAGATGAATTTGGAACTCTAAATCCAACATGGTTTGCAGTAGCTCTTTGAAACTTGAGAAAATAACGTAGTTCTCAGTTTTGTCTCTATGGTTTGTTTCCTCTTCAAGTAGTCCTAGGCACAGACTGTGGAATAGCACTTTCATTGAGAGGGGTTGCCAAGCTTCTAAGAAATAACGAGTTTCCGAAACACCAGCAAATATTTTTTCACCGAATCTTTATGATACTTATTGGTAATGATCAGTACACAAATCCCACTTGGATCACCATATTTTGTTCTTCTAGGTTGAAGCGTTCGTTTACAGTAGCAGTTTTAATATGTAGGGTTCTCTCTGTTCTCTCCCATATAGACAGATGACTTTGGAACTCTAAATCCAACATGGTTTGCAGTAGCTCTTTGAAACTTGGAAAAATAAAGTAGCTCTCAGTTTTGTCTCTATGTTTTATTTCCTCTTCAAGTAGACCTAGGCACAGACTGTAAAAAAGCACTTTCATTGAGAGCGATTGCCAATCTTCTATAAAATAACGAATTTCCGAAATACCCACAAATATTTTTTCACCGAATCTTGATGATAGTTGGTGGTAATGATCAGTACACAAATCCCACTTGGCTCACCAAATTTTGTTCTTCTAGGTTGAAGCGTTCGTCTACTGTAGCAGTTTTTATATTTAGGTTTCCCTCTGTTCTCTCCTATATAGATAGATGAATTTGGAACTCTAAATCCAATATGGTTTGTAGTAGCTCTTTGAAACTTGACAAAGTGAAGGAGTTCTCAGTTTTGTCTCTATGATTTGTTTCCGCTTCATGTAGCCCTAAGCAGAGACTGTGGAAAAGCACTTTCATTGAAAGGGGTTGCCAAGCTTCCAGGAAATTATGAGTTTCCGAAATACAGGCAAATATTTTTTAAACCAATCTTGATGATACTTGGTGGTAATGATCAGACACAAATCCCACTTGGCTCACCAAATTTTGTTCTTCTAGGTGGAAGCGTTCGTCTACCTTAGCAGTTTTTATATTTAGGATTCCCTCTGTTCTCTCCTATATAGATAGATGAATTTGGAACTCTAAATCCAATATGGTTTGCAGTAGCTCTTTGAAACTTGACAAAATAAAGTAGTTCTCAGTTTTGTCTCTATGTTTTCTTTCCTCTTCAAGTTGTCCTAGGCACAGACTGTGGAAAAGCACTTTCATTGAGAGGGGTTGCCAAGCTTCTAAAAAATAATGAGTTTCCGAAATACCAGCAAATATTTTTTCACCGAATCTTGATGATACTTGGTGGTAATGATCAGTACACAAATCCTACTTGACTCACCAAATTTTGTTTTTCTATGTTGAAGCGTTCGTTTACAGTAGCAGTTTTATATTTAGGTTTCATTCTGTTCTCCCCTATATAGACATATGAATTTGGAACTCTAAATCCAATATCTTTGTAGTAGCTCTTTGAAACTTGACAAAATAAAGGAGTTCTCCGTTTTGTCTCTATGATTTTGTTTCCGCTTCAAGTATCCCTAAGCAGAGACTGTGGAAAAGCTCTTTCATTGAGAGGGGTTGCCAAGCTTCCAAGAAATTATGAGTTTCCGAAATACCAGCAAATATTTTTTCACCCATCTTGATGAGACTTGGTGGTAATGATCGGTACACAAATCCCACTTGGCTCACCAAATTTTGTTCTTCTAGGTTAAAGCGTTCGTCTATGGTAGCAGTTTTAATATTTAGGGTTTAACTTTATTCTCTGCTATATAGATAGATGAATTTGGAACTATAAATCCAACATGGTTTGTAGTAGCTCTTTGAAACTTGACAAAATAAAGGAGTTCTCAGTTCGTCTCTATGGTTTGTTTCCTCTTCAACTAGCCCTAGGCACAGACGGTGGAAAAGCACTTTCATTGAGAAGGTTTGCCAAGCTTCTAAGAAATAACGAGTTTCATAAATACCAGCAAATATTTTTTAAACCAATCTTGATGATACTTGGTGGTAATGATCAGTACACAAATCCCACTTGGATCACCAAATTTTGTTCTTCTAGGTTGAAGCGTTCGTCTACTGTAGCAGTTTTTATATTTACGTTTCCCTCTGTTCTCTCCTATATAGATAGATGAATTTGGAACTCTAAATCCAACATGGTTTGTAGTAGCTCTTTGAAAACTTGAAAAAATAAAGGAGTTCTCAGTTTTGTCTCTATGGTTTGTTTCCTCTTCTAGTACCCCTAGGAACAGACTGTGGAAAAGCACTTTCATTGAGTGGGTTGGAAGCTTCTAAGAAATAACAAGTTTCCGAAATACCAGCAAATATTTTTTCACGCAATCTTGTTGACACTTGGTGGTAATGATCAGTACACAAATCCCACTTGGCTCACCAAATTTTGTTCTTCTAGGTTGAAGCGTTTGTTTGCTGTAGAAGTTTTTATATTTAGGTTTCACTCTATTCTTTGCTATATAGATAGATGAATTTGGAACTCTAAATCCAACATGGTTTGTAGTAGCTATATGAAACTTGACAAAATAAAGGAGTTCTCAGTTTTGTCTCTATGGTTTGTTTCCTCTTCAAGTAGCCCTAGGCACAGACGGTGGTAAAGCACTTTCATTGAGAGGGGTTGCCAAGCTTCTAAGAAATAACGAGTTTCATAAATACCAGCAAATATTTTCTCACCCAATGTTGATGATACTTGGTGGTAATGATCAGTACACAAATCCCACTTGGCTCACCAAATTTTGTTCTTCCAAGTTGAAGCGTTCGTTTACGGTAGCAGTTTTTATATGTAGGTTTCCTCTGTTCTCTCCCATATAGACAGATGACTTTGGAACTCTAAATCCAACATGGTTTGCAGTAGCTCTTTGAAACTTGACAAAATAAAGTAGTTCTCAGTTTTGTCTCTATGGTTTCTTTCCTCTTCAAGTAGCCCTGGCACAGACTGTGGAAAAGCACTTTCATTGAGAGGGGTTGCCAAGCTTCTAAGAAATAACGAGTTTCCGAAATACCAGCAAATATTTTTTCACCCAATCTTGATGATACTTGGTGGTAAGGACAAGTACACAAATCCCACTTGGCTCACCAAATTTTGTTCTTCTAGGTTGAAGCATTCGTCTACAGTAGCAGTTTTTATTTTTACCATTCACTCTGTTCTCTCCTATATAGATAGATGAATTTGGAACTCTTAATCCAACATGGTTTGTAGTAGCTCTTTGAAACTTTACAAAATAAAGGAGTTCTCTGTTTTGTCTCTATGATTTGTTTCCTCTTCAAGTAGCCCTAGGCACAGTCGGTGGAAAAGCACTTTCATTGAGAGGGGTTGCCAAGCTTCCAAGAAAATACGAGTTTCAGAAATACCAGCGAATATTGTTTCACTCAATCTTGATGATGCGTGGTGGTAATGACAAGTCCACAAATCCCACTTGGCTCACCAAATTTTCTTCTTCTAGGTTCAAGCGTTCGTTTACAGTAGCAATTCTCATTTTTAGGTTGCACTCTGTTCTCTCTTATATTGATAGATGAATTTGGAACTCTAAATCCAAAATGGTTTGTAGTAGCTCTTTGAAACTTGACAAATTAAAGGAGTTTTCAGTTTTGTCTCTATGATTTGTTTCGTTTCATGTAGCCCTAAGCAGAGACTGTGGATAAGGACTTTCATTGAAAGGGGTTGCCAAGCTTCCAAGAAATTACGAGTTTCTGTAATACCAGCAAATATTTTTTCACACAATATTGATGATACGTGGTGGCAATGACAAGTACCTTAATCCCACTTGGCTCACCAAATTTTGTTCTTCTGGGTTGAAGCGTTCGTCTACAGTAGCAGTTTTTATATTTAGGTTTCATTCTGTTCTTTCGTATATAGAAAGATGAATTTGGAACTCTAAATCCAACATGGTTTGTAGTGGGTCTTTGAAACTTGACAAAATAAAGGAGTTTTCAGTTTTGTCTCAATGATTTGTTTCCGCTTCAAGTAGCCCTAAGCAGAGACTGTGGAAGAGCACTTTCGTTGATGGGGGTTGCCAAGCTTCCAAGAAAATACGAGTTTCCAAAATAGCAGCAAATGTTTTTTCACCCAATCTTGATGATACTTGGTGGTGAAAATCGGTACACAAATCCCACTTTCCTCACCAAATTTTGTTCTTCTAGGTTGAAGCGTTCGTTTACAGTCGGAGTTTTTATTTTTAGGTTTCACTCTGTTCTCTCCTATATAGATAGATGAATTTGGAACTCTAAATCCAACATGGTTTGTAGTAGCTCTTTGAAACTTGAAAAATACAGGTGTTCTCAGTTTTGTCTCTATGGCTTGTTTTTGCTTCAAGTACCCTAGGCACAGATGGTGGGAAAAGCACTTTCATTGAGAGGGGTTGCCAAGCTTCTAAGAAATAAAGAATTTCCAAAATACCAGCAAATAGTTTTTTTCCCAATGTTGATGATACTTGGTGGTAATGATCAGTACATAAATCCCACTTGGCTCACCAAATTTTGTTCTTCTAGGTTGAAGCGTTCGTCTACAGTAGCAGTTTTTATATTTAGGTTTTCCCTCTGTTCTCTCCTATATAGATAGATGAATTTGGAACTCTAAATCCAACATGGTTTGTAGTAGCTCTTTGAAACTTGACAAAATAAAGAACTTCACAGTTTTGTCTCTATGGTTTGTTTCCTCTTAAAGAAGCCCTAAGCAGAGACTGTGGAAAAGCACTTTCATTGAAAGGCATTGCAAACTTCCAAGAAATAACGAGTTTCCGAAATAGAAGCAAATATTTTTTCACGCAATCTTGATGACACTTGGTGGTAATGATCAGTACACAAATCCCACATGGATCACCAAATTTTGTTCTTCTAGGTTGAAGCGTTCGTCTACAGTAGCAGTTTTTATGTTTAGGTTTCACTCTGTTCTCTGCTATATAGATAGATGAATTTGGAACTCTAAATCCAATATGGTTTGTAGTAGCTCTTTGAAACTTGACAAAGTAAAGGAGTTCTCAGTTTTGTCTCTATGGTTTGATTCCTCTTCAAGTAGCCCTAGGCACAGACGGTGGAAAAGCACTTTCATTGAGAGGGTCTGCCAAGCTTCTAGAAATAACGAGATTCCGAAATACCAGCAAATATTTTTTCACCCAATGTTGATGATACTTGGGGGTAATGATCAGTACACAAATCCCACTTGGCTCACCAAATTTTGTTCTTGTAGGTTGAAGCGTTCGTCTACTCTAGCAGTTTTTATATTTAGGTTTCCCTCTGTTCTCTCCTATATAGATAGATGAATTTGGAACTCTAAATCCAACATGCTTTGCAGTAGCTCTTTGAAACTTGACAAAATAAAGTAGTTCTCAGTTTTGTCTCTATGTTTTGTTTCCTCTTCAAGTAGACCTAGGCACAGACTGTGGAAATGCACTTTCATTGAGAGGCGTTGCCAATCTTCTAAGAAATAACGAGTTTCTGAAATACCAGCAAATATTTTTTCACCCAATCTTGATGATATTTGGTGGTAAGGACAAGTACACAAATCCCGCAAGGCTCACCAAATTTTGTTCTTCTAGGTTGAAGCATTCGTCTACAGTAGCAGTTTTTATTTTTAGGTTTCACTCTGTTCTCTCCTATATAGAGAGATGAATTTGGAATTGTGAATCCAACATGGTTTGTAGTAGCTCTTTGAAACTTGACAAAATAAAGGAGTTCTCAGTTTTGTCTCTATGATTTGTTTCCGCTTCAAGTAGCCTTAAGCAGAGACTGTGGAAAAGCACTTTCATTGAGAGAGTTGGCCAAGCTTCCAAAAAATTACGAGTTTCCAAAATACCAGCAAATATTTTTTCACCGAAACTAGATGATACTTGGTGGTAAGGACAAGTACACAAATCCCACAAGGCTCACCAAATTTTGTTCTTCTAGGTTAAGCGTTCGTCTACAGAAGCAGTTTTTATATTTAGGTTTCACTCTGTTCTCTCCTATATAGACAGATGAATTTGGAACTCTAAATCCAATATGGTTTGTAGTAGCTCTTTGAAACTTGAAAAATAAAGGAGTTCTCAGTTTTGTCTGTACGTTTTGTTTCTGCTTCAAGTAGCCCTAAGCAGAGACTGTGGAAAAGCACTTTCATTGAGAGGGGTTGCCAAGCTTCCAAGATACTACGAGTTTCCGAAATACCAGCAAATATTTTTTCAAACAATATTCATGATACTTGGTGGTATAGATCGGTACACAAATCCCACTTGGCTCCTCAAATTTTGTTCTGTTAGGTTGAAGCGTTCGTCTACAGTAGCAGTTTTTATATTTAGCTTTCACTCTGTTCTCTGCTATATAGATAGATGAATTTGGAACTCTAATCCAACATGGTTTGCAGTAGCTCTTTGAAACTTGACAAAATAAAGTAGTTCTCAGTTTTGTCTCTATGTTTTGTTTCCTCTTCAAGTAGTCCTAGGCACAGACTGTGGAAAAGCACTTTCATTGAGAGGGGTTGGCAAGCTTCTAAGAAATAAGGAGTTTCCGAAATACCATCAAATATTTTTTCACCGAATCTTGATGATACTTGGTGGTAATGATCAGTCCACAAATCCCACTTGGCTCACCAAATTTTGTTCTTCTAGGTTGAAGCGTTCCTTTACAGTAGCCGTTTTTATTTTTAGGTTTCACTCTGTTATCTCCTATATAGATAGATGAATTTGGAACTCTAAATCCAACATGGTTTGTAGTGGCTCTTTGAAACTTAACAAAATAAAGGAGTTTTCATTTTTTTCTCAATGATTTGTTTCCGCTTCAAGTAGCACTATGCAGCGACTGTGGAAGAGCACTTTCATTGAGAGGGGTTGCCAATCTTCTAAGAAATAACGAGTTTCCGAATTACCAGCAAATATTATTTCACCCAATCTTGATGATACTTGGTGGTGAAGATCGGTACACAAATCCCACTTGGCTCACCAAATTTTGTTCTTCTAGGTTGAAGCGTCCGTCTACAGTAGCAGTTTTTATATTTAGGATTCACTCTGTTCTCTCCCATATAGATAGATGAATTTGGAACTCTAAATCGAATATGGTTTGCAGTAGCTCTTTGAAACTTGACAAAATAAAGGAGTTCTCAGTTTTGTCTCTATGGTTTGTTTCCTCTTCAAGTACCCCTAGTAATAGACTGTGGAAAAGCACTTTCATTGAGTGGGTTGCCAAGCTTCTAAGAAATAACGAGTTTTTGAAATAACAGCAAATATTTTTTTACGCAATCTTGATGATACTTGGTGGTAATGATCAGTACACAAAACCAACTTGGCTCACCAAATTTTGTTCTTCTACGTTGAAGCATTCGTCTACAGTAGCAGTTTTTATATTTAGGTTTTACTCTGTTCTCTCCTATATAGATAGATGAATTTGGAACTCTAAATCCAATATGGTTTGTAGTAGCTCTTTGAAACTTGACCAAGTAAAGGAGTTCTCAGTTTTGTCTCATTGATTTGTTTCCGCTTCATGTAGCCCTAATCAGAGGCTGTGGGAAAGCACTTTCATTGAAAGGGGGTGCCAAGCTTCCAAGAAATTACGAGTTTCCGAAATACCAGCAAATATTTTGTCACCCAATGTTGATGATACGTGGTGGTAATGATCGGTACACAAATCCCACTTGGCTCACCAAATTTTGTTCTTCTAGGTTGAAACGTTCGTCTACAGTAGCAGTTTTCATATTTAGGCTTCAGTCTGTTCTCTGCTATATAGATAGATGAATTTGGAACTCTAAATCCAACATGGTTTGTAGCAGCTCTTTGAAACTTGACAAAATAAAGGAGTTCTCAGTTTTGTCTCTATGATTTGTTTCCGCTTCAAGTAGCCCTAAGCAGAGACTGTGGAAAAGCACTTTTATTGAGAGGGGTTGCCAGCTTCTAAGAAATAAGGAGTTTCCGAATTACCAGCAAATATTTTTTAACCCAATCTTGATGATACTTGGTGGCGAAGATCGGTACACAAATCCCACTTGGCTCACCAAATTTTGTTCTTCTAGGTTGAAGCGTTCGTCTACAGTAGCAGTTTTTATATATAGGATTCACTCTGTTCTCTCCTATATAGATAGATGAATTTGGAACTCTAAATCGAATATGGTTTGTAGTAGCTCTTTGAAACTTGACAAAATAAAGGAGTTCTCAGTTTTGTCTCTATGGTTTGTTTCCTCTTCAAGTACCCCTAGTAATAGACTGTGGAAAAGCACTTTCATTGAGTGGGTTGCCAAGCTTCTAAGAAATAACGAGTTTTTGAAATACCAGCAAATATTTTTTCACGCAATCTTGATGACACTTGGTGGTAATGATCAGTACACAAATCCAACTTGGCTCACCAAATTTTGTTCTTCTACGTTGAAGCATTCGTCTACAGTAGCAGTTTTTATATTTAGGTTTTACTCTGTTCTCTCCTATATAGATAGATGAATTTGGAACAATAAATCCAATATGGTTTGTAGTAGCTCTTTGAAACTTGACCAAGTAAAGGAGTTCTCAGTTTTGTCTCAATGAATTGTTTCCGCTTCATGTAGCCCTAATCAGAGGCTGTGGAAAAGCACTTTCATTGAGAGGGGTTGCCAAGCTTCCAGGAAATTACGAATTTCTGAAATACCAGCAAATATTTTTTCACCCAATCTTGATGATACTTGGTGGTGATGATCCGTCCACATATCCCACTTGGCTCACCAAATTTTGTTCTTCTAGGTTGAAGCGTTCGTCTACAGTAGCAATTTTTATATTTAGGTTTCACTCTGTTCTCTCCTATATAGAAAGATGAATTTGGAACTCTAAATCCAACATGGTTTGTAGTAGCTCTTTGAAAGTTGAAAATATAAAGGAGTTCTCAGTTTTGTCACTATGATTTGTATCCGCTTCAAGTAGCCCTATGCAGAGACTGTGGAAAAGCACTTTCATTGAGAGGGGTTGCCAAGCTTCCAAGAAATTACGAATTTCCGAAATACCAGCAAATATTTTGTCACCCAATCTTGATGATACGTGGTGGTAATGACAAGTCCACAAATCCCACTTGGCTCACCAAATTTTGTTCTTCTAAGTTGAAGTGTTCGTTTACAGTAGCAGTTTTTATTTTTATGTTTCTCTCTGTTCTTTCCTATATGGAGAGATGAACTTGGAACTCTAAATCCAACATGGTTTGTAGTAGCTCTTTGAAACTTGACAAAATAAAGGAGTTCTCAGTTTTGTCTCTATGACTTGTTTCCGCTTCAAGTAGCCTTAAGCAGAGACTGTGGAAAAGCACTTTCATTGAGAGGGGTTGCCAAGCTTCCAAGAAATTACTAGTTTCCGAAATACCAGCAAATATTTTTTCACCCAATCTTGATGATACTTGGTGGTAATGATTAGTACACAAATCCCCCTTGGCTCACAAAATTTAGTTCTTCTATGTTGAAGCGTTCATCTACAGTAGCAGTTTTTATATTTAGGTTTCACTCTGTTCTCTGCTATATAGATAGATGAATTTGGAACTCTAAATCCAAAATGGTTTGTAGTAGCTCTTTGAAACTTGACAAAAGAAAGGAGTTCTCAGTTTTGTCTCTATGGATTGTTTCCTCTTCATATAGCCCTAGGCACCGACGGTGGAAAAGCACTTTCAATTAGAGGGGTTGCCAAGCTTCTAAGAAATAACGAGTTTCCGAAATACCAGCAAATATTTTTTGACCCAATGTTGATTATACTTGGTGGTAATGATCAGTACACAAATCCCACTTGTCTCACCAAATTTTGTTCTTCTAGGTTGAAGCGTTCGTCTACAGTAGCAGTTTCTATATTTAGGTATCACTCTGTTCTCTCCTATATAGATAGATGAATTTGGAACCCTAAATCCAACTCGGTTTGTAGTAGCTCTTTGAAACTTGACTAAATAAAGGAGTTCTCAGTTTTGTCTCTATGATTTGTTTCCGCTTCAAGTAGCCTTAAGCAGAAACTGTGGAAAAGCACTTTCATTTAGAGGGTTTGCCAAGCTTCCAAGAAATTATGAGTTTCCAAAATACCAGCAAATATTTTCTTCACCCAATGTTGATGATACTTGCTGGTAATGATAAGTACACAAATCCCACTTGGCTCACCAAATTTTTTTCTTCTAGGTTGAAGCGTTCGTCTACAGTAGCAGTTTTTATGTTTAGGTTTCACTCTGTTCTCTGCTATAAAGTTAGATGAATTTGGAACTCTAAATCCAACATGGTTTGTAGTGGCTCTTTGAAACTTGACAAAATAAAGGAGTTCTCAGTTTTGTCTCTATGGTTTGTTTCCTCTTCAAGTAGCCCTAGGCACAGACTGTGGAAAAGCACTTTCATTGAGAGGGGTTGCTAAGCTTCTAAGAAATAACGAATTTCCGAAATACCAGCAAATAGTTTTTCACCCAATCTTGATGATACTTGGTGGTAATGACAAGTACACAAATCGCACTTGGTTCACCAAATTTTGTTCTTCTAGGTTGAAGCGTTCGTCTACAGTAGCAGTTTTTATGTTTAGGTTTCACTCTGTTCTCCTGTATATAGATAGATGAATTTGGAACTCTAAATCCAACATGGTTTGTAGTGGCTCTTTGAAACTTGACAAAATAAAGGAGTTCTCAGTTTTGTGTCTATCGTTTGTTTCATCCTCAATTAGCCCTAGGCACAGACGGTGGAAAAGCACTTTCATTGAGAGCCGTTGCCAAGCTTCCAAGAAATTACGAGTTTCCGAAATACCAGCAAATATTTTTTCACCCAATCTTGATGATACTTGGTGGTGATGATCCGTCCACATATCCCACTTGGCTCACCAAATTTTGTTCTTCTTGGTTGAAGCATTCGTCTACAGTAGCTGTTTTTATATTTAGGTTTCACTCTGTTCTCTTCTATATAGATAGATGAATTTGGAACTCTAAATCCAACATGGTTTGTAGTAGCTCTTTGAAACTTGACATAATAAAGGAGTTCTCAGTTTTGTCTCTATGATTTGTTTCCGCTTCAATTAGCCCTAAGCAGTGACTGTGGAAAAGCACATTTATTGAGAGGGGTTGCCAAGATTCCAACAAATTACGAGTTTCCGAAATACCAGCAAATATTTTTTCACCCAATCTTGATGATACTTGGTGCTAATGATCAGTACACAAATCCAACTTGGCTCATCAAATTTTGTTCTTCGAGGTTGAAGCGTTCGTCAACTTTAGCAGTTTTTATGTTTAGGTTTCACTCTGTTCTCCTGTATATAGATAGATGAATTTGGAACTCTAAATCCAACATGGTTTGTAGTGGCTCTTTGAAACTCGACAAAATAAAGGAGTTCTCAGTTTTGTCTCTATGGTTTGTTTCCTCTTCAAGTAGCCCCAGGCACAAACGGTGGAAAAGCACTTTCATTGAGAGGGGTTGCCAAGTTAGAAGAAATTACGAGTTTCCGAAATACAAGCAAATATTTTTTCACCCAATCTTGATGATACTTGGTGGTGACGATCAGTACACAAATCCCACTTGGCTCACCAAATTTTGTTCTTCTAGGTTGAAGCGTTCGTCTACAGTAGCAATTTTTATATTTAGGTTTCACTCTGTTCTCTCCTATATAGAAAGATGAATTTGGAACTCTAAATCCAACATGGTTTGTAGTAGCTCTTTGAAAGTTGAAAATATAAAGGAGTTCTCAGTTTTGTCACTATGATTTGTATCCGCCTCAAGTACCCCTATGCAGAGACTGTGGAAAAGCACTTTCATTGAGAGGGGTTGCCAAGCTTCCAATAAATTACGAATTTCCGAAATACCAGGAAATATTTTTTCACCCAATCTTGATGATACGTGGTGGTAATGACAAGTCCACAAATCCCACTTGGCTCACCAAATTTTGTTCTTCTAAGTTGAAGCGTTCGTTTACAGTAGCAGTTTTTATTTTTATGTTTCTCTCTGTTCTCTCCTATATGAATAGATGAACTTGGATCTCTAAATCCAACATGGTTTGTAGTAGCGCTTTGAAACTTGACAAAATAAAGGAGTTCTCAGCTTTGTCTCTATGAGTTGTTTCTGCTTCAAGCAGCCTTAAGCAGAGACTGTGGAAAAGCACTTTCATTGAGAGGGGTTGCCAAGCTTCCAAGAAATTACTAGTTTCCGAAATACCAGCAAATATTTTTTCACCCAATCTTGATGATACTTGGTGGTAATGATTAGTACACAAATCCCCCTTGGCTCACAAAATTTAGTTCTTCTATGTTGAAGCATTCATCTACAGTAGCAGTTTTTTTATTTAGGTTTTACTCTGTTCTCTGCTATATAGAAAGATGAATTTGGAACTCTAAATCCAAAATGGTTTGTAGTAGCTCTTTGAAACTTGACAAAAGAAAGGAGTTCTCAGTTTTGTCTCTATGGATTGTTTCCTCTTCAATTAGCCCTAGGCACCGACGGTGGAAAAGCACTTTCAATGAGAGGGGTTGCCAAGCTTCTAAGAAATAACGAGTTTCCGAAAGACCAGCAAATATTTTTTGAACCAATGTTGATTATACTTGGTGGTAATGATCAGTACACAAATCCCACTTGGCTCACCAAATTTTGTTCTTCTAGGTTGAAGCGTTCGTCTACAGTAGCAGTTTGTATATTTAGGTTTCACTCTGTTTTCTCCTATATAAATAGATGAATTTGGAACTCTAAATCCAATATGGTTTGTAGTAGCTCTTTGAAACCTGACAAAATAAAGGAGTTCTCAGTTTTGTCTCTATGATTTGTTTCCGCTTCAAGTAGCCCTAAGCAGAGACTGTAAAAAGCACTTTAATTGAGAGGGGTTGCCAAGCTTCCCAGAAATAACGAGTTTCCGAAATACCAGCAAATATTTTTTGACCCAATGTTGATTATACTTGGTGGTAATGATCAGTACACAAATCCCACTTGGCTCCCCAAATTTTGTTCTTCTAGGTTG
Source organism: Callospermophilus lateralis (assembly GCF_048772815.1). Taxonomy (NCBI): domain Eukaryota; kingdom Metazoa; phylum Chordata; class Mammalia; order Rodentia; family Sciuridae; genus Callospermophilus; species Callospermophilus lateralis. Next base: position 103,840 of record NW_027515903.1, read on the forward strand.
AAGCGTTCGTCTGCAGTAGCAGTTTTTATATTTAGGTATCACTCTGTTCTCTCCTATATAGATAGATGAATTTGGATCTCTAAATCCAACACGGTTTGTAGTAGCTCTTTGAAACTTGACAAAATAAAGCAGTTCTCATTTTTTTTTCTATGGTTTGTTTCCTCGTCAAGTAGTCCTAGGCACAGACTGTGGAAAAGCACTTTCATTGAGAGGGGTTGCCAAGCTTCTAAGAAATAATGAGTTTCCGAAATACCAGCAAATATTTTTTCACCCAACCTTGATGATACTTGGTGGTAACGATCAGTACACAAATCCCACTTGGCTCACCAAATTTTGTTCTTCTAGTTTGAGGCATTCGTTTACAGTAGCAGTTTTTATTTTTAGGTTTCACTCTGTTCTCTCCTATATAGATAGATAAATTTGGAACTCTAAATCAAACATGGTTTGTAGTAGCTCTTTGAAACTTGACAAAATAAAGGAGGTCTCAGGTTTGTCTCTATGGATTGTTTCTTCTTTAAGTAGCACTAGGCACTCACTGTGGAAAAGCACTTTCATTGAGGGGGGTTGCCAAGCTTCCAAGAAATTACGAGTTTCCGAAACACCAGCAAATATTTTTTTCACCAAATGTTGATGATACTTGGTGGTAATGATCACTACACAAATCCCACTTGGCTCACCAAATTTTTTCTTCTAGATTGAAGCGTTCGTCTACAGTAGTAGTTTTTATGTTTAGGTTTCACTCTGTTCTCTGCTATATAGATAGATGAATTTGGAACTCTAAATCCAACATGGTTTGTAGTGGCTCCTTGAAACTTGAGAAAATAAAAGAGTTCTCAGTTTTGTCTCTATGGTTTGTTTCCTCTTCAAGTAGCCCCAGGCACAAACGGTGGAAAAGCACTTTCATTGAGAGGGGTTGCCAAGCTTCCATGAAATTACGAGTTTCCGAAATACCAGCAAATATTTTTTCACCCAATCTTGATGATACTTGCTGGTGATGATCGGTAAACAAATCCCACTTGACTCACCAAATTTTTTTATTCTAGGTTGAAGCGTTCTTCTACAGAAGCAGTTTTTATATTTAGGTTTCACTCTGTTCTCTCCTATATAGATAGATGAATTTGGAACTCTAAATCCAACATGGTTTGTAGTAGCTCTTTGAAACTTGACAAAATAAAGGAGTTCTCAGTTTGTCTCTATGATTTGTTTCCGCTTCAAGTAGCCCTAGGCACAGACTGTGGAAAAGCACTTTCTTTGAGAGGGGTTGCCAAGCTTCTAAGGAATAACGAGTTTCCGAAATAACAGCAAATATTCTTTCATCCAATCCTGATGATACTTGGTGGTGCTGATCAGTACACAAATCCCACTTGGCTCACCAAATTTTGTTCTTCTAAGCTGAAGCGTTCTTTTTTAGTAGCAGTTTTTATTTTTAGATTTCACTCTGTTCTCTCCTATAAAATAGATAAATTTGGAACTCTAAATCCAACAGGGTTTATAATAGCTCTTTGAAACTTGACAAAATAAAGGAGTTCTCAGTTTTGTCTCTATGGTTTGTTTCCTCTTCAAGTAGCCCAAGGCACAGACTGTGGAAAAGCACTTTCATTGAGAGGGTTTGCCAAGCTTCTAAGAAATAACGAGTTTCCGAAATAACAGCAAATATTCTTTAATCCAATCCTGATGATACTTGGTGGTGATGATCAGTAGACAAATCCCACTAGGCTCACCAAATTTTGTTCTTCTAGATTGAAGCGTTCGTCTACAGTAGCAGTTTTTATATTTAGGTTTCACTCTGTTCTCTCCTATATAGATAGATGAATTTGGAACTCTAAATCCAACATGGTTTGTAGTAGCTCTTTGAAACTTGACAAAATAACGTAGTTCTCAGTTTGTCTCTATGATTTGTTTCCGCTTCAAGTAGCCCTAGGCACAGACTGTGGAAAAGCACTTTCATTGAGAGGGGTTGCCAAGATTCTAAGAAATAACAAGTTTCCGAAATAACAGCAAATATTCTTTCATCCAATCCTGATGATACTTGGTGGTGATGATCAGTACACAAATCCCACTTGGCTTACCAAAATTTGTTCTTCTAAGTTGAAGCGTTCGTTTACAGTAGCAGTTTTTATTTTTAGATTTCACTTTGTTCTCTCCTATATAAATAGATGAATTTGGAACTCTAAATCCAACATGGTTTCTAATAGCTCTTTGAAACTTGACAAAATAAAGGAGTTCTCAGTTTTGTCTCTATGGTTTGTTTCCTCTTCAAGTAGCCCTAGGCACAGACTGTGGAAAAGCACTTTCATTGAGAGGGGTTGCCAAGCTTCTAAGATATAACGAGTTTCCGAAATAACAGCAAATATTCTTTCATCCAATCCTGATGATACTTGGTGGTGATGATCAGTACACAAATCCCACTTGGCTCACCAAATTTTGTTCTTCTGGGTTGAAGCGTTCGTCTACAGTAGCAGTTTATATATTTAGGTTTCACTCTGTTCTCTCCTATATAGATAGATGAATTTGGACTCTAAATCCAACATGGTTTGTAGTAGCTCTTTGAAACTTGACAAAACAAAGGAGTTCTCAGTTTGTCTCTATGATTTGATTCCGGTTCGAGTAGCCCTAAGCAGAGACTGTGGAAAAGCACTTTCATTGAGAGGGGTTGCCAAGCTTCTAAGAAATAACGAGTTTCCGAATTACCAGCAAATATTTTTTCACCCAATCTTGATGATTCTTGGTGGTGAAGATCGGTACACAAATCCCACTTGGCTCACCAAATTTTGTTCTTCTATGTTGAAGCGTTCGTCCACAGTAGCAGTTTTTATGTTTAGGTTTCACTCTCTTCTCTCCTATATCAATAGATGAATTTGGAACTATAAATCCAATATGGTTTGTAGTAGCTCTTTGAAACTTGACAAAATAAAGGAGTTCTCAGTTTTGTCTCTATGATTTGTTTCCGCTTCAAGTAGCCCTAAGCAGAGACTGTGGAAAAGCACTTTCATTGAGAGGGGTTGCCAAGCTTCTAAGAAATTACGAGTTTCCAAAATAGCAGCAAATATTTTTTCACTCAATCTTGATGATACTTGGGGGTAATTATCGGTACACAAATATCACTTAGTTCACCAAATTTTGTTCTTCTATGTTGAAGCGTTCGTCTACTGTAGCAGTTTTTATATTTAGGTTTCACTCTGTTCTCTGCTATATAGATAGATGAATTTGGAACTCTAAATCCAACATGGTTTGTAGTAGCTCTTTGAAACTTGACAAAATAAAGGAGTTCTCAGTTTTGTCTCTATGGTTTGTTTCCTCTTCAAGTAGCCCTATGCACAGAGAGTGGAAAAGCACTTTCATTGAGAGGGGTGGCCAACCTTCTAAGAAATAACGAGTTTCCAAAATACCAGCAAATATTTATTCTCAAAATCTTGATGACACTTGGTGGTAATGATCAGTACACAAATCCCACTTGGCTCAACAAATTTTGTTCTTCTAGTTTGAAGCATTCGTCTACAGTAGCTGTTTTTATATTTCAGTTTCACTCTGTCTCTCCTATACAGATAGATGAATTTGGAATTCTAAATCCAATATGGTTTGTAGTAGCTCTTTGAAATTTGACAAATTAAAGGAGTTCTCAGTTTTGTCTCTATGATTTGTTTCCGCTTCATGAAGCCCTAAGCGGTGACGGTGGAAAAGCACTTTCATTGAAAGGGGTTGATAAGCTTAAAAGAAACTACCAGTTTCCGAAATACCAGCAAATATTTTTTCACCCAATCTTGATGATACTTGGTGCTAATGATCAGTACACAAATCCAACTTGGCTCATCAAATTTTGTTCTTTGAGGTTGAAGCGTTCGTCAACTTTAGCAGTTTTTATGTTTAGGTTTCACTCTGTTCTCCTGTATATAGATAGATGAATTTGGAACTCTAAATCCAACATGGTTTGTAGTGGCTCTTTGAAACTCGACAAAATAAAGGAGTTCTCAGTTTTGTCTCTATGGTTTGTTTCCTCTTCAAGTAGCCCCAGGCACAAACGGTGGAAAAGCACTTTCATTGAGAGGGGTTGCCAAGTTAGAAGAAATTACGAGTTTCCGAAATACAAGCAAATATTTTTTCACCCAATCTTGATGATACTTGGTGGTGACGATCAGTACACAAATCCCACTTGGCTCACCAAATTTTGTTCTTCTGGGTTGAAGCGTTCGTTTACAGTAGCAATTTTTATATTTAGGTTTCACTCTGTTCTCTCCTATATAGAAAGATGAATTTGGAACTCTAAATCCAACATGGTTTGTAGTAGCTCTTTGAAAGTTGAAAATATAAAGGAGTTCTCAGTTTTGTCACTATGATTTGTATCCGCCTCAAGTACCCCTATGCAGAGACTGTGGAAAAGCACTTTCATTGAGAGGGGTTGCCAAGCTTCCAATAAATTACGAATTTCCGAAATACCAGGAAATATTTTTTCACCCAATCTTGATGATACGTGGTGGTAATGACAAGTCGACAAATCCCACTTGGCTCACCAAATTTTGTTCTTCTAAGTTGAAGCGTTCGTTTACAGTAGCAGTTTTTATTTTTATGTTTCTCTCTGTTCTCTCCTATATGGATAGATGAACTTGGAACTCTAAATCCAACATGGTTTGTAGTAGCGCTTTGAAACTTGACAAAATAAAGGAGTTCTCAGTTTTGTCTCTATGAGTTGTTTCCGCTTCAAGTAGCCTTAAGCAGAGACTGTGGAAAAGCACTTTCATTGAGAGGGGTTGCCAAGCTTCCAAGAAATTACTAGTTTCCGAAATACCAGCAAATATTTTTTCACCCAATCTTGATGATACTTGGTGGTAATGATTAGTACACAAATCCCCCTTGGCTCACAAAATTTAGTTCTTCTATGTTGAAGCGTTCATCTACAGTAGCAGTTTTTTTATTTAGGTTTTACTCTGTTCTCTGCTATATAGAAAGATGAATTTGGAACTCTAAATCCAACATGGTTTGTAGTAGCTCTTTGAAACTTGACAAAAGAAAGGAGTTCTCAGTTTTGTCTCTATGGATTGTTTCCTCTTCAATTAGCCCTAGGCACCGACGGTGGAAAAGCACTTTCAATGAGAGGGGTTGCCAAGCTTCTAAGAAATAACGAGTTTCCGAAAGACCAGCAAATATTTTTTGAACCAATGTTGATTATACTTGGTGGTAATGATCAGTACACAAATCCCACTTGGCTCACCAAATTTTGTTCTTCTAGGTTGAAGCGTTCGTCTACAGTAGCAGTTTGTATATTTAGGTTTCACTCTGTTTTCTCCTATATAAATAGATGAATTTGGAACTCTAAATCCAATATGGTTTGTAGTAGCTCTTTGAAACCTGACAAAATAAAGGAGTTCTCAGTTTTGTCTCTATGATTTGTTTCCGCTTCAAGTAGCCCTAAGCAGAGACTGTAAAAAGCACTTTAATTGAGAGGGGTTGCCAAGCTTCCCAAAAATAACGAGTTTCCGAAATACCAGCAAATATTTTTTGACCCAATGTTGATTATACTTGGTGGTAATGATCAGTACACAAATCCCACTTGGCTCCCCAAATTTTGTTCTTCTAGGTTGAAGCGTTCGTCTGCAGTAGCAGTTTTTATATTTAGGTATCACTCTGTTCTCTCCTATATAGATAGATGAATTTGGATCTCTAAATCCAACACGGTTTGTAGTAGCTCTTTGAAACTTGACAAAATAAAGCAGTTCTCATTTTTTTTTCTATGGTTTGTTTCCTCGTCAAGCAGTCCTAGGCACAGACTGTGGAAAAGCACTTTCATTGAGAGGGGTTGCCAAGCTTCTAAGAAATAATGAGTTTCCGAAATACCAGCAAATATTTTTTCACCCAACCTTGATGATACTTGGTGGTAATGATCAGTACACAAATCCCACTTGGCTCACCAAATTTTGTTCTTCTAGTTTGAGGCATTCGTTTACAGTAGCAGTTTTTATTTTTAGGTTTCACTCTGTTCTCTCCTATATAGATAGATAAATTTGGAACTCTAAATCAAACATGGTTTGTAGTAGCTCTTTGAAACTTGACAAAATAAAGGAGGTCTCAGGTTTGTCTCTATGGATTGTTTCTTCTTTAAGTAGCACTAGGCACTCACTGTGGAAAAGCACTTTCATTGAGGGGGGTTGCCAAGCTTCCAAGAAATTACGAGTTTCCGAAACACCAGCAAATATTTTTTTCACCAAATGTTGATGACACTTGGTGGTAATGATCAGTACACAAATCCCACTTGGCTCACCAAATTTTTTCTTCTAGATTGAAGCGTTCGTCTACAGTAGTAGTTTTTATGTTTAGGTTTCACTCTGTTCTCTGCTATATAGATAGATGAATTTGGAACTCTAAATCCAACATGGTTTGTAGTGGCTCCTTGAAACTTGAGAAAATAAAAGAGTTCTCAGTTTTGTCTCTATGGTTTGTTTCCTCTTCAAGTAGCCCCAGGCACAAACGGTGGAAAAGCACTTTCATTGAGAGGGGTTGCCAAGCTTCCATGAAATTACGAGTTTCCGAAATACCAGCAAATATTTTTTCACCCAATCTTGATGATACTTGCTGGTGATGATCGGTAAACAAATCCCACTTGACTCACCAAATTTTTTTATTCTAGGTTGAAGCGTTCTTCTACAGAAGCAGTTTTTATATTTAGGTTTCACTCTGTTCTCTCCTATATAGATAGATGAATTTGGAACTCTAAATCCAACATGGTTTGTAGTAGCTCTTTGAAACTTGACAAAATAAAGGAGTTCTCAGTTTGTCTCTATGATTTGTTTCCGCTTCAAGAAGCCCTAGGCACAGACTGTGGAAAAGCACTTTCTTTGTGAGGGGTTGCCAAGCTTCTAAGGAATAACGAGTTTCCGAAATAACAGCAAATATTCTTTCATCCAATCCTGATGATACTTGGTGGTGCTGATCAGTACACAAATCCCACTTGGCTCACCAAATTTTGTTCTTCTAAGCTGAAGCGTTCTTTTTAGTAGCAGTTTTTATTTTTAGATTTCACTCTGTTCTCTCCTATATAAATAGATAAATTTGGAACTCTAAATCCAACAGGGTTTATAATAGCTCTTTGAAACTTGACAAAATAAAGGAGTTCTCAGTTTTGTCTCTATGGTTTGTTTCCTCTTCAAGTAGCTCTAGGCACAGACTGTGGAAAAGCACTTTCATTGAGATTGTTTGCCAAGCTTCTAAGAAATAACGAGTTTCCGAAATAACAGCAAATATTCTTTCATCCAATCCTGATGATACTTGGTGGTGATGATCAGTAGACAAATCCCACTAGGCTCACCAAATTTTGTTCTTCTAGATTGAAGCGTTCGTCTACAGTAGCAGTTTTTATATTTAGGTTTCACTCTGTTCTCTCCTATATAGATAGATGAATTTGGAACTCTAAATCCAACATGGTTTGTAGTAGCTCTTTGAAACTTGACAAAATAACGTAGTTCTCAGTTTGTCTCTATGATTTGTTTCCGCTTCAAGTAGCCCTAGGCACAGACTGTGGAAAAGCACTTTCATTGAGAGGCGTTGCCAATCTTCTAAGAAATAACGAGTTTCTGAAATACCAGCAAATATTTTTTCACCCAATCTTGATGATACTTGGTGGTAAGGACAAATACACAAATCCCACAAGGCTCACCAAATTTTGTTCTTCTAGGTTGAAGCATTCGTCTACAGTAGCAGTTTTTATTTTTAGGTTTCACTCTGTTCTCTCCTATATAGAGAGATGAATTTGGAATTGTGAATCCAACATGGTTTGTAGTAGCTCTTTGAAACTTGACAAAATAAAGGAGTTCTCAGTTTTGTCTCTATGATTTGTTTCCGCTTCAAGTAGCCCTAAGCAGAGACTGTGGAAAAGCACTTTCATTGAGAGAGGTGGCCAAGCTTCCAAAAAATTACGAGTTTCCAAAATACCAGCAAATATTTTTTCACCGAATCTAGATGATACTTGGTGGTAAGGACAAGTACACAAATCCCACAAGGCTCACCAAATTTTGTTCTTCTAGGTTTAAGCGTTCGTCTACAGAAGCAGTTTTTATATTTAGGTTTCACTCTGTTCTCTCCTATATAGACAGATGAATTTATAACTCTAAATCCAATATGGTTTGTAGTAGCTCTTTGAAACTTGAAAAATAAAGGAGTTCTCAGTTTTGTCTGTATGTTTTGTTTCTGCTTCAAGTAGCCCTAAGCAGAGACTGTGGAAAAGCACTTTCATTGAGAGGGGTTGCCAAGCTTCCAAGATATTACGAGTTTCCGAAATACCAGCAAATATTTTTTCAAACAATATTCATGATACTTGGTGGTATCGATCGGTACACAAATCCCACTTGGCTCACCAAATTTTGTTCTGTTAGGTTGAAGCGTTCGTCTACAGTAGCAGTTTTTATATTTAGCTTTCACTCTGTTCTCTGCTATATAGATAGATGAATTTGGAACTCTAATCCAACATGGTTTGCAGTAGCTCTTTGAAACTTGACAAAATAAAGTAGTTCTCAGTTTTGTCTCTATGTTTTGTTTCCTCTTCAAGTAGTCCTAGGCACAGACTGTGGAAAAGCACTTTCATTGAGAGGGGTTGCCAAGCTTCTAAGAAATAAGGAGTTTCCGAAATACCATCAAATATTTTTTCACCGAATCTTGATGATACTTGGTGGTAATGATCAGTCCACAAATCCCACTTGGCTCACCAAATTTTGTTCTTCTAGGTTGAAGCGTTCCTTTACAGTAGCCGTTTTTATTTTTAGGTTTCACTCTGTTATCTCCTATTTAGATAGATGAATTTGGAACTCTAAATCCAACATGGTTTGTAGTGGCTCTTTGAAACTTAACAAAATAAAGGAGTTTTCATTTTTTTCTCAATGATTTGTTTCCGCTTCAAGTAGCACTATGCAGCGACTGTGGAAGAGCATTTTCATTGAGAGGGGTTGCCAATCTTCTAAGAAATAACGAGTTTCCGAATTACCAGCATATATTTTTTCACCCAATCTTGATGATACTTGGTGGTGAAGATCGGTACACAAATCCCACTTGGCTCACCAAATTTTGTTCTTCTAGGTTGAAGCGTCCGTCGACAGTAGCAGTTTTTATATTTAGGATTCACTCTGTTCTCTCCTATGTAGATAGATGAATTTGGAACTCTAAATCGAATATGGTTTGCAGTAGCTCTTTGAAACTTGACAAAATAAAGGAGTTCTCAGTTTTGTCTCTATGGTTTGTTTCCTCTTCAAGTACCCCTAGTAATAGACTGTGGAAAAGCACTTTCATTGAGTGGGTTGCCAAGCTTCTAAGAAATAACGAGTTTTTGAAATAAAAGCAAATATTTTCTTACGCAATCTTGATGATACTTGGTGGTAATGATCAGTACACAAAACCAACTTGGCTCACCAAATTTTGTTCTTCTACGTTGAAGCATTCGTCTTCAGTAGCAGTTTTTATATTTAGGTTTTACTCTGTTCTCTCCTATATAGATAGATGAATTTGGAACTCTAAATCCAATATGGTTTGTAGTAGCTCTTTGAAACTTGACCAAGTAAAGGAGTTCTCAGTTTTGTCTCATTGATTTGTTTCCGCTTCATGTAGCCCTAATCAGAGGCTGTGGGAAAGCACTTGCATTGAAAGGGGGTGCCAAGCTTCCAAGAAATTACGAGTTTCCGAAATACCAGCAAATATTTTGTCACCCAATATTGATGATACGTGGTGGTAATGATCGGTACACAAATCCCACTTGGCTCACCAAATTTTGTTCTTCTAGGTTGAAACGTTCGTCTACAGTAGCAGTTTTCATATTTAGGCTTCAGTCTGTTCTCTGCTATATAGATAGATGAATATGGAACTCTAAATCCAACATGGTTTGTAGCAGCTCTTTGAAACTTGACAAAATAAAGGAGTTCTCAGTTTTGTCTCTATGATTTGTTTCCGCTTCAAGTAGCCCTAAGCAGAGACTGTGGAAAAGCACTTTTATTGAGAGGGGTTGCCAGCTTCTAAGAAATAACGAGTTTCCGAATTACCAGCAAATATTTTTTAACCCAATCTTGATGATACTTGGTGACGAAGATCGGTCCACAAATCCCACTTGGCTCAACAAATTTTGTTCTTCTAGGTTGAAGCGTTCGACTACAGTAGCAGTTTTTATATATAGGATTCACTCTGTTCTCTCCTATATAGATAGATGAATTTGGAACTCTAAATCGAATATGGTTTGTAGTAGCTCTTTGAAACTTGACAAAATAAAGGAGTTCTCAGTTTTGTCTCTATGGTTTGTTTCCTCTTCAAGTACCCCTCGTAATAGACTGTGGAAAAGCACTTTCATTGAGTGGGTTGCCAAGCTTCTAAGAAATAACGAGTTTTTGAAATACCAGCAAATATTTTTTCACGCAATCTTGATGACACTTGGTGGTAATGATCAGTACACAAAACCAACTTGGCTCACCAAATTCTGTTCTGCTACGTTGAAGCATTCGTCTACAGTAGCAGTTTTTATATTTAGGTTTTACTCTGTTCTCTCCTATATAGATAGATGAATTTGGAACTCTAAATCCAACATGGTTTGTAGTAGCTCTTTGAAACTTGACAAAGTAAAGGAGTTCTCATTTTTATCTCTATGATTTCTTTCCGCTTCAAGTAGCCCTAGCCATAGACTGTGGAAAAGCACTTTCATTGAGAGGGGTTGCCAAGCTTCTAAGAAATAACGAGTTTCTGAAATACCAGCAAATATTTTTTCACCCAATCTTGATGATACTTGGTGGTAAGGACAAGTACACAAATCCCACTTGGCACACCAAATTTTTTTCTTCTAGGTTGAAGCGTTCGTCTACAGTAGCAGTTTTTATATTTAGGTTTCACTCTGTTCTCTGCTATAAAGATAGATGAATTTGGAACTCTAAATCCAACATGGTTTGTAGTGGCTCTTTGAAACTTGACAAAATAAAGGAGTTCTCAGTTTTGTGTCTATCGTTTGTTTCATCCTCAAGTAGCCCTAGGCACAGACGGTGGAAAAGCACTTTCATTGAGAGGGTTTGCCAAGCTTCCAAGAAATTATTAGTTACGAAATACCAGCAAATATTTTTTCACCCAATCTTGATGATACTTGGTGGTGATGATCCGTCCACATATCCCACTTGGCTCACCAAATTTTGTTCTTCTTGGTTGAAGCGTTCGTCTACAGTAGCAGTTTTTATATTTAGGTTTCACTCTGTTCTCTCCTATATAGATAGATGAATTTGGAACTCTAAATCCAACATGGTTTGTAGTAGCTCTTTGAAACTTGACAAAATATAGGAGTTCTCAGTGTTGTTTCTAGGATTTGTTTCCGCTTCAAGTAGCCCTAAGCAGTGACTGTGGAAAAGCACATTTATTGAGAGGGGTTGCCAAGATTCCAAGAAATTACGAGTTTCCGAAATACCAGCAAATATTTTTTCACCCAATCTTGATGATACTTGGTGCTAATGATCAGTACACAAATCCAACTTGGCTCATCAAATTTTGTTCTTCTAGGTTGAAGCGTTCGTCTACTTTAGCAGTTTTTATGTTTAGTTTTCACTCTGTTCTCCTGTATATAGATAGATGAATTTGGAACTCTAAATCCAACATGGTTTGTAGTGGCTCTTTGAAACTCGACAAAATAAAGGAGTTCTCAGTTTTGTCTCTATGGTTTGTTTCCTCTTCAAGTAGCCCCAGGCACAAACGGTGGAAAAGCACTTTCATTGAGAGGGGTTGCCAAGTTCCAAGAAATTACGAGTTTCCGAAATACAAGCAAATATTTTTTCACCCAATCTTGATGATACTTGGTGGTGATGATCAGTACACAAATCATACTTGGCTCACCAAGTTTTGTTCTTCTAGATTGAAGCGTTCGTCTACAGTAGCAATTTTTATATTTCGGTTTCACTCTGTTCTCTCCTATATAGAAAGATGAATTTGGAACTCTAAATCCAACATGGTTTGTAGTAGCTCTTTGACAGTTGACAATATAAAGGAGTTCTCAGTTTTTTCACTATGATTTGTATCCGCTTCAAGTAGCCCTATGCAGAGACTGTGGAAAAGCACTTTCATTGAGAGGGGTTGCCAATCTTCCAAGAAATTACGAGTTTCCGAAATACCAGCAAATATTTTTTTCACCCAATGTTGATGATACTTGGTGGTAATGATCAGTACACAAATCCCACTTGGCTCATCAAATTTTTTTCTTCTAAGTTGAAGCGTTCGTCTACAGTAGCAGTTTTTATATTTAGGTATCACTCTGTTCTCTCCGATATAGATAGATGAATTTGGATCTCTAAATCCAACAAGGTTTGTAGTAGCTCTTTGAAACTTGACAAAAGAAAGGAGTTCTCAGTTTTGTCTCTATGGTTTGTTTCCTCTTCAATTAGCCCTAGGCACCGACGGTGGAAAAGCACTTTCAATGAGAGGGGTTGCCAAGCTTCTAAGAAATAACGAGTTTCCGAAATACCAGCAAATATTTTTTGACCCAATGTTGATTATACTTGGTGGTAATGATCAGTACACAAATCCCACTTGGCTCACCAAATTTTGTTCTTCTAGGTTGAAGCGTTCGTCTACAGTAGCAGTTTTTATATTTAGGTACCACTCTGTTCTCTCCTATATAGATAGATGAATTTGGAACTCTAAATCCAACATGGTTTGTAGTAGCTCTTTGAAACTTGACAAAATAAAGGAGTTTTCAGTTTTGTCTATATGATTTTATCCGATTTAAGTAGCCCTAAGCAGAGACTGTGGAAAAGCACTTTCATTGAGAGTTGTTGCCAAGCTTCCAAGAAATTACGAGTTTCCGAAATACCAGCAAACATTTTTTCACCCAATCTTGATGATACGTGGTGGTAATGACAAGTCCACAAATCCCACTTGGCTCACCAAATTTTGTTCTTCTAAGTTGAAGCGTTCGTTTACATTAGCAGTTTTTATGTTTAGTTTCACTCTGTTCTCTGCTATAAAGATAGATGAATTTGGAACTCTAAATCCAACATGGTTTGTAGTGGCTCTTTGAATCTTGACAAAATAAAGGAGTTCTCAGTTTTGTCTGTATGGTTTGTTTTCTCTTCAAGTAGCCCTAGGCACAGACTGTGGAAAAGCAATTTCATTGATAGGGGTTGCCAAGGTTCTAAGAAATAACAAATTTCCGAAATACCAGCAAATAGTATTTCACCCAATCTTGATGATACTTGGTGGTAATGACAAGTACACAAATCCCACTTGGTTCACCAAATTTTGTTCTTCTAGGTTGAAGCGTTCGTCTACAGTAGCAGTTTTTATGTTTAGGTTTCACTCTGTTCTCCTGTATATAGATTGATGAATTTGGAACTCTAAATCCAACATGATTTGTAGTGGCTCTTTGAAACTTGACAAAATAAAGGAGTTCTCAGTTTTGTGTCTATCGTTTATTTCATCCTCAAGTAGACCTAGGCACAGACGGTGGAAAAGTACTTTCATTGAGAGGGGTTGCCAAGCTTCCAGGATATTACGAGTTTCCGAAATACCAGCAAATATTTTTTCACCCAATCTTGATGATACTTGGTGGTGAGGATCGGTCCACATATCCCACTTGGCTCACCAAATTTTGTTCTTCTTGGTTGAAGCATTCGTCTACAGTAGCAGTTTTTATATTTAGGTTTCACTCTGTTCTCTCCTATATAGATAGATGAATTTGGAACTCTAAATCCAACATGGTTTGTAGTAGCTCTTTGAAAGTTGAAAATATAAAGGAGTTCTCAGTTTTGTCACTATGATTTGTATCCGCCTCAAGTACCCCTATGCAGAGACTGTGGAAAAGCACTTTCATTGAGAGGGGTTGCCAAGCTTCCAAGAAACTAGGAGTTTCCGAAATACCAGCAAATATTTTTTCATCCAATCTTGATGATACTTGGTGGTGATGATAAGTACAGAATCACACTTGGCTCAACAAATTTTGTTCTTCTAGGTTGAAGCGTTCATCTACAGTAGCAATTTTTATATTTAGGTTTCAATGTGTTCTCTCCAATAGAGATAGATGAATTTGGAACTCTATATCCAACAAGGTTTGTAGTAGCTCTTTGAAACTTCACAAAATTAAGGAGTTCTCAGTTTGTCTCTATGATTTGTTTCCGCTTCAAGTGATCCTATGCAGTGACTGTGGAAAAGCACATTCATTGAGAGGGGTGGACAAGGTTCCAAGAAATTACGAGTTTCCGAAATACCAGCAAGTATTATTTCACCCAATCTTGATGATACTTGGTGGTAATGATCAGTACACAAATCCAACTTGGCTCATCAAATTTTGTTATTCTAGGTTGAAGCGTTCGTTTACAGTAGCAGTTTTTAGGTTTAGGTTTCACTCTGTTTTCTGCTATAAAGATAGATGAATTTGGAACTCTAAATCCAACATGGTTTGTAGTGGCTCTTTGAATCTTGACAAAATAAAGGAGTTCTCAGTTTTGTCTGTATGGTTTGTTTCCTCTTCAAGTAGCCCTAGGCACAGACTGTGGAAAAGCACTTTCATTGAGAGGGGTTGCCAAGCTTCCAAGAAATTACGAGTTTCCGAAATACCAGCAAATGTTTTTTCACCCAATGTTGATAATACGCGGTGGTAATGACAAGTACACAAATCCCATTTGGCTCACCAAATTTTGTTCTTCTAGGTTGAAGCGTTCGTTTACAGTAGCAGTTTTTATTTTTAGGTTTCACTCTGTTCTCTCCTATATAGATAGATGAATTTGGAACTCTAAATCCATCATGGTTTGTAGTAGCTCTTTGAAAATTGACAAAATAAAAAAGTTCTCAGTTTTGTCTCTATGGTTTGTTTCCTCTTCAAGTAGCCCTAGGCACAGACTGTGGAAAAGCACTTTCATTTAGAGGGTTTGCCAAGCTTCTAAGAAATAACGAGTTTCCGAAATACCAGCAAATATTTTTTCACCCAATATTGATGATACTTGGTGGTAATGATCGGTACACAAATCCCACTTGACTCACCAAATTTTGTTCATCTAGGTTGAAGCGTTCGTTTACAGTAGCATTTTATATTTTTAGGTTCCCTCTGTTCTCTCCTATATAGATAGATGAATTTGGAACTCTAAATCCAAAATGGTGTGTAATAGCTCTTTGAAACTTGACAAAATAAAGGAGTTCTCAGTTTTGTCTCTATGATTTGTTTCCGCTTCATGTAGCCCTCAGCAGAGACTGTGGAAAAGCACTTTCATTGAAAGGGTTTGCCAAGCTTCCAAGAAATTACGAGTTTCTGAAATACCAGCAAATATTTTCTCACCCAATATTGGCGATACGTGGTGGTAATGACAAGTACACAGATCCCACTTGGCTCACCAAATTTTGTTCTCCTTGGTTGAAGCGTTCGTTTAAAGTAGCACTTTTGACTTCTAGTTTTCACTCTTTTCTCTCCTATATAGATGATGAATTTGGAACTCTAAATCCAACATGGTTTGTAGTAGCTCTTTGATAATTGAAAAAATAAAGGAGTTCTCAGTGTTGTCTGTAAGATTTTTTTCCGCTTCATGTAGCCCTTGGCAGAGACTGTGGAAAAGCACTTTCATTGAAAGTGGTTGCCAAGCTTCCAAGAAATTACGAGTTTCCGAAATACCAGCAAATATTTTTTCACCCAAGGTTGGTGATACATGGTGGTAATGACAAGTACAAAGATCCCACTTGGCTCACCAAATTTTGTTCTTCTATGTTGAAGCGTTCGTTTACAGTAGCAGTTTTTATTTTTAGGTTTCACTCTGTTCTCTGCTATATATATAGATGAATTTCGAACTCTAAATCCAACGTGGTTTCTAGTAGCTCTTTGAAACTTTACAAAATAAAAGAGTTCTCAGTTTTGTCTCTATGGTTTGTTTTCTCTTCAAGTAGCCCTAGGCACAGACTATGGAAATGCACTTTCATTGAGTGGCGTTGCCAAGCTTCTAAGAAATAACGAATTTCCGAAAAACCAGCAAATATTTTTTCACCCAATCTTGATGATACTTGGTGGTAATGATCGGTACACATATCCCACTTGACTCACCATATTTTGTTCTTCTAGGTTGAAGCGTTCGTTTACAGTAGCAGTTTATATTTTTAGGTTCCCTCTGTTCTCTCCTATATAGACAGATGAATTTGGAACTCTAAATCCAACATGGTTTGTAGTAGCTCTTTGAAACTTGACAAAATAAAAGAGTTCTCAGTTTTGTCTCTATGATTTGTTTTTGCTTTCTGTAGCCCTAAGCAGAGACTGTGGAAAAGAACTTTCATTGAAAGGTGTTTAAAGCTTCCAAGAAATTAAGATTTTCCGAAATACCAGCAAATATTTTTTCACCCAATGTTGATGATACGTGGTGGTAATGACAAGTACACAGATCCCACATGGCTCACCAAATTTTGTTCTTCTAGAATAAAGCGTTCGTTTACAGTAGCAGTTTTTATTTTTAGGTTTCACTCTTTTCTCTCCTATATAGATGATGAATTTGGAACTCTAAATCCAACATGGTTTGTAGTAGCTCTTTGAAAATTGACAAAATACAGGAGTTCTCAGTATTATCTGTATGATTTGTTTCCGCTTCATGTAGCCCTAAGCAGAGACTGTGGAAAAGCACTTTCATTGAAAGGGGTTGCCAAGCTTCCTAGAAATTACGAGTTTCCGAAACACCAGCAAATAGTTTTTTCACCCAATGTTGATGATACGTGGTGGTAATGACAAGTACACAAATCCCACTTGGCTCACTAAATTTTGTTCTTCTAGGTTGAAGCGTTCGTTTACAGTAGCAGTTTATATTTTTGGGTTCCCTCTGTTCTCTCCTATATAGATAGATGAATTTGGAACCCTAAATCCAAAATGGTGGGTAATAGCTCTTTGAAACTTGACAAAATAAAGGAGTTCTCAGTTTTGTCTCTATGATTTGTTTCCGCTTCATGTAGCCCTAAGCAAAGACTGTGGAAGAGCACTTTCATTGAAAGGGGTTGCCACGCTTCCAAGAAATTACAGTTTCTGAAATACCAGCAAATATTTTTTCACCCAATGTTGGTGATACGTGGTGTAATGACAAGTACACAGATCCCACTTGGCTCACCAAGTTTTGTTCACCTAGGTTGAAGAGTTCGTTCACAGTAGCAGTTTTTATTTTTAGGTTTCATTCTTTTCTCTCCTATATAGATGATGAATTTGGAACTCTAAATCCAACATGGTGTGTAGTAGCTCTTTGAAAATTGATAAAATAAAGGAGTTCTCAATTTTGTCTCTATGATTTATTTCCGCTTCATGTAGCCCTAAGCAGAGACTGTGGAAAAGAACTTTCATTGAGAGGGGTTGCCAAGCTTCCAAGAAATTACGAGTTTCCGAAATACCAGCAAATATTTTTCACCCAATGTTGATGATACGTGGTGGTAATGACAAGTACACAAATCTTACTTGGCTCACCAAAATTTGTTGTTCTAGGTTGAAGCGTTCGTTTACAGTAGCAGTTTATATTTTTACGTTCCCTCTGTTCTCTCCTATATAGATAGATGAATTTGGAACTCTAAATCCAAAATGGTGTGTAATAGCTCTTTGAAACTTGACAAAATAAAGGAGTTCTCAGTTTTGTCTTTATCATTCTTTTCCGTTTCCTGAAGCCCTAAACAGAGACTGTGGAAAAGCACTTTCATTGAGAGGGGTGGCCAAGCTTCTAAGAAATTACGAGTTTCCGAAATACCAGCAAATATTTTTTCACCCAATTTTGATTATACCTTGTGTTAATGACAAGTAAACAAATTCCACTTGGTTTACCAAATTTTGGTCTTCAATTTGAAGCGTTCGTTTACAGTAGCACTTTTTTTTTTTTAGTTTTCACTCTGTTCTCTCCTATATAGATAGATGAATTTGGAACTCTAAATCCAACATGATTTGTAGTAGCTCTTTGAAACTTGACAAAATAAGGAGTTTGCAGTTTTGTCTCTATGGTTTGTTTCCTCTTCAAGAAGCCCTAGGCACAGATTGTGGATAGCTCTTTCATTGAGAGGGGTTGCCAATTTTCTAAGAAATAACGAGTTTCTGAAATACCAGCAAATATTTTTTCACCCAATCTTGATGATACTTGGTGGTAATGATAGGTACACAAATCCCACTTGACTCACCAAATTTTGTTCTGCTAGGTTGAAGCGTTCGTTTACAGTATCAGTTTATATATTTAGGTTCCCTCTGTTCTCTCCTATATAGATAGATGAATTTGGAACTCTAAATACAAAATGGTGTGTAATAGCTCTTTGAAACTTGACAAAATAAAAGAGTTCTCAGTTTTGTCTCTATGATTCTTTTCCGCTTCATGTAGCCCTAAGCAGAGATGTGGAAAAGCACTTTCATTGAAAGGGGTGGCCAAGCTTCTAAGAAATAACGAGTTTCCGAAATACCAGCAAATATTTTTCACTCAATCTTGATGATACTTGGTGGTAATGATTGGTACACAAATCCCACTTGGCTCACCAAATTTTCTTCTTCTAGGTTGAAGCGTTCGTTTACAGTAGCAGTTTTTATTTGTAGGTTTCACTCTGTTCTCTCCTATATAGACAGATGAATTTGGAACTCTAAATCCAACATGGTTTGTAGTAGCTCTTTGAAACTTGACAAAATCAAGGAGTTCTCTGTTTTGTCTCTATGGTTTGTTTCCTCTTCAAGTAGCCCTAGGCAGAGACTGTGGAAAAGCACTTTAATTCAGAGGGGTTGCCAAGCTTCTAAGAAATAACAAGTATTCGAAATATCAGCAAATATTTTTTCACCCAATGTTGATGATACTTGGTGGTAATGATCAGTACACAAATCCCACTTGGTTCACCAAATTTTGTTCTTCTAGGTTGAAGCGTTTGTGTACAGTAGCAGTTTTTATAGTTAGGTTTCCTTCTGTTCTCTCCTACAAAAATAGATGAATTTGGAATTCTAAATCCAACATGGTTTGTAGTAGCTCTTTGAGACTTGACAAAATAAAGGAGTTCTCAGTTTTGTCTCTATGATTCTTTTCCGCTTCAAGTAGCCCTAAGCAGAGACTGTGGAAAAGCACTTTCATTGAGAGGGGTTGCCAAGCTTCCAAGAAATTACGAGTTTCCGAAATACCAGCAAATATTTTTTCACCCAATCTTCATGATGCGTGGTGGTAATGACAAGAACACAAATCCCATGTGCTCACCAAATTGTGTTCTTCTAGGTTGAAGCGTTCCTTTACAGTAGCAGTTTTTATTTAAAGTTTCACTCTGTTCTCTCCTATATAGATAGATGAATTTGGAACTCTAAATCCAACATGGTTTGTAGTAGCTCTTTGAAACTAGACAAAATAAAGGAGTTCTCAGTTTTGAATCTATGGTTTGTTTCCTCTTCAAGTACCCCTAGGCACAGACTGTGGAAAAGCACTTTCATTGAGAGGGCTTGACAAGCTTCTAAGAAATAATGAGTTTAGGAAATAGCAGCAAATACTATTTAACCCAATCTTGATGATACTTGGTGGTAATGATCAATACACAAATCACACTTGACTCTCCAAATTTTGTTCTTCTACGTTGAAGCGTTCTTTTACAGTAGCAGTTTTTGTATTTAGTTTTCACTCTGGTCTCTCCTATATAGATAGATTAATTTGGAACTCTAAATCCAACATGGTTTGTAGTAGCTCTTTGAAACTTGACAAAATAAAGGAGTTCTCAGTTTTGTGTCTATGGTTTGTTTCCTCTTCAAGTAGCCCTAGGCACAGACTGTGGAAAAGCACTTTCATTGAGAGGGGTTGCCAAGCTTCTAAGAAATAATGAGTTTCCGAAATACCAGCAAATACTTTTTCACCCAATCATGATGATACATGGTGGTAATGATCAGTACACAAATCCCACATGGCTCAACAAATTTTGTTCTTCTAGGTTGAAGCATTTGTTTACAGTAGCAGTTTTTATTTTTAGGTTTCACTCTGTTCTCTCCTATATAGATAGATGAATTTAGAACTCTAAATCCAACATGGTTTGTAGTAGCTCGTTGAAACTTGACAAAATAAAGGAGTTCTCTGTTTTGACTCTATGGATTGTTTCCTCTTCAAGTAGGCCTAGGCACAGACTGTGGAAAAGGACTTTTATTGAGAGTGGTTGCCAAGGTTCTAAGAAATAACCAGTTTCCGAAAACCAGCAAATACTTTTTCACCCAAACTTGATGAAACTTGGTGGTAATGATGACTACACAAATCCCACTTGGCTCGCCAAATTTTATTCTTCTAGGTTGAAGCGTTCATCTACAGTAATAGTTTTTATATGTAGGTTTCACTCTGTTCTCTCCTATATAGATAGATGAATTTGGAACTCTAAATCCAACATGGTTTGTCATAGCTCTTTGAAACTTGACCAAATAAACGAGTTCTCAGTTTTGTCTCTATGATTTGTTTCCGGTTCACGTAGCCCTAAGCAGAGACCTCGGAATAGTACTTTCATTGAGAGGTGTTGCCAAATTTCCAAGAAATTACGAGTTTCCGAAATACAAGCAAATATTTTTTCACCCAATCTTGATGATACGTGGTGGTAATGACAAGTCCACAAATCCCACTTGGCTCACCAAATTTTGTTATCCTAGGTTGAAGCGTTCATCTACAGTAACATTTTTTATTTTCAGGTTTCACTCTGTTCTCTCTTATATAGATAGATGAATTTGGAACTCTAAATCCAACATGGTTTGTAGTAGCTCTTTGAAACTTGACAAAATATAGGAGTTCTCAGTTTTGTCTCTATGGTTTGTTTCCTCTTCAAGTCGCCCTAGGCACAGACAGTGGAAAAGCACTTTTATTGAGAAAGGTGGCCAAGCTTCTAAGAGATAACGAGTTTCCGAAATACCAGCAAATATTTTTTCACCCAATGTTGATGATACTTGGTGGTAATGATCAGTACACAAATTCCACTTGGCTCACCAAATTTTGTTCTTCTAGTTTGAAGCGTACGTCTACTGTAGCAGTTTTTATATTTTGGTTTTCCTCTGTTCTATCCTATATAGAGAGATGAATTTGGAACTCTAAATCCAACATGGTTTGCAGTAGCTCTTTGAAACTTGACAAAATAAAGTAGTTCTCAGTTTTGTCTCTATGTTTTGTTTCCTCTTCAAGTAGACCTAGGCACAGACTGTGGAAAAGCACTTTCATTGAGAGGGGTTGCCCAGCTTCTAAGAAATAAGGAGTTTCCGAAATACCAGCAAATATTTTTTCA
Organism: Callospermophilus lateralis; assembly: GCF_048772815.1. Lineage (NCBI taxonomy): Eukaryota > Metazoa > Chordata > Mammalia > Rodentia > Sciuridae > Callospermophilus > Callospermophilus lateralis. The sequence goes on from NW_027515903.1 coordinate 125,011, forward strand.
CCCAATCTTGATGATACTTGGTGGTAATGATCAGTACACAAATCCCATTTGGCTCACCAAATTTTGTTCTTCTAGGTTGAAGCGTTCGTCTACAGTAGCAGTTTTTATATTTAGGTTTCACTCTATTCTCTGCTATATAGATAGATGAATTTGGAACGCTAAATCCAACATAGTTTGTAGTAGCTCTTTGAAACTCGACAAAATAAAGGAGTGCTCAGTTTTGTCTCTATGATTTGTTTCCGCTTCCAGTAGCCCTAAGCAGAGACTGTGGAAAAGCACTTTCCTTGAGAGGGGTTACCAAGCTTCCAAGAAATTACGAGTTTCCGAAATACCAGAAAATATTTTTTCACCCAATCTTGATGATACTTGGTGGTAATGATCGGTACACAAATCCCACTTGGCTCACCAAATTTTGTTATCCTAGGTTGAAGTGTTCATCTACAGTAACAGTTTTTATTTTTAGGTTTCACTCTGTTCTCTCTTATATAGATAGATGAATTTGGAACTCTAAATCCAACATGGTTTGTAGTAGCTCTTTGAAACTTGACAAAATATAGGAGTTCTCAGTTTTGTCTCTATAGTGTGTTTCCTCTTCAAGTCGCCCTAGGCACAGACAGTGGAAAAGAACTTTCATTGAGAAAGGTTGCCAAGTTTCTAAGAGATAACGAGTTTCCGAAATACCAGCAAATATTTTTTCACCCAATCTTCATGATACTTGGTGGTAATGATCAGGACACAAATCCCACTTGGCTCACCAAATTTTGTTTTTCTAAGTTGAAGCGTTCGTCTACAGTAGCAGTTTTTTTATTTAGGTTTCACTCTGTTCTTTCCTATATAGATAGATGAATTTGGAACTCTAAATCCAACATGGTTTGTATTAGCCCTTTGAAACTTGACAAATTAAAGAAGTTCTCATTTCTGTCTCTATGATTTGTATCCGCTTCAAATAGCCCTAAGAAGAGACTGTGGAAAATCACTTTCATTGAGAAGGGTTGCCAACCTTCCAAGAAATTACGAGTTTCCGAAATACCAGCAAATATTTTTTCACCCAATCTTCATGATGCGTGGTGGTAATGACAAGAACACAAATCCCACGTGCTCACCAAATTTTGTTCTTCTAGGTTGAAGCGTTCCTTCACAGTAGCAATTTTTATTTAATGTTTCACTCTGTTCTCTCCTATATAGATAGATGAATTTGGAACTCTAAATCCAACATGGTTTGTAGTAGCTCTTTGAAACTAGACAAAATAAAGGAGTTCTCAGTTTTGAATCTATGGTTTGTTTCCTCTTCAAGTAGCCCTAGGCACAGACTGTGGAAAAGCACTTTCATTGAGAGGGCTTGACAAGCTTCTAAGAAATAATGAGTTTCGGAAATACCAGCAAATACTATTTAACCCAATCTTGATGATACTTGGTGGTAATGATCAATACACAAATCACACTTGACTCTCCAAATTTTGTTCTTCTACGTTGAAGCGTTCTTTTACAGTAGCAGTTTTTGTATTTAGTTTTCACTCTGGTCTCTCCTATATAGATAGATTAATTTGGAACTCTAAATCCAACATGGTTTGTAGTAGCTCTTTGAAACTTGACAAAATAAAGGAGTTCTCAGATTTGTGTCTATGGTTTGTTTCCTCTTCAAGTAGCCCTAGGCACAGACTGTGGAAAAGCACTTTTATTGAGAGGGGTTGCCAAGGTTCTAAGAAATAACCAGTTTCCGAAAACCAGCAAATACTTTTTCACCCAATCTTGATGAAACTTGGTGGTAATGATGACTACACAAATCCCACTTGGCTCGCCAAATTTTATTCTTCTAGGTTGAAGCGTTCATCTACAGAAACAGTTTTTATATTTAGGTTTCACTCTGTTCTCTCCTATATAGATAGATGAATTTGAAACTCTAAATCCAACATGGTTTGTCATAGCTCTTTGAAACTTGACCAAATAAACGAGTTCTCAGTTTTGTCTCTATGATTTGTTTCCGGTTCACGTAGCCCTAAGCAGAGACCTCGGAATAGTACTTTCATTGAGAGGAGTTGCCAAGTTTCCAAGAAATTACGAGTTTCCGAAATACCAGCAAATATTTTTTCACCAAATCTTGATGATACGTGGTGGTAATGACAAGTCCACAAATCCCACTTGGCTCACCAAATTTTGTTATCCTAGGTTGAAGCGTACATCTACTGTAGCAGTTTTTATATTTAGGTTTTCCTCTGTTCTATCCTATATAGAGAGATGAATTTGGAACTCTAAATCCAACATGGTTTGCAGTAGCTCTTTGAAACTTGACAACATAAAGTAGTTCTCAGTTTTGTCTCTATGTTTTGTTTCCTCTTCAAATAGACCTAGGCACAGACTGTGGAAAAGCACTTTCATTGAGAGGGGTTGCCCAGCTTCTAAGAAATAAGGAGTTTCCAAAATACCAGCAAATACTTTTTCACCCAATCTTGATGATACTTGGTGGTAATGATCAGTACACAAATCAAATTTGGCTCACCAAATTTTGTTCTTCTAGGTTGAAGCGTTCGTTTACAGTAGCAGTTTTTATTTTTAGGTTTCACTCTGTTCTCTCCTATATAGATAGATGAATTTGGAACTAAAATCCAACATGGTTTGTAGCAGCTCTTTGAAACTTGACAAATTAAAGGAGTTCTCAGTTTTGTCTCTATGGATTCTTTCCTGTTCAAGTAGCCCTAGGCACTGACTGTGGAAATGCACTTTAATGAGAGGGGTTGCCAAGCTTATAAGAAATAACGAGTTTCCGAAATACCAGGAAATATTTTTTCACCCAATCTTGATGATACTTGGTGTTGAAGATCGGTACACAAATCCCACTTGGCTCACCAAATTTTGTTCTTCTAGGTTGAAGCGTTCGTCTACAGTAGCAGTTTTTATATTTAGGTTTCACTCTATTCTCTGCTATATAGATAGATGAATTTGGAACGCTATATCCAACATGGTTTGTAGTAGCTCTTTGAAACTCGACAAAATAAAGGAGTGCTCAGTTTTGTCTCTATGATTTGTTTCCGCTTCAAGTAGCCCTAAGCAGAGACTGTGGAAAAGCACTTTCATTGAAAGGGGTTGCCAAGCGTCTAAGAAATAAGGAGTTTCCGAAATACCAGCAAATATTCTTTCACCCAAGTTGATGATACGTGGTGGTAATGATCGGTACACAAATCCCACTTGGCTCACAAATTTTGTTCTTCTAGGTTGAAGCGTTCATCTACAGTACCAGTTTATATATTTAGGGTTCACTCTGTTCTCTGCTATATAGATAGATGACTTTGGAACTCTAAATCCAACATGGTTAGTAGTAGCTCTTTGAAACTTGACAAAATAAAGGAGTGCTCAGTTTTGTCTCTATGGTTTGTTTCCTCTTCAAGTAGCCCTAGGCACAGACTGTGGAAAAGCACTTTTATTGAGAGGGGTTACCACGCTTCCATTAAATTACGAGTTTCCAAAATACCAGCAAATATTTTTTCACCCAATCTTGATGATACTTGGTGGTAATGATCGGTACACAAATCCCACTTGGCTCACCAAATTTTGTTCTTCTAGGTTGAAGCGTTCGTCTACAGTAGCAGTTTTTATATTTAGGTTTAACTCTATTCTCTCTTCTATAGACAGATGAATTTGGAAATCTAAATCCAATATTGTTTGTAGTAGCTCTTTGAAACTTGACAAAATAAAGGAGAGCTCTGTTTTGTCTCTATGATTTGTTTCCGCTTCAAGTAGCCCTACGCAGAGACTGTGGAAAAGCACTTTCCTTGAGAGGGGTTACCAAGCTTCCAAGAAATTACGAGTTTCCGAAATACCAGCAAATATTTTTTCACCCAATCTTCATGATACTTTGTGGTAATGATCGGTACACAAATCCAACTTGGCTCACCAAATTTTGTTCTTGTAGTTTGAAGTGTTCGTCTACTGTAGCAGTTTTTATATTTAGGTTTACCTCTGTTCTCTCCTATATAGATAGATGAATTTGGAACTCTAAATCCAACATGGTTTGCAGTACCTCTATGAAACTTGACAAAATAAAGTAGTTCTCAGTTTTGTCTCTATGTTTTGTTTCCACTTCAAGTAGACCTAGGCACAGACTGTTGAAAAGCACTTTCATTGAGAGGGGTTGCCAAGCTTCTAAGAAATAACGAGTTTCAGAAATACCAGCAAATATTTTTTCACCGAATCTTGATGATCCTTGGTGGTAATGATCAGTACACAAATCCCACTTGGCTCACCAAATTTTGTTCTTCTAGGTAGAAGCGTTCGTTTACAGTAGCAGTTTTTCATTTTTAGTTTCACTCTGTTCTCTGCTATATAGATAGATGAATTTGGAACTCTAAATCCAACATGGTTTGTAGAAGCTCTTTGAAACTTGACAAAATAAAGGAGTTCTCAGTTTTGTCTCTATGGTTTGTTTTCCTCTTCAAGTAGCCCTAGGCACAGACGGTAGTAAAGCACTTTCATTGAGAAGGGTTGCCAAGCTTCTAAGAAATAACAAGTTTCCGAAATACCAGCAAATATTTTTCACCCAATCTTGATGATACTTGGTGGTGATGATCAGTACACAAATCCCATTTGGCTCACCAAATTTTGTTCTTCTAGGTTGAAGCGTTCGTTTACAGTAGCAGGTTTTATTTTTAGGTTTCACTCTGTTCTCTCCTATATAGATAGATGAATTTGGAACTCTTAAAACAACATGGATTTGTAGTAGCTCTTTGAAACTTGACAAAATATAGGAATTCTATGTTTTGTCTCTATGTTTTGTTTCCTCTTCAAGTAGCTTTAGGAACAGAGGGTGGAAAAGCACTTTCATTGAGAGGGGTTGCCAGCTTCCAAGAAATTACGAGTTTCCGAAATACCAGGAAATATTTTTTCACCCAATTTTGATGATACTTGGGGATGATGATCGGTACACAAATCCCACTTCGCTCACCAAATTTTGTTCTTCTAGGTTGAAGCGTTCGTCTACAGTAGCAGTTTTTATATTTAGGTTTCACTCTGTTCTCTCCTATATAGACAGATGGATTTGGAAATCTAAATCCAATATTCTTTGTAGTAGCTCTTTGAAACTACAAAATAAAGGAGTGCTCAGTTTTGTCTCTATGATTTGTTTCCGCTTCAAGTAGCCCTAAGCAGAGACTGTGGAAAAGCACTTTCATTGTGAGGGGTTACCAAGCTTCCAAGAAATTACGAGTTTCCGAAATACCAGCAAATATTTTTTCACCCAATATTCATGATACTTGGTGGTATTGATAGGTACACAAATCCCACTTGGCTCACCAAATTTTGTTCTGCTCGGTTGAAGCGTTCGTTTACAGTAGCAGTTTTCATATTTAGGTTTCACTCTGGTCTCTCCTATATAGATAGATGAATTTGGAACTCTAAATCCAACCTGGTTTGTAGTAGATCTTTGAAACTTGACTGAATAAAGGAGTTCTCAGTTTTGTCTCTATGTATTGTTTCCTCTTCAAGTACCCCTAAGCACAGACTGTGGAATAGCACTTTCATTGGGAGCGGTTGCCAAGCTTCTAAGAAATAACGAGTTTCCGAAATACCAGCAAATATTTTTTCACCCAATCTTCAAGATAGTTTGGTGGTAATGATCAGGACACAAATCCCACTTGGCTCACCAAATTTTGTTCTTCTAGGTAGAAGCATTCGTTTACAGTAGCAGTTTTTATTTTTAGGTTTCACTCTGTTCTCTCCTATATAGATAGATGAATTTGGAACTCTATTTCCAACATGGTTTGTAGTAGCTCGTTGAAACTTGACAAAATAAACGAGTTCTCATTTTTGACTCTATGAATTGTTTCCTCTTCAAGTAGGCCTAGGCACAGACTGTGGAAAAGGACTTTTATTGAGAGGGGTTGCCAAGGTTCTAAGAAATAACCAGTTTCCGAAAACCAGCAAATACTTTTTCACCCAATCTTGATGTTACTTGGTGGTAATGATGACTACACAATTCCCACTTGGCTCGCCAAATTTTATTCTTCTAGGTTGAAGCGTTCATCTACAGTAACAGTTTTTATATTTAGGTTTCACTCTGTTCTCTCCTATATAGATAGATGAATTTTAATTCTAAATCCAACATGGTTTGTCGTAGCTCTTTGAAACTTGACCAAATAAACGAGTTCTCAGTTTTGTCTCTATGATTTGTTTCCGCTTCACGTAGCCCTAAGCATAGACTGTGGAAAAGTACTTTCATTGAGAGTTGTTGCCAAGTTTCCAAGAAATTACGAGTTTCCGAAATATCAGCAAATATTTTTTCACCCAATCTTGATGATACTTGGTGGTAATGATCGGTACACAAATCCCACTTGGCTCACCAAATTTTGTTATCCTAGGTTAAAGTGTTCATCTTACAGTAACAGTTTTTATTTTTAGGTTTCACTCTGTTCTCTCTTATATAGATAGATGAATTTGGAACTCTAAATCCAACATGGTTTGTAGTAGCTCTTTGAAACTTGACAAAATATAGGAGTTCTCAGTTTTGTCTCTATGGTTTGTTTCCTCTTCAAGTCGCCCTAGGCACAGACAGTGGAAAAGAACTTTCATTGAGAAAGGTTGCCAAGCTTCTAAGAGATAACGAGTTTCCGAAATACCAGCAAATATTTTTTCACCCAATCTTCATGATACTTGGTGGTAATGATCAGGACACAAATTTCACTTTGCTCACCCAAATTTTGTTTTTCTAGGTTGAAGCGTTCGTCTACAGTAGCAGTTTTTATATTTAGGTTTCACTCTGTTCTTTCCTATATAGATAGATGAATTTGGAACTCTAAACCCAACATGGTTTGTAGTAGCCCTTTGAAACTTGACAAAATAAAGAAGTTCTCAGTTTTGTCTCTATGATTTGTTTCCGCTTCAAGTAGCCCTAAGAAGAGACTGTGGAAAATCACTTTCATTGAGAGGGGTTGCCAACCTTCCAAGAAATTACGCGTTTCCGAAATACCAGCAAATATTTTTTCACCCAATCTTCATGATGCGTGGTGGTAATGACAAGAACACAAATCCCACGTGCTCACCAAATTTTGTTCTTCTAGGTTGAAGCGTTCCTTCACAGTAGCAGTTTTAATTTAAGTTTTACTCTGTTCTCTCCTATATAGATAGATGAATTTGGAACTCTAAATCCAACATGGTTTGTAGTAGCTCTTTGAAACTAGACAAAATAAAGGAGTTCTCAGTTTTGAATCTATGGTTTGTTTCCTCTTCAAGTAGCCCTAGGCACAGACTGTGGAAAAGCACTTTCATTGAGAGGGCTTGACAAGCTTCTAAGAAATAATGAGTTTCGGAAATACCAGCAAATACTATTTAACCCAATCTTGATGATACTTGGTGGTAATGATCAATACACAAATCCCACTTCGCTCTCCAAATTTTGTTCTTCTACCTTGAAGCGTTCGTTTACAGTAGCAGTTTTTGTATTTAGTTTTCACTCTGGTCTCTCCTATATAGATAGATTAATTTGGAACTCTAAATCCAACATGGTTTGTAGTAGCTCTTTGAAACTTGACAAAATAAAGGAGTTCTCAGTTTTGTGTCTATGGTTTGTTTCCTCTTCAAGTAGCCCTAGGCACAGACTGTGGAAAAGCACTTTCATTGAGAGGGGTTGCCAATCTTCTAAGAAATAATGAGTTTCCGAAATACCAGCAAATACTTTTTCACCCAATTATGATGATACATGGTGGTAATGATCAGTACACAAATCCCACTTGGCTCACCAAATTTTGTTCTTCTAGGTTGAAGCATTCGTTTACAGTAGCAGTTTTTATTTTTAGATTTCACTCTGTTCTCTCCTATAAAAATAGATGAATTTAGAACTCTAAATCAAACATGGTTTGTAGTAGCTCGTTGAAACTTGACAAAATAAAGGAGTTCTCAGTTTTGACTCTATGGATTGTTTCCTCTTCAAGTAGGCCTAGGCACAGACTGTGGAAAAGGATTTTTATTGAGAAGGGTTGCCAAGGTTCTAAGAAATAACCAGTTTCCGAAAACCAGCAAATACTTTTTCACCCAATCTTGATGAAACTTGTTGGTAATGATGACTACACAAATCCCACTTGGCTCGCCAAATTTTATTCTTCTAGCTTGAAGCGTTCATCTACAGTAACAGTTTTTATATTTAGGTTTCACTCTGTTCTCTCCTATATAGATAGATGAATTTGGAACTCTAAATCCAACATGGTTTGTCATAGCTCTTTGAAACTTGACCAAATAAACGAGTTCTCAGTTTTGTCTCTATGATTTGTTTCCGCTTCACGTAGCCCTAAGAAGAGACCTCGGAATAGTACCTTCATTGAGAGGTGTTGCCAAGCTTCCAACAAATTACGAGTTTCTGAAATACCAGCAAATATTTTTTCACCCAATCTTGATGATACGTGGTGGTAATGACAAGTCCACAAATCCCACTTGGCTCACCAAATTTTGTTATCCTAGGTTGAAGCGTTCATCTACAGTAACATTTTTTATTTTTAGGTTTCACTCTGTTCTCTCTTATATAGATAGATGAATTTGGAACTCTAAATCCAACATGGTTTGTAGTAGCTCTTTGAAACTTGACAAAATATAGGAGTTCTCAGTTTTGTCTCTATGGTTTGTTTCCTCTTCAAGTCGTTCTAGGCACAGACAGTGGAAAAGCACTTTCATTGAGAAAGGTTGCCAAGCTTCTAAGAGATAACGAGTTTCCGAAATACCAGCAAATATTTTTTCACCCAATGTTGATGATACTTGGTGGTAATGATCAGTACACAAATTCCACTTGGCTCACCAAATTTTGTTCTTCTAGGTTGAAGCGTTCGTCTACTGTAGCAGTTTTTATATTTAGGTTATCCTCTGTTCTCTCGTATATAGATAGATGAATTTGGAACTCTAAATCCAACATGGTTTGCAGTAGCTTTTTGAAACTTGACAAAATAAAGTAGTTCTCAGTTTTTTCTCTATGTTTTGTTTCCTCTTCAAGTAGACCTAGGCACAGACTGTGGAAAAGCACTTTCATTGAGAGGGGTTGCCCAGCTTCTAAGAAATAAGGAGTTTCCGAAATACCAGCAAATATTTTTTCACCCAATCTTGATGATACTTGGTGGTAAAGATCGGTACACAAATCCCACTTGGCTCACCAAATTTTGTTCTTCTAGGTTGAAGCGTTTGTCTACAGTAGCAGTTTTTATATTTATGTATCACGCTGTTCTCTCCTATATAGACAGATGAATTTGGAACTCTAAATCCAATATTGTTTGTAGTAGCTCTTTGAAACTTGACAAAATAAAGGAGTGCTCAGTTTCGTCTCTATGACTTGTTTCCGCTTCAAGTAGCCCTAAGCAGAGACTGTGGACAAGCACTTTCCTTGAGAGGGGTTACCAAGCTTCCAAGAAATTACGAGTTTCCGAAATACCAGCAAATATTTTTTCACCCAATCTTGATGATACTTGGTGGTAATGATCGGTACACAAATCCCACTTGGCTCACCAAATTTGGTTCTTCTAGGTTGAAGAGTTCGTCTACAGTAGCAGTTTTTATATTTAGGTTTCACTCTATTCTCTGCTATATAGATAGATGAATTTGGAACGCTAAATCCAACATGGTTTGTAGTAGCTCTTTGAAACTCGACAAAATAAAGGAGTTCTCAGTTTTGTCTCTATGGTTTGTTTCCTCTTCAAGTACACCTATGAACAGACTGTGGAAAAGCACTTTCATTGAGTGGGGTTGCCAAGCTTCTAAGAAATAACGAGTTTCCGAAATACCAGGAAATATTTTTTCACGCAATCTTGATGACACTTGGTGGTAATGATCAGTACACAAATCCCACTTGGCTCACCAAATTTCGTTCTTCTAGATTGGAGCATTCGTCTACAGTAGCAGTTTTTATATTTAGGATTCACTCTGTTCTCTCCTATGTAGATAGATGATTTTGGAACTCTAAATCAAATATGGTTTGTAGTAGCTCTTTGAAACTTGACAAAATAAAGGAGTTCTCAGTTTTGTCTCTATGATTTGTTTCTGCTTTATGTAGCCCTAAGCAGAGACTGTGGAAAAGCACTTTCATTGAAAGGGGTTGCCACGTTTCCAAGAAACTACGATTTTCCGAAATACCAGCAAATATTCTTTCACCCAAGTTGATGATACGTGGTGGTAATGATCGGTACACAAATCCCACTTGGCTCACCAAATTTTGTTCTTCTAGGTTGAAGCGTTCATCTATAGTACCAGTTTATATATTTAGGTTTCACTCTGTTCTCTGCTATATAGATAGATGACTTTGGAACTCTAAATCCAACATGGTTAGTAGTAGCTCTTTGAAACTTGACAAAATAAAGGAGTTCTCAGTTTTGTCTCTATGGTTTGTTTCCTCTTCAAGTAGCCCTAGGCACAGACTGTGGAAAAGCAATTTTATTAAGAGGCGTTGCCAAGCGTCTAGGAAATAAGGAGTTTCCGAAATACCAGCAAATATTTTTTCACCCAATCTTGATGATACTTGGTGTTGATGATCAGTACACAAATCTCACTTGGCTCACCAAATTTTGTTCTTCTAGGTTGAAGCGTTCGTCTACAGTAGCAGTTTTTATATTTAGGTTTCACTCTGTTCTCTCCTATATAGACAGATGAATTTGGAACTCTAAATCCAATATTGTTTGTAGTAGCTCTTTGAAATTTGACAAAATATAGGAGTGCTCAGTTTTGTCTCTATGATTTGTTTCCGCTTCAAGTAGCCCTAAGCAGAGACTGTGGAAAAGCACTTTCCTTGAGAGGGGTTACCAAGCTTCCAAGAAATTACGAGTTTCCGAAATACCAGCAAATATTTTTTCACCCAATTTTCATGATACTTGGTGGTAATGATCGGTACACAAATCCCACTTGGCTCACCAAATTTTGTTCTTGTAGTTTGAAGTGTTCGTCTACTGTAGCAGTTTTTATATTTAGGTTTACCTCTGTTCTCTCCTATATAGATAGATGAATTTGGAACTCTAAATCCAACATGGTTTGCAGTAGCTCTATGACACTTGACAAAATAAAGTAGTTCTCAGTTTTGTCTCTATGTTTTGTTTCCTCTTCAACTAGACCTAGGCACAGACTGTGGAAAAGCACTTTCATTGAGAGGGGTTGCCAAGCTTCTAAGAAATAACGAGTTTCAGAAATACCAGCAAATATTTTTTCACCGAATCTTGATGATCCTTGGTGGTAATGATCAGTACACAAATCCCACTTGGCTCACCAAATTTTGTTCTTCTAGGTTGAAGCGTTCGTCTACAGTAGCAGTTTTTATATTTAGGTTTCACTCTGTTCTCTGCTATATAGATAGATGAATTTGGAACTCTAAATCCAGCATGGTTGTAGTAGCTCTTTGAAACTTGACAAAATAAAGGAGTTCTATGTTTTGTCTCTATGTTTTGTTTCCTCTTCAAGTAGCTTTAAGCACAGAGGGTGGAAAAGCACTTTCATTGAGAGGGGTTGCCAGCTTCCAAGAAATTACGAGTTTCCGAAATACCAGCAAATATTTTTTCACCCAATATTCAGGATACTTGGTGGTATTGATAGGTACACAAATCCCACTTGGCTCACCAAATTTTGTTCTGCTCGGTTGAAGCGTTCGTCTACAGTAGCAGTTTATATATTTAGGTTTCACTCTGTTCTCTCCTATATAGATAGATGAATTTGGAACACTAAATCCAACATGGATTGTAGTAGCTCTTTGAAACTTGACAAAATAAAGGAGTTCTCAGTTTTGTCTCTATGTTTTTTTTCCTCTTCAAGTAGCCCTAGGCACAGACGGTGGCAAAGCACTTTCATTGAGAGGGGTTTCCAAACTTCTAAGAAATAACGAGTTTCCAAAATACCAGCAAATATTTTTTCACCCAATGTTGATGATACTTGGTGGTAATGATCAGTACAGAAATCCCACTTGGCTCACCAAATTTTGTTCTTCTAGGTTGAAGCGTTCTTCTACTGTAGCAGTTTTTATATTTAGGTTTCCCTCTGTTCTGTCCTATATAGATAGATGAATTTGGAACTCTAAATCCAACATGGTTTGCAGTAGCTCTTTGAAACTTGAGAAAATAACGTGGTTCTCAGTTTTGTCTCTATGGTTTGTTTCCTCTTCAAGTAGTCCTAGGCACAGACTGTGGAAAAGCACTTTCATTTAGAGGGGTTGCCAAGCTTCTAAGAAATAACGACTTTCCGAAATACCAGCAAATATTTTTTCACCGAATCTTTATGATACTTATTGGTAATGATCAGTACACAAATACCACTTGGCACACCAAATTTTGTTCTTCTAGGTTGAAGCGTTCGTTTACAGTAGCAGTTTTTATATGTAGGTTTCCCTCTGTTTTCTCCCATATAGACAGATGACTTTGGAACTCTAAATCCAACATGGTTTGCAGTAGCTCTTTGAAACTTGGCATAATAAAGCAGTTCTCAGTTTTGTCTCTATGTTTTGATTCCTCTTCAAGTAGACTTAGGCACAGACTGTGGAAAAGCACTTTCATTGAGAGCGTTTGCCAAGCTTCTTTAAAATAACGAGTTTCCGAAATACCCACAAATACTTTTTCACCGAATCTTGATGATACTTGGTGGTAATGATCAGTACACAAATCCCACTTGGCTCACCAAATTTTGTTCTTCTAGGTTGAAGCGTTCGTCTACAGTAGCAGTTTTTATATTTAGGTTTCCCTCTGTTCTCTCCTATATAGATAAATGAATTTGGAACTCTTAATCCAACATGGTTTGAAGTAGCTCTTTGAAACCTGACAAAATAAAGTAGTTCTCAGTTTTGTCTCTATGTTTTGTTTCCTCTTCAAGTAGACCTAGGCACAGACTGTGGAAAAGCACTTTCATTGAGAGCGGTTGCCAAGCTTCTAAGAAATTAGGATTTTCCGAAATACCAGCAAATATTTTTTCCCCAATCTTGATGATACTTGGTGGTAATGATCAGTACACAAATCCCACTTGGCTCACCAAATATTGTTCTTCTAGGTTGAAGTGTTCATTTACAGTAGCAGTTTTTATATTTAGGTTTCACTCTCTTCTCCCCTATATAGACATGAATTTGGAACTCTAAATCCAATATCGTTTGTAGTAGCTCTTTGAAACGTGACAAAATAAAGGAGTATGCAGTTTTGTCTCTAGGATTTTGTTTCCGCTTCATGTAGCCCTAAGCAGAGACTGTGGATAAGGACTTTCATTGAAAGGGGTTGCCAAGCTTCCAAGAAATTACGAGTTTCCGAAATACCAGCAAATATTTTTTCACCCAAGGTTGATGATACGTGGTGGTAATGATCGGTAAACAAATCCCACATGGCTCACCAAATTTGTTCTTCTAGGTTGAAGCGTTCGTCTATCTTAGCAGTTTTTATATTTAGGTTTCCCTCTGTTCTCTCCTATATAGATAGATGAATTTGGAACTCTAAATCCAACATGGTTTGTAGTAGCTCTTTGTAACTTGACAAAATAAAGGAGTTCTCAGTTTTTTCTCTATGATTTGTTTCCGCTTCACGTATCCCTAAGTAGAGACTGTGGAAAAGCACTTTCATTGAAAAGCGTTGCCAAGCTTCCGAGAAATTACGAGTTTCCGAAATACCAGCAAATATTTTTTCACCCAATGTTGATGATACGTGGTGGCAATGACAAGTACACAAATCCCGCTTGGCTCACCAAATTTTGTTCTTCTAGGTTGAAGCGTTCGACTACAGTAGCAGTTTTTATGTTTAGGTTTCACTCTGTTCTCTGCTATATAGATAGATGAATTTGGAACTCTAAATCCAACATGGTTTGTAGTGTCTCTTTGAAACTTGGCAAAATAAAGGAGTTCTCAGTTTTGTCTCTGTGGTTTGTTTCCTCTTCAAGTAGCCCTAGGCACAGATGGTGGAAAAGCACTTTCATTGAGAGGGGTTGCCAAGCTTCCAAGAAATTACGTGTTTCCGAAATACCAACAAATATTTTTTCACACAAACTTGATGATACTTGGTGGTAATGATCGGTACACAAATCCCACTTGACTCACCAAATGTTGTTCTTCTAGGTTGATGCGTTCGTTTACAGTAGCAGTTTTTATTTTTAGGTTTCACTCTGTTCTCTCCTATATAGATAGATGAATTTGGAACTCTAAATCCAATATGGTTTGTAGTAGCTCTTTGAAACTTGACAAAATAAAGGAGTTCTCAGTTTTGTCTCTATGGTTTCTTTCCTCTTCAAGTAGCCCTGGCACAGACTTTGGAAAAGCACTTTCATTGAGAGGGGTTGCCAAGCTTCTAAGAAATTACGAGTTTCCAAATACCAGCAAATATGTTTTCACCCAATCTTGATGATACTTGGTGGTAAGGACAAGGACACAAATCCCACTTGGCTCACCAAATTTTGTTCTTCTAGGTTGAAGCGTTCGTCTACAGTAGCAGTTTTTATATTTAGGTTTCACTCTGTTCCCTCCGATATAGACAGATGAATTTGGAAATCTAAATCCAACATGGTTTGTAGTGTCTCTTTGAAAGTTGACAAAATAAAGGAGTTCGCAGTTTTGTCTCTATGATTTGTTTCCTCTTCAAGTAGCCCCAGGCACAGTCGGTGGAAAAGCACTTTCATTGAGAGGGGTTGCCAAGCTTCCAAGAAAATACGAGTTTCAGAAATACCAGCGAATTTTTTTTCACCCAATTTTGATGATGCGTGGTGGTAATGACAAGTCCACAAATTGAACTTTGCTCACCACATTTTGTTCTTCTAGGTTGAAGCGTTCGTTTACAGTCGCAGTTTTTATTTTTAGGTTTCACTCTGTTCTCTCCTATATAGATAGATGAATTTGGAACTCTAAATCCAACATGGTTTGTAGTAGCTCTTTGAAACTTGACAAAATAAAGGAGTTAACAGTTTTGTCTCTATGATTTGTTTCCTTTTCAAGTAGCCCTAGGCACAGTCATTGGAAAAGCACTTTCATTGAGAGGGGTTGCCAAGCTTCAAGAAAATACGAGTTTCAGAAATACCAGCGAATATTTTTTCACTCAATCTTGATGATACGTGGTGGTAATGACAAGTCCACAAATCCCACTTGGCTCACAAATATTGTTCGTCTAGGTTCAAGCGTTCGTTTACAGTAGCAGTTTTTATGTTTAGGTTTCACTCTGTTCTCTGGTATATACTTAGATGAATTTGGAACTCTAAATCCAACATGGTTTGTAGTGGCTCTTTGAAACTTGAAAAAATAAAGGAGTTCTCAGTTTTTTCTCTATGGTTTGTTTCCTGTTCAAGTAGCCCTAGGCACAGAAGGTGGGAAAGCACTTTCATTGAGAGGGGTTGCCAATCTTCTAAGAAATAACGATTTTCAGAAATACCAGCAAATATTTTTTCACCCAATCGTGATGATACTTGGTGGTAATGACAAGTACACAAATCCCACTTGACTCATGAAGTTTTGTTCTTCTAGGTTGATGCGTTCGTTTTCAGTCGCAGTTTTTATTTTTAGGTTTCACTCTGTTCTCTCCTATATAGATAGATGAATTTGGAACTCTAAATCCAACATGGTTTGTAGTAGCTCTTTGAAACTTGACAAAATAAAGGAGTTCTCAGTTTTGTCTCTATGGTTTTTTTCCTCTTCAAGTAGCCCTAGGCACAGACTGTGGAAAAGCACTTTCATTGAGAGGGGTTGCCAAGCTTCTAAGAAATAACTAGTTTCCGATATACCAGCAAATATTTTTTCACCTAATCTTGATGATACTTGGTGTTAAGAACAAGTACACAAACCCCACTTGGCTCACCAAATTTTGTTCTTCTAGGTTGAAGCATTGGTCTACAGTAGCAGTTTTTATTTTTAGGATTTACTCTGTTCTCTCCTATATAGATAGATGAATTTGGAACTCTAAATCCAACATGGTTTGTAGTAGCTCTTTGAAATTTGACAAAATAAAGGAGTTCTCAGTTTTGTCTCCATGGTTTGTTTACTCTTCAAGTACCCCTAGGAACAGACTGTGGAAAAGCACTTTCATTGAGTGGGGTTGCCAAGCTTCTAAGAAATAACGAGTTTCCGAAATACCAGTAAATATTTTTTCATTCAATCTTGATGACACTTGGTGGTAATGATCAGTACACAAATCCCACTTTGCTCACCAAATTTTGTTCTTCTAGGTTGAAGCGATCGTCTACAGTAGCAGTTTTTATATTTACGTTTCACTCTGTTCTCTCTTATATAGATACATGAATTTGGAACTCTAAATCCAATATGGTTTGTAGTAGCTCTTTTAAATTTGACAAAATGAAGGAGTTCTCAGTTTTGTCTCTATGATTTGTTTCCGCTTCATGTAGCCCTAAGCAGAGACTTTGGAAAACCACTTTCATTGAAAGGCGTTGCCAAGCTTCCAAGAAATAACGAGTTTCCGAAATACCAGCAAATATTTTGTCACCCAATGTTGATGATACGTGGTGGTAATGATCGGTACACAAATCCCACTTGGCTCACCAAATTGTTCTTCTAGGTTGAAGCGTTCGTCTACAGTAGCAGTTTTTATATTTAGGTTTCACTCTGTTCTATGCTTTATAGATAGATGAATTTGGAAATCTAAATCCAACATAGTTTGTAGTATCTCTTTGAAACTTGACAAAATAAAGGAGTTCTCAGTTTTGTCTCTATGGTTTGTTTCCTTTTCAAGTAGCCCTAGGCACTGACTGTGGAAAAGCACTTTATTGAGAGGGGTTGCCAAGCTTCTAAGAAATAACGAGTTTCCGAAATACCAGCAAACATTTTTTCACCCAATGTTGATGATACTTGGTTTTAAGGACAAGTCCACAAATCCCACTTGGCTCACCAAATTTTGTTCTTCTAGTTTGAAGCGTTCGTCTACAGTAGCAGTATTTATGTTTAGGTTTCACTCTGTTCTCTGCTATATAGATAGATGAATTTGGAACTCTAAATCCAACATGGTTTGTAGTAGCTCTTTGAAACTTGACAAAAGAAAGGAGTTCACAGTTTTGTCTCTATGGTTTGTTTCCTTATCATGTAGCCCTAGGAACAGACTGTGGAAAAGCACTTTCATTGAGTGGGGTTGCCAAGCTTCTAAGAAATAACGAGTTTTTGAAATACCAGCAAATATTTTTTCACCCAATCGTGATTATGCTTGGTGGTAATGATCAGTACACAAATCCCACTTGGCTCACCAAATTTAGTTCTTCTAGGTTGAAGCGTTCATCTACAGTAGCAGTTTTCATATTTAGGTTTCACTCTGTTCTCTGCTATATAGATAGATGAATTTGGAACGCTAAATCCAACATGGTTTGTAGTAGCTCTTTGAAACTTGACAAAATAAAGGAGTTCTCAGTTTTGTCTCTAAGATTTGTTTCCGCTTAAAGTAGCCCTAAGCAGAGACTCTGGAAAAGCACTTTTATTGAGAGGGGTTGCCAGCTTCTAAGAAATAACGATTTTCTGAAATACCAGCAAATATTTTTTCACCCAATCTTGATGATACGTGCTGATAATGACAAGTCCACAAATCCCACTTGGCTCACCAAATTTTGTTCTTCTAGGTTGAAGCGTTCTTTAACAGTAGCAGTTTTTATATTTAGGTTTCACTCTGTTCTCTGCTATATAGATAGATGAATTTGGAACTCTAAATCCAACATGGTTTGTAGTAGCTCTTTGATACTTGACAAAGTAAAGGAGTTCTCAGTTTTGTCTCTATGGTTTGTTTCCTTATCAAGTAGCCCTAAGCAGAGACTGTGGAAAAGCACTTTCAGTGAGAGGGGTTGCCAAGCTTCCAAGAAATTAAGAGTTTCCGATATACCAGCAAATATTTTTTCACGCAATATTGATGACACTTGGTTCTAATGATCACTACACAAATTCCACTTGGCTCACCAAATTTTGTTCTTCTAGGTTGAAGCGTTCGTCTACATTAGCAGTTTTTATATTGAGGTTTCACTCTTTCTCTCCTATATAGATAGATGAATTTGGAATTCTAAATCAAATATGGTTTCTAGTAGCTCTTTGAAACTTGACAAAGTAAAGGAGTTCTCAGTTTTGTCTCTATGATTTTTTTCTGCTTCGTGTAGCCCTAAGCAGAGACTGTGGAAAAGCACTTTCATTGAAAGGGGTTGCCAAGCTTCCAAAAATTACGAGTTTCCGAAATACCAGCAAATATTTTTTCACCCAATGTTGATGATATGTGGTGGTAATGATCAGTACACAAATCCCACTTGGCTCACCAATTTTTGTTCTTCTAGGTTGAAGCGTTCGTCTTCTGTAGCAGTTTTTATATTTAGGTTTCACTCTGTTCTCTCCTATATAGATAGATGAATTTGGAACTCTAAATCCAACATGGTTTGTAGTAGCTCTTTGAAACTTGACAAAATAAAGGAGTTCTCAGTTTTGTCTCTATGGTTTGTTTCCTCTTCAAGTAGCCCTAAGCAGTGACTGTGGAAAAGCACTTTCCTTGAGAGGGGTTCCCAAGCTTCTAAGAAATAACGAGTTTCCGAAATACCAGCAAATATTTTTTTACCCAATGTTGATGATACTTGGTGGTAAGGACAAGTACACAAATCCCACTTGGCTCACCAAATTTTGTTCTTCTAGGTTGAAGCGTTCGTCTACATTAGCAGTTTTTACATTGAGGTTTCACTCTGTCTCTCCTATATAGATAGATGAATTTGGAATTCTAAATCAAATATGGTTTCTAGTAGCTCTTTGAAACTTGACAAAGTAAAGGAGTTCTCAGTTTTGTCTCTATGATTAGTGTCCGCTTCAAGTAGCCCTAAGCAGAGACTGTGGAAAAGCACTTATATTGAGAGGGGTTGCCAAGCTTCCAAGAAATTACGAGTTTCCGAAATATGAGGAAATATTTTTTCAACCAATCTTGATGATACGTGGTGGTAATGACAAGTCCACAAATTCCACTTGGCTCACCAAATTTTGTTCTTCTAGGTTGCAGCGTTCGTTTACACTAGCAGTTTTTATTTTTAGGTTTCACTCTGTTCTCTCCTATATAGATAGATTAATTTGGAACTCTAAATCCAACATGGTTTGTAGTAGCTCTTTGAAACTTGACAAAATAAAGGAGTTCTCAGCTTTGTCTCTATGGTTTGTTTCCTCTTCAAGTACCCCTAGTAACAGACTGTGGAAAAGCACTTTCATTGAGTGGGGTTGCCAAGCTTCTAAGAAAAAACGAGTTTCCGAATTACCAGCAAATATTTTTTCTCCCAATCTTGATGATACTTGGTGGTGAAGATCGGTACACAAATCCCACTTGGATCACCAAATTTTGTTCTTCAGGGTTGACGCGTTCGTCTACAGTAGCAGTTTTTATATTTAGGTTTCCCGCTGTTCTCTCCTATATAGATAGATGAATTTGGAACGCTAAATCCAATATGGTTTGTAGTAGCTCTTTGAAACTTGACAAAATAAAGGAGTTCTCAGTTTTGTCTCTATGATTTGTGTCCGCTTCAAGTAGCCCTAAGCAGAGACTGTGGAAAAGCACTTTTATTGAGAGGGGTTGCCAAGCTTCCAAGAAATTACGAGTTTCCGAAATACCAGGAAATATTTTTTCAACCAATCTTGATGATACGTGGTGGTAATGACAAGTCCACAAATCCCACTTGGCTCACCAAATTTTGTTCTTCTAGGTTGAAGCGTTCATCTACAGTAGCAGTTTTTATATTTAGGTTTTACTCTGTTCTCTCCTATATAGATAGATGAATTTGGAACTCTAAATCCAACATGGTTTGTAGTAGCTCTTTGAAATTTGACAAAATAAAGGAGTTCTCAGTTTTGTCTCTATGGTTTGCTTCCTCTTCTAGTAGCCCTAGGCACAGACTGTGGAAAAGCACTTTCATTGAGAGGGGTTGCCAAGCTTCTAAGAAATAACGAGTTTCTGAAATACCAGCAAATATTTTTTCACCCAATGTTGATGATACTTGGTGGTAATGATCAGTACACAAATCCCACTTGGCTCACCAAAGTTTGTTCTTCTGGGTTGAAGCGTTCGTCTACAGTAGCAGTTTTTATATTTAGGTTTCATTCTGTTCTTTTGTATATAGATAGATGAATTTGGATCTCTAAATCCAACATGGTTTGCAGTAGCTCTTTGAAACTTGACAAAATAAAGGAGTTCTCAGTTTTGTCTCTATGGTTTGTTTCCTCTTCAAGTAGCCCTGGGCACAGATGGTGGAAAACCACTTTCATTGAGAGGGTTTGGAAGCTTCTAAGAAATAACGAGTTTCTGAAATACCAGCAAATATTTTTTCTCCCAATGTTGATGATACGTGGTGGTAATGATCAGTACAGAAATCCCACTTGGCTCTCCAAATTTTGTTCTTCTAGGTTGAAGTGTTCGTCTACAGTAGCAGTTTTTATATTAAGGTTTCCCTCTGTTCTCTCCTATATAGATAGATGAATTTGGAACTCTAAATCCAACATGGTTTGTAGTAGGTCTTTGAAACTTGACAAAATAAAGAAGTTCTCAGTTTTGTCTCTATGGTTTGTTTCCTGTTAACGAAGCCCTAAGCAGAGACTGTGGAAAAGCACTTTCATTGAAAGGCATTGCAAATCTTCCAAGAAATTACGATTTTCCGAAATACCAGCAAATATTTTTTCACCCAATCTTGATGATACGTGGTGGTAATGATAAGTACACAAATCCCACTTGGCTCAACAAATTTTGTTCTTCTAGGTTTAAGCGTTCGTCTACAGTAGCAGTTTTTATATTTAGGTTTCACTCTGTTCTCTCCTATATAGACAGATGAATTTGGAACTCTAAATCCAATATGGTTTGTAGTAGCTCTTTGAAACTTGACAAAATAAAAAAGTTCTCAGTTTTGTCTGTATGTTTTGTTTCCGCTTTAAGTAGCCCTAAGCAGAGACTGTGGAAAAACACTTTCATTGAGAGGGGTTGCCAAGCTTCCAAGAAATTACGAGTTTCCGAAATACCAGCAAATATTTTTTCACCCAATCTTGATGATACGTGGTGGTAATGACAAGTCCACAAATCCCAATTGGCTCACCAAATTTTGTTCTTCTAGGTTGAAGCGTTCGTTTACAGTAGCAGTTTTTATTTTCAAGTTTCACTCTGTTCTCTCCTATATAGATAGATGAATTTGGAACCCTAAATCCAACATGGTTTGTAGTAGCTCTTTGAAACTTGACAAAATAAAGGAGTTCTCAGCTTTGTCTCTATGGTTTGTTCCTCTTCAAGTACCCCTAGTAACAGACTGTGGAAAAGCACTTTCATTGAGTGGGGTTGCCAAGCTTCTAAGAAAAAACGAGTTTCCAAATTACAGGCAAATATTTTTTCTCCCAATCTTGATGATACTTGGTGGTGAAGATCGGTACACAAATCCCACTTGGCTCACCAAATTTTGTTCTTCTAGGTTGACGCGTTCGTCTACAGTAGCAGTTTTTATATTTAGGTTTCCCGCTGTTCTCTCCTATATAGATAGATGAATTCGGAACGCTAAATCCAATATGGTTTGTAGTAGCTCTTTGAAACTTGACAAAATAAAGGAGTTCTCAGTTTTGTCTCTATGATTTGTGTCCGCTTCAAGTAGCCCTAAGCAGAGACTGTGGAAAAGCACTTTCATTGAGAGGGGTTGCCAAGCTTCCAAGAAATTACGAGTTTCCGAAATACCAGGAAATATTTTTTCAACCAATCTTGATGATACGTGGTGGTAATGACAAGTCCACAAATCCCACTTGGCTCACCAAATTTTGTTCTTCTAGGTTGAAGCGTTCATCTACAGTAGCATTTTTTATATTTAGGTTTTACTCTGTTCTCTCCTATATAGATAGATGAATTTGGAACTCTAAATCCAATATGGTTTGTAGTAGCTTTTTGAAACATGACATAATAATGTAGTTTTCAATTTTGTCCCTATGATTTGTTTTCCTTTCATGTAGCCCTAAGCAGAGACTGTGGAAAAGCACTTTCATTGAAAGGCATTGCAAATCTTCCAAGAAATTAAGATTTTCAGAAATACCAGCAAATATTTTTTCACCCAATCTTGATGATACGTGGTGGTAATGATAAGTACACAAATCCCGCTTGGCTCAACAAATTTTGTTCTTCTAGGTTGAAGCGTTCGTCTACAGTAGCAGTTTTTATGTTTAGGTTCCACTCTGTTCTCTGCTATATAGATAGATGAATTTGGAACTCTAAATCCAACATGGTTTGTAGTAGCTCTTTGAAACTTGACAAAAGAAAGGAGTTCACAGTTTTGTCTCTATGGTTTGTTTCCTTATCATGTAGCCCTAGGAACAGACTGTGGAAAAGCACTTTCATTGAGTGGGGTTGCCAAGCTTCTAAGAAATAACGAGTTTTTGAAATACCAGCAAATATTTTTTCACCCAATCGTGATTATGCTTGGTGGTAATGATCAGTACACAAATCCCACTTGGCTCACCAAATTTTGTTCTTCTAGGTTGAAGCGTTCATCTACAGTAGCAGTTTTCATATTTAGGTTTCACTCTGTTCTCTGCTATATAGATAGATGAATTTGGAACTCTAAATCCAACATGGTTTGTAGTAGCTCTTTGAAACTTGACAAAATAAAGGAGTTCTCAGTTTTGTCTGTATGTTTTGTTTCCGCTTTAAGTAGCCCTAAGCAGAGACTGTGGAAAAGCACTTTCATTGAGAGGGGTTGCCAAGCTTCCAAGAAATTACGAGTTTCCGAAATACCAGCAAATATTTTTTCACCCAATCTTGATGATACGTGGTGGTAATGACAAGTCCACAAATCCCAATTGGCTCACCAAATTTTGTTCTTCTAGGTTGAAGCGTTCATTTACAGTAGCAGTATTTATTTTCAAGTTTCACTCTGTTCTCTCCTATATAGATAGATGAATTTGGAACTCTAAATCCAACATGGTTTGTAGTAGCTCTTTTAAACTTGACAAAATAAAGGAGGTCTCAGTTTTGTCTCTATTGATTGTTTCCTCTTTAAGTAGCCCTAGGCACTGACTGTGGAAAAGCAATTTCATTGAGAGGGGTTGCCAAGCTTCCAAGAAATTACGAGTTTCCTAAATACCAGCAAATATTTTTTTCACCCAAGTTGATGATACTTGGTGTAATGATCAGTACACAAATCCGACTTGGCTCACCAAATATTGTTCTTCGAGGTTGAAGCGTTCGTCTACAGTAGCAGTTTTTATGTTTAGGATTCACTCTGTTCTCTGCTATATAGTTAGATGAATTTGGAACTCTAAATCCAACATGGTTTTAGTGGCTCTTTGAAACTTGACAAAATAAAGGAGTTCACAGTTTTGTCTCTATTTTTTGTTTCCTCTTCAAGTAGCCCTAGGCACAGACTGTGGGAAAGCACTTTCATTGAGAGGGGTTGCCAAGCTACTAAGAAATATCGAATTTCCGAAATAAGAGCAAATATTTTTTCACCCAATCTTGATGATACTTGGTGGTAATGACAAGTACACAAATACCACTTGGCTCACCAAATTTTGTTCTTCTAGGTTGAAGCGTTCGTCTACAGTAGCAGTTTTTATGTTTAGGTTTCACTCTGTTCTCTGCTATATAGATAGATGAATTTGGAACTCTAAATCCAACATGGTTTGTAGTGGCTCTTTAAAACTTGACAAAATAAAGGAATTCTCAGTTTTGTCTCTATGGTTTGTTTCCTGTTCACGTAGCCCTAGGCACAGACGGTGGAAAAGCACTTTCATTGAGAGGGGTTGCCAATCTTCTAAGAAATAACGATTTTCCGAAATACCAGCAAATATTTTTTCACCCAATCGTGATGATACTTGGTGGTAATGACAAGTCCAAAAATCCCACTTGGCTCACCAAATTTTGTTCTTCTAGGTTGAAGCCTTCGTTTACAGTAGCAGTATTTATTTTTAGGTTTCACTCTGTTCTCTCCTATATAGATAGATGAATTTGGAACACTAAATCCTACGTGGTTTGTAGTAGCTCTTTTAAACTTGACAAAATAAAGGAGGTCTCAGTTTTGTCTCTATGGATTGTTTCCTCTTTAAGTAGCCATAGGCACTGACTGTGGAAAAGCAATTTCATTGAGAGGGGTTGCCAAGCTTCCAAGAAATTACGAGTTACCTAAGTACCAGCACATATTTTTTTCACCCAATGTTGATGATGCTTGGTGAAATGATCAGTACACAAATCCGACTTGGCTCACCAAATATTGTTCTTTGAGGTTGAAGCGTTCGTCTACAGTAGCAGTTTTTATGTTTAGGTTTCACTCTGTTCTCTGCTATATAGTTAGATGAATTTGGAACTCTAAATGCAACATGGTTTTAGTGGCTCTTCGAAACTTGACAAAATAAAGGATTTCTCAGTTTTGTCTCTATGGTTTGTTTCCTCTTCAAGTAGCCCTAGGCACAGACTGTGGAAAAGCACTTTCATTGAGAGGGGTTGCCATGCTTCTAAGAAATAACGAGTTTCCGAAATACCAGCAAATATTTTTTCACCCAATCTTGATGATACTTGGTGGTAATGACAAGTACACAAATACCACTTGGCTCACCAAATTTTGTTCTTCTAGGTTGAAGCGTTCATCTACAGTAGCAGTTTTTATGTTTAGGTTTCACTCTGTTCTCTGCTATATAGATAGATGAATTTGGAACTCTAAATCCAACATGGTTTGTAGTGGCTCTTTAAAACTTGACAAAATAAAGGAATTCTCAGTTTTGTCTCTATGGTTTGTTTCCTGTTCACGTAGCCCTAGGCACAGACATTGGAAAAGCACTTTCATTGAGAGGGGTTGCCAATCTTCTAAGAAATAACGATTTTCCGAAATACCAGCAAATATTTTTTCACGCAATTGTGATGATACTTGGTGGTAATGACAAGTCCACAAATCCCACTTGGCTCACCAAATTTTGTTCTTCTAGGTTGAAGCCCTCGTTTACAGTAGCAGTATTTATTTTTAGGTTTCACTCTGTTCTCTCCTATATAGATAGATGAATTTGGAACTCTAAAACCTACATGGTTTGTAGTAGCTCTTTTAAACTTGACAAAATAAAGGAGTTCTCAGTTTTGTCTCTATGGATTGTTTCCTCTTTAAGTAGCCCTAGGCACTGACTGTGGAAAAGCAATTTCATTGAGAGGGGTTGCCAAGCTTCCAAGAAATTACGAGTTTAATAAATACCAGCAAATATTTTTTTCACCCAATGTTGATGATACTTGGTGGTAATGATCAGTACACAAATCCGACTTGGCTCACCAAATATTGTTCTTCCAGGTTGAAGCGTTCGTCTACAGTAGCAGTTTTTATGTTTAGGTTTCACTCTGTTCTCTGCTATATAGTTAGATGAATTTGGAACTCTAAATCGAACATGGTTTGTAGTGGCTCTTTAAAACTTGACAAAATAAAGGAGTTCTCAGTTTTGTTTCTATGGTTTGTTTCCTGTTCAAGTAGCCCTGGGCACAGACGGTGGAAAAGCACTTTCATTGAGAGGGGTTGCCAATCTTCTAAGAAATAACGATTTTCAGAAATACCAGCAAATATTTTTTCACCCCATCGTGATGATACTTGGTGGTAATGACAAGTACACATATCCCACTTGACTCACCAAATTTTGTTCTTCTAGGTTGATGCGTTCGTTTTCAGTAGCAGTTTTTATTTTTAGGTTTCACTCTGTTCTCTCCTATATAGATAGATGAATTTGGAACTCTAAATCCAACATGGTTTGTAGTAGCTCTTTGAAACTTGACAAAATAAAGGAGTTCTCAGTTTTGTCTCTATGGTTTGTTTCCTCTTCAAGTAGCCCTAGGCACAGACTGTGGAAAAGCACTTTCATTGAGAGGGGTTGCCAAGCTTCTAAGAAATAACGAGTTTCCGATATACCAGCAAATATTTTTTCACCTAATCTTGATGATACTTGGTGTTAAGGACAAATACACAAATCCCACTTGGCTCACCAAATTTTGTTCTTCTAGGTTGAAGCATTGGTCTACAGTAGCAGTTTTTATTTTTAGGTTTTACTCTGTTCTCTCCTATATAGATAGATGAATTTGGAACTCTAAATCCAACATGGTTTGTAGTAGCTCTTTGAAACTTGACAAAATAAAGGAGTTCTCAGTTTTGTCTCTATGATTTGTTTCCGCTTCATGTAGCCCTAAGCAGAGACTTTGGAAAAAGATTTTCATTGAAAGGCGTTGCCAAGCTTCCAAGAAATAACGAGTTTCCGAAATACCAGAAAATATTTTGTCACCCAATGTTGATGATACGTGGTGGTAATGATCGGTACACAAATCCCACTTGGCTCACCAAATTGTTCTTCTAGTTTGAAGCGTTCGTCTACAGTAGCAGTTTTTATATTTAGGTTTCACTCTGTTCTATGCTTTATAGATAGATGAATTTGGAACTCTAAATCCAACATAGTTTGTAGTAGCTCTTTGAAACTTGACAAAATAAAGGAGTTCTCAGTTTTGTCTCTATGGTTTGTTTCCTTTTCAATAGCCCTAGGCACTGACTGTGGAAAAGCACTTTATTGAGAGGGGTTGCCAAGCTTCTAAGAAATAACGAGTTTCCGAAATACCAGCAAACATTTTTTCACCCAAACTTGATGGTACTTGGTGGTTATGATCCGTACACAAATACCACTTGGATCACCAAATTTTGTTCTTCAAGGTTGAAGCGTTCGTCTACTGTAGCAATTTTTATATTTAGGTTTCACTCTTTTCTCTGCTTTATAGATAGATGAATTTGGAACTCTAAATACAACATAGTTTGTAGTAGCTCTTTGAAACTTGACAAAATAAATGAGTTCTCAGTTTTTTCTCTATGATTTGTATGCGCTTCAAGTAGCCCTTAGCAGAGACTGTGGAAAAGCACTTTCATTGAGAGGGGTTGCCAAGCTTCCAAGAAATAACAAGTTTCCGAAACACCAGCAAATATTTTTTCACCCAATCTTGATGATACTTGGTTGTAATGACAAGTACACAAATCACACTTGGCTCACCAAATTTTGTTCTTCTAGGTTGCAGCATTCGTCTACACTAGCAGTTTTTATTTTTAGGTTTTACTCTGTTCTCTCCTATATAGATAGATGAATTGGAACTCTAAATCCAACAAGGTTTGTAGTACCTCATTGAAACTTGACAAAATAAATGATTTCTCAGTTTTGTCTCTATTATTTGTTTCCGCTTCAAGTAGCCCTCAGCAGAGACTTTGGAAAAGCACTTTCATTGAGAGGGGTTGCCAAGCTTCTAAGAAATAACGAGTTTTAGAATTACCAGCAAATATTTTTTCACCCAATCTTGATGACACTTGGTGGTAATGATCAGTACACAAATCCCACTGGGCTCACCAATTTTTTTTCTTCTACGTTGAATTGTTCATCTATAGTAGTGGTTTTTATATTTAGGTTTCACTCTGTTCTCTGCTATATAGATAGATGAATTTGGAACTCTAAATCCAACATGGTTTGTAGTAGCTCTTTGAAACTTGACAAAAGAAAGGAGTTCTCAGTTTTGTCTCTATGGTTTGTTTCCTTATCATGTAGCCCTAGGCACCGACGGTGGAAAAGCACTTTCATTGAGAGGGGTTGCCAAGCTTCTGAGAAATAACGAGTTTCTGAAATACCAGCAAATATTTTTTCACCCAATCGTGATTATGCTTGGTGGTAATGATCAGTACACAAATCCCACTTTGCTCACCAAATTTTGTTCTTCTAGGTTGAAGCGTTCGTCTACAGTAGCAGTTTTTATGTTTAGGTTTCACTCTGTTCTCTGCTATATAGACAGATGAATTTGGAACTCTAAATCCAATATGATTTGTAGTAGCTCTTTGAAACTTGACAAAATAAAGGAGTTCTCAGTTTTGTCCCTATGATTTGTTTCCGCTTCAAGTAGCCCAAAGCAGAGACTGTGGAAAAGCACTTTCATTGAGAGAGGTTGCCACGCTTCCAAGAAATTAAGAGTTTCCGAAATATCATCAAATATTTTTTCACGCAATCTTGATGACACTTGGTGGTAATGATCACTACACAAATCCCACTTGGCTCACCAAATTTTGTTCTTCTATGTTGAAGCGTTCGTCTACATTAGCAGTTTTTATATTTAGGTTTCACTCTGTCTCTCCTATATAAATAGATGAATTTGGAATTCTAAATCAAATATGGTTTCTATAGCTCTTTGAAATTTGACAAAGTAAAGGAGTTCTCAGTTTTGTCTCTATGATTTGTTCCCGCTTCGTGTAGCCCTAAGCAGAGACTGTGGAAAAGCACTTTCCTTGAGAGGGGTTGCCAAGCTTCTAAGAAATAACGAGTTTCCGAAATACCAGCAAATATTTTTTTACCCAATGTTGATGATACTTGGTGGTAAGGGCAAGTACACAAATCCCACTTGGCTCACCAAATTTTGTTCTTCTAGGTTGAAGCATTCGTCTACAGTAGCAGTTTTTATTTTTAGGTTTTAATCTGTTCTCTCCTATATAGATAGATGAATTTGGAACTCTAAATCCAACATGGTTTGTAGTAGCTCTTTGAAACTTGACAAAATAAAGGAGTTCTCAGTTTTGTCTCTATGGTTTGTTTCCTCTTCAAGTAGCCCTAAGCAGAGACTGTGGAAAAGCACTTTCATTGAGAGGGGTGTCAAAGCTTCTAAGAAATAACGAGTTTCTGAATTACCAGCAAATATTTTTTCACCCAATCTTGATGATACTTGGCGGTGAAGAACGGTACACAAATCCCACTGGTCTCACCAAATTTTGTTCTTCTAGGTTGAAGCGTTCGTCTACAGTAGCGGTTTTTATATTTAGGTTTCCCACTGTACTCTCCTATATAGATAGATGAATTTTAACTCTAAATCCAATATGGTTTGTAGTAGATCTTTGAAACTTGACAAAATAAAGGAGTTCTCAGTTTTGTCTCTATGATTTGTGTCCGCTTCAAGTAGCCCTAAGCAGAGACTGTGGAAAAGC
The DNA here is from genome assembly GCF_048772815.1 of Callospermophilus lateralis. Classification (NCBI taxonomy): domain Eukaryota; kingdom Metazoa; phylum Chordata; class Mammalia; order Rodentia; family Sciuridae; genus Callospermophilus; species Callospermophilus lateralis. The sequence continues at coordinate 153,865 of NW_027515903.1, forward strand.
ACTTTCATTGAGAGGGGTTGCCAAACTTCCAAGAAATTACGAGTTTCCGAAATATGAGGAAATATTTTTTCAACCAATCTTGATGATACGTGGTGGTAATGACAAGTCCACAAATCCCACTTGGCTCACCAAATTTTGTTCTTCTAGGTTGAAGTGTTCGTTTACAGTAGCACTTTTTATTTATAAGTTTCACTCTGTTCTCTCCTATATAGATAGATGAATTTGGAATTCTAAATCAAATATGGTTTGTAGTAGCTCTTTGAAACTTGACCAAGTAAAGGAGTTCTCACTTTTGTCTCTATGATTTGTTTCCGCTTCATGTAGCCCTAAGTAGAGACTGTGGAAAAGCACTTTCATAGAAAGGGGGTGCCAAGCTTCCAAAAATTACGAGTTTCCGAAATACCAGCAAATATTTGTCACCCAAAGTTGATGATACGTGTTGGTAATGATCAGTACACAAATCCCACTTGGCTCACCAAATTTTGTTCTACTAGGTTGAAGCGTTCGTCTACAGTAGCAGTTTTTATATTTAGATTTCACTCTGTACTCTCATATATAGACAGATGAATTTGGAACTCTAAATCCAATATGATTTGTAGTAGCTCTGTGAAACTTGACAAAATAAAGGAGTTCTCAGTTTTGTCCCTGTGATTTGTTTCCGCTTCAAGTAGCCCTAAGCAGAGACTGTGGAAAAGCACTTTCATTGAGAGGGGTTGCCAAGCTTCCAAGAAATTACGATTTTCCGAAATACCAGCAAATATTTTTTTACCCAATCTTGATGATACTTGGTGGTAATGATCGGTACTCAAATCCCACTTGGCTCACCAAATTTTGTTCTTCTAGGTTGAAGCGTTCGATACAGTAGCAGTTTTTATATTTAGGTTTCACTCTGTTCTCTCCTATAGAGATAGATGAATTTAGAACTCTAAATCCAACATGGTTTTTAGTAGCTCTTTGAAACTTGACAAAATAAAGGAGTTCTCAGTTTTGTCTCTATGATTTGTTTCCGCTTCAATAGCCCTATGCAGTGACTGTGGAAAAGCACTTTCCTTGAGAGGGGTTGCCAAGCTTCTAAGAAATAACGAGTTTCCGAAATACCAGCAAATATTTTTTTACCCAATGTTGATGATACTTGGTGGTAAGGACAAGTACACAAATCCTACTTGACTCACCAAATTTTGTTCTTCTAGGTTGAAGCGTTCGTCTACAGTAGCAGTTTTTATATTTATGTTTCCCGCTGTTCTCTCCTATATAGATAGATGAATTTTAACTCTAAATCCAATATGGTTTGTAGTAGCTCTTTGAAACTTGACAAAATAAAGGAGTTCTCAGTTTTGTCTCTATGATTAGTGTCCGCTTCAAGTAGCCCTAAGCAGAGACTGTGGAAAAGCACTTTCATTGAGAGGGGTTGCCAAAATTCCAAGAAATTACGAGTTTCCGAAATATGAGGAAATATTTTTTCAACCAATCTTGATGATACGTGGTGGTAATGACAAGTCCACAAATCCCACATGGCTCACCAAATTTTGTTCTTCTAGGTTGAAGCGTTTGTCCACAGTAGCAGTTTTTATATTTAGGTTTCACTCTGTTATCTGCTATATAAATAGATGAATTTGGAACTCTAAATCCAACATGGTTTGTAGTGGCTATTTGAAACGTGACAAAATAAAGGAGTTCTCAGTTTTGTCTCAATGGTTTGTTTCCTCTTCAAGTAGCCCTAGGCACAGACTGCATAAAAGCACTTTCATTGAGAGGGGTTGCCAAGCTTCTAAGAAATAACGAGTTTCCGTAATGCCAGCAAATATTTTTTCATCCAATCTTGATGATACTTGGTGGTGTTGATCAGTACGCAAATCCCACTTGGCTCACCAAATTTTGTTCTTCTAGGTTGAAGCTTTCGTCTACAGTAGCAATTTTTCTATTTAGGTTTCACTCTGTTTTCTCCTATATAGATAGATTAATTTAGAACTCTAAATCCAACATGGTTTGTAGTAGCTCTTTGAAACTTGACAAAATAAAGGAGTTCTCAGTTTTGTCTCTATGATTTGTTTCCCCTTCAAGTAGCTCTAAGCAGTGACGGTGGAAAAGCACTTTCCTTGAGAGGGTTTACCAAGCTTCCAAGAAATTACGAGTTTCTGAAATACCAGCAAATATTTTTTCACCCAATGTTGATGATACGTGGTGAAAATGATCGGTACACAAATCCCACTTGGCTCACCAAATTTTGTTCTTCTAGGTTGAAGCGTTCGTCCACAGTAGCAGTTTTTATATTTAGGTTTCACTCTGTTCTCTGCTATATAGATAGATGAATTTGGAACTCTAAATCCAACATGGTTTGTAGTAGCTCTTTGAAACTTCACTAAATAAAGAAGTTCTCAGTTTTGTCTCTATGGTTTGTTTCCTCTTCAAGTATTCCTAGGCACTGACTGTGGAAAAGCACTTTCATTGATAGGGGTTGCCAAGCTTCCAAGAAATAACGAGTTTCCGAAATACCAGCAAATATTTTTTCACCCAATCTTGATGATACTTTGTGGTGATGATCGGTACAAAAATCCCACTTGGCTCACCAAATTTTTTTCTACTAGGTTGAAGCGTTCGTCTACAGTAGCAGTTTTTATATTTAGATTTCACTCTGTACTCTCATATATAGACAGATGAATTTGGAACTCTAAATCCAATATGATTTGTAGTAGCTCTGTGAAACTTGACAAAATAAAGGAGTTCTCAGTTTTGTCCCTGTGATTTGTTTCCGCTTCAAGTAGCCCTAAGCAGAGACTGTGGAAAAGCACTTTCATTGAGAGGGGTTGCCAAGCTTCCAAGAAATTACGATTTTCCGAAATACCAGCAAATATTTTTTTACCCAATCTTGATGATACTTGGTGGTAATGATCGGTACTCAAATCCCACTTGGCTCACCAAATTTTGTTCTTCTAGGTTGAAGCGTTCGTCTACAGTAGCAGGTTTTATATTTAGGTTTCACTCTGTTCACTGAGATATAGATAGATGAATTTGGAACTCTAAATCCAACATGGTTTGTAGTAGCTCTTTGAAACTTGACAAAATAAAGGAGTACTCAGTTTTGTCTCTATGGTTTGTTTCCTCTTCAAGTAGCCCAAGGCACAGACGGGGGAAAAGCACTTTCATTGAGAGGGGTTGACAAGCTTCTAAGAAATAACGAGTTTCCGAAATGCCAGCAAATTTTTTTTCACGCAATCTTGATGACACTTGGTGGTAATGATCACTACACAAATCCCACTTGGCTCACCAAATTTTCTTCTTCTAGGTTGAAGCGTTCGTCTACATTAGCAGTTTTTATATTTAGGTTTCACTCTCTCTCTCCTATATAGATAGGTTTATTTGGAATTCTAAATCCAATATGGTTTCTAGTAGCTCTTTGAAACTTGACAAAATAAAGGAGTTCTCAGTTTTGTCTCTATGATTTGTTTCCGCTTCATGTAGCCCTAAGCAGAGACTGTGGAAAAGCACTTTCATTGAAAGGGGTTCCCAAGCTTCCAAAAATTACGAGATTCCGAAATACCACCAAATATTTTTTCACCCAATGTTGATGATACGTGGTGGTAATGATCGGTACACAATTCCCACTTGGCTCACCAAATTTTCTTCTTCTAGGTTGAAGCGTTCGTCTACAGTAGCAGTTTTTATATTTAGGTTCCACTCTGTTCTCTCCTATATAGATACATGATTTTAGAACTCTAAATCCAACATGGTTTGTATTAGCTCTTTGAAACTTGACAACATAAAGGAGTTCTCAGTTTTTTCTCTATGATTTGTTTCCGCTTCAAGTAGCCCTAAGCAATGACTGTGGAAAATCACTTTCAATGAGAGGGGTGGCCAAGCTTCTAAAAAATAACTAGTTTCCGAATTACCAGCATATATTTTTTCACCCAATCTTGATGATACTTGGTGGTGAAGATAGATGAATTTTGAACTCTAAATCCAAAATGGTGTGTAATAGCTCTTTGAAACTTGACAAAATAAAAGAGTTCTCAGTTTTGTCTTTATGATTCTTTTCCACTTCATGTAGCCCTAAGCAGAGACTGTGGAAAAGCACTTTCATTGAGAGGGGTGGCCAAGCTTCTAAGAAATAACGAGTTTCCGAAATACCAGCAAATATTTTTTCACCCAATCTTGATGATACTTGGTGGTAATGATCAGTACACAAATGCCACTTGGCTCACCAAATTTTGTTCTTCTAGCTTGAAGCGTTCGTCTACAGTAGAAGTTTTTATTTTTAGGTTTCACTCTGTTCTCTCCTATATAGATACATGAATGTGGAACTCTAAATCCAACATGGTGTGTAATAGCTCTTTGAAACTAGTCAAAATAAAAGAGTTCTCAGTTTTGTCTCTATGGTTTGTTTCCTCTTCAAGTAGCCCTAGGCACAGACTGTGGAAAAGCACGTTCATTGAGAGGGGTGGCCAAGCTTCTAAGAAATAACGAGTTTCCGAAATACCAGCAAATATTTTTTCACCCAATCTTGATGATACTTGGTGGTAATTATCGGTACACAAATCGCACTTGACTCACCAAATTTTGTTCTTCTGGTTGATGCGTTCGTTTACAGTAGCAGTTTATATTTTTAGGTTCCCTGTGTTCTCTCCTATATATATAGATGATTTTTGAAGTCTATATCCAACATGGTTTGTAGTAGCTCTTTGAAATTTAAAAAAATAAAGGAGTTCTCAGTTTTGTCTCTATGATTTGTTTCCCTTCATGTAGCCCTAAGCAGAGACTGTGGGAAAGCACTTTCATTGAAGGGGGTTGCCAAGCTTCCAAGAAATACCGAGTTTCTGAAATACCAGCAAATATTTTTTCACCCAATGTTGGTGATACGTGGTGGTAATGACAAGTACACAGATCCCACTTGGCTCACCAAAATTTGTTCTTCTAGGAAGAAGCGTTCGTTTACAGTAGCAGTTTTTATTTTTAGGTTTCACTCTTTTCTCTCCTATATAGATGATGAATTTGGAACTCAAAATCCAACATGGTTTGTAGTAGCTGTTTGAAAATTGACAAAACACAGGAGTTCTCAGTTTTCTCTCTATGATTTGTTACCGCTTCATGTAGCCCTAAGCAGAGACTGTGGGAAAGCACTTTCATTGAAAGGGGTTGCCAAGCTTCCAAGAAATTACAAGTTTCCGAAATACCAGCAAATTTTTTTTCACCCAATGTTGATGATACGTGGTGGTAATGACAAGTACACAAATCCCACTTGGCTCAAGAAATTTTGTCTTCTAGGTTGAAGCGTTCGTTTACAGTAGCAGTTTTTCTTTTTAGTTTTCACTCTGTTCTCTTTTATATAGATAGAAGAATTTGTAACTCTGTATCCAACATGGTTTGTAGTAGCTCTTTGAAACTTGACAAAATAAAGGAGTTCTCAGTTTTGTCTCTATGGTTTGTTCTCTCTTCAAGTAGCCCTAGGCACACACTGTAAAAATCACTTTAATTGTGAGGGGTGGCCAAGCTTCTAAGAAATAACGAGTTTCCGAAATACCAGCAAATATTTTTTCACCCAATCTTGATGATACTTGGTGGTAATTATCGGTACACAAATCCCACTTGACTCACCAAATTTTGTTCTTCTAGGTTGAAGCGTTCGTTTACAGTAGCAGTTTATATTTTTAGGTTCCCTCTGTTCTGACCTATATAGGTAGATGATTTTGGAACTCTAAATGCAACATGGTTTGTAGTAGCTCTTTGAAACTTGACAAAATAAAGGAGTTCTCAGTTTTGTCTCTATGATTTGTTTCCGCTTCATGTAGCCCTAAGCAGAGACTTTGGGAAAGCACTTTCATTGAAGGGGGTTGCCAAGCTTCCAAGAAATAACGAGTTTCTGAAATACCAGCAAATATTTTTTCACCCAATGTTGGTGATACGTGGTGGTAATGACAAGTACACAGATCCCACTTGGCTCACCATATTTTGTTCTTCTAGGATGAAGCGTTCGTTTACAGTAGCAGTTTTTATTTTTAGGTTTCACTCTTTTCTCTCCTATATACATGATGAATTTGGAACTCTAAATCCAACATGGTTTGTAGTAGCTCTTTGAAAATCGACAAAATACAGGAGTTCTCAGTTTTGTCTCTATGATTTGTTTCCGCTTCATGTAGCCCTAAGCAGAGACTGTGGAAAAGCACTTTCATTGAAAGGGGTTGCCAAGCTTCCAAGAAATTACAAGTTTCCGAAATACCAGCAAATATTTTTTCACCCAATATTGATGATACTTGGTGGTAATGATCGGTACACAAATCCCACTTGACTCACCAAATTTTGTTCTTCTAGGTTGAAGCGATTGTTTACAGTAGCATTTTATATTTTTAGGTTCCCTCTGTTCTCTCCTATATAGTTAGATGAATTTGGAACTCTAAATACAAAGGGTGTGTAATAGCTCTTTGAAACTTGACAAAATAAAGGAGTTCTCAGTTTTGTCTCTATGATTTGTTTCCGCTTCATGTAGCCCTAAGCAGAGACTGTGGAAAAGCACTTTCATTGAAAAGGGTTGCCAAGCTTCCAAGAAATTACGAGTTTCCAAAATACCAGCAAATATTTTTTCACCCAATGTTGATGATACGTGGTGGTAATGACAAGTACACAAATTCCACTTGGCTCACCAAATTTTGTTCTTCTAGGTTGAAGCGTTCATTTACAGTAGCAGTTTTTATTTTTAGGTTTCACTCTGTTCTCTCCTATATAGATAGATGAATTTGGAATTCTGAATCCAACATGGTTTGTAGTAGCTCTTTGAAATTTGACAAAATAAAGGAGTTCTCAGTTTTGTCTCTATGGTTTGTTTCCTCTTCAAGTAGTCCTAGGCACAGACTGTGGAAAAGCACTTTCATTGAGAGGGGTTGCCAAGCTTCTAAGAAATAACGATTTTCGGAAATACCAGAAAATATTTTTTCACCCAATCTTAATGATACTTTGTGGTAATGATCGGTTCACAAATCTCACTTGACTCACCGGATTTTCTTCTTCTCTGTTGAAGTGTTCGTTTACAGTAGCAGTTTTTATTTTTAGGTTTCACTCTGTTCCCTCCTATATAGATAGATGAATTTGGAACTCTAAATCCAACATGGTTTGTAGTAGATCTTTGTAACTTGACAAATAAAGGAGTTTTAAGTTTTCTCTCTATGGTTTGTTTCCTCTTCAAGTAGCCCTAGGCACAGACTGTGGAAAAGCACTTTCATTGAGAGGGGTTGCCAATTTTCTAAGAAATAACGAGTTTCTGATATACAAGCAAATATTTTTTCACCCAATCTTGATGATACTTGGTGGTAATGATCGGAACTCAAATCCCACTTGACTCACCAAATTTTGTTCTTCTAGGTTGAATCGTTCGTTTACAGTAGCTGTTTATAATTTTAAGTTCCCTCTGTTCTCTCCTGTATAGATAGATGATTTTGGAACTCTAAATCCAAAATGGTGTGTAATAGCTCTTTGAAACTTGACAAAATAAAGGATTTCTCAGTTTTGTCTCTATGATTCTTTTCCGCTTCATGTAGCCCTAGGCAGAGACTGTGGAAAAGCACTTTCATTGAGAGGGGTGGCCAAGCTTTCAAGAAATAACGAGTTTCCGAAATACCAGCAAATATTTTCTCACCCAATCTTGATGATACTTGGTGGTAATGATCGGTACACAAATCCCACTTGACACAATAAATTTTGTTCTTCTAGGTTGAAGCGTTAGTTTAAAGTAGCAGTTTATATTTTTAGGTTCCCTCTGTTCTCTCCTATATAGATAGATGAATTTGGAACTCTAAATCCAAAATGGTGTGTAATAGCTCTTTGAAACTTGACCAAATTAAAGAGTTCTCAGTTTTGTCTTTATGATTCTTTTCCGCTTCATGTCGCCCTAAGCAGAGACTGTGGAAAAGCACTTTCATTGAGAGGGGTGGCCAAGCTTCTAAGAAATAACGAGTTTCCGAAATACCAGCAAATATTTTTTCACCCAATCTTGATGATACTTGGTGGTAATGATCAGTACACAAATCCCACTTGGCTCACCAAATTTTGTTCTTCTAGCTTGAAGCGTTCGTCTACAGTAGCAGTTTTTATTTTTAGGTTTCACTCTGTTCTCTCCTATATAGATACATGAATTTGGAACTCTAAATCCAACATGGTGTGTAATAGCTCTTTGAAACTAGTCAAAATAAAGGAGTTCTCAGTTTTGTCTCTATGGTTTGTTTCCTCTTCAAGTAGCCCTAGGCACAGATTGTGGAAAAGCACGTTCATTGAGAGGGGTGGCCAAGCTTCTAAGAAATAACGAGTTTCCGAAATACCAGCAAATATTTTTTCACCCAATCTTGATGATACTTGGTGGTAATTATCGGTACACAAATCGCACTTGACTCACCAAATTTTGTTCTTCTAGGTTGATGCGTTCGTTTACAGTAGCAGTTTATATTTTTAGGTTCCCTCTGTTCTCTCCTATATAGATAGATGAATTTGGAACTCTAAATCCAACATGGTTTGTAGTAGCTCTTTGAAACTTGACAAAATAAAGGAGTTCTCAGTTTTGTCTATATGGTTTGTTTCCTCTTCAAGTAGCCCTAGGCACAGACTGTGGAAAAGAACTTTCATTGAGAGGGGTTGCCAAGCTTCTAAGAAATAACGAGTTTCCGAAATACCAGTAAATATTTTTTCACCCAATCTTGATGATACCTGTTGGTAATGATTGGTTCACAAATCCCACTTGACTCACCAAATTTTCTTCTTCTCTGTTGAAGCGTTCGTTTACAGTAGCAGTTTTTCTTTTTACGTTTCACTCTGTTCTCTCCTATATAGATAGATGATTTTGGAACTCTAAATCCAACATGGTTTGTAGTAGATCTTTGTAACTTGAAAAAATAAAGGAGTTTTCAGTTTTGTCTCTATGTTTTGTTTCCTCTTCAAGTAGCCCTAGGCACAGACTCTGGAAAAGCACTTTCATTGAGAGATGTTGCCAATTTTCTAAGAAATAACGAGTTTCCGAAATACCAGCAAATATTTTTTCACCCAATCTTGCTGATACTTGGTGGTAATGATCGGTACACAAATCCCACTTGACTCACCAAATTTTGTTCTTCTAGGTTGAAGCGTTCGTTTACAGTAGCAGTTTATATTTTTAGGTTTCCTCTGTTCTCTCCTATATAGATAGATGAATTTGGAACTCTAAATCCAAAATGGTGTGTAATAGCTCTTTGAAACTTGACAAAATAAAGGAGTTCTCAGTTTTGTCTTTTTGATTTGTTTCCGCTTCATGAAGCCCTAAGCAGAGACTGTGGGAAAGCACTTTCATTGAAAGGGGTTGCCAATCTTCCAAGAAATTACGAGTTTCTGAAATAACAGCAAATATTTTTTCATCCAATGTTGGTGATACATGGTGGTAATGAAAACTACAGAGATCTTACTTGGCTCACCAAATTTTGTTCTTCTAGGATGAAGCGTTCTTTTACAGTAGCAGTTTTTATTTTTAGGTTTCACTCTTTTCTCTCCTATATAGATGATGAATTTGGAACACTAAATCCAACATGGTTTGTAGTAGTCTTTGAAAATTGACAAAATACAGGAGTTCTCAGTTTTGTCTCTATGATTTGTTACCGCTTCATGTAGCCATAAGCAGAGTCTGTGGGAAAGCACTTTCATTGAAAGGGGCTGCCAAGCTTCCAAGAAATTACGAGTTTCTGAAATACCAGCAAATATTTTTTCACCCAATGTTGGTGATACATGGTGGTAATGACAAGTACACAAATCCCACTAGGCTCACCAAATTTTGTTCTTCTAGGTTGAAGCGTTCATTAACAGTAGCAGTTTTTATTTTTAGGTTTCACTCTGTTCTCTCTTATATAGATAGATGAATTTGGAATTCGAAATCCAACATGGTTTGTAGTAGCTCTTTGAAACTTGACAAAATAAAGGAGTTCTCAGTTTTGTCTCCATGGTTTGTTTTCTCTTCAAGTAGCCCTAGGCACAGACTGTGGAGAAGCACTTTCATTGAGAGGGGTGGCCAAGCTTCTAAGAAATAACGAGTTTCCGAAATACCAGAAAATATTTTTTCACCCAATCTTGATGATACTTGGTGGTAATTATCCGTACACAAATCGCACTTGACTCACCAAATTTATTTCTTCTAGGTTGATGCGTTCGTTTACAGTGGCAGTTTATATTTTTAGGTTCCCTCTGTTCTCTCCTATATAGATAGATTATTTTTGAAGTCTAAATCCAACATGGTTTGTAGTAGCTCTTCGAAACTTGACAAAATAAAGGAGTTCTCAGTTTTGTCTCCATGATTTGTTTTCGCTTCATGTAGCCCTAAGCAGAGACTGTGGGAAAGCACTTTCATTGAAGGGGGTTGCCAAGCTTCCAAGAAATAACGAGTTTCTGAAATACCAGCAAATACTTTTTCACCCAATGTTGGTGATACGTGGTGGTAATGACAAGTACACAGATCCCACTTGGCTCACCAAATTTTGTTCTTCTAGGATGAAGCGTTCGCTTACAGTAGCAGTTTTTATTTTTAGGTTTCACTCTTTTCTCTCCTATATAGATGATGAATTTGGAACTCTAAATCCAACATGGTTTGTAGTAGCTCTTTGAAAATTCACAAAATACAGGAGTTCTCAGTTTTGTCTCTATGATTTGTTACCGCTTCATGTAGCCCTAAGGAGACACTGTGGGAAAGCACTTTCATTGAAAGGGGTTGCCAAGCTTCCAAGAAATTACGAGTTTCCGAAATACCAGCAAATATTTTTACACCCAATGTTGATGATACGTGGTGGTAATGACAAGTACACAAATCCCACTTGGCTCACCAAATTTTGTCTTCTAGGTTGAAGCGTTCGTTTAGAGTAGCAGTTTTTATTTTTAGTTTTCACTCTGTTCTCTCCTGTATAGATAGATGAATTTGGAACTCTAAATCCAACATGGTTTGTAGTAGCTCTTTGAAACTTGACAAAAAAAAGGAGTTCTCAGTTTTGTCTCTATGGTTTGTTCCCTCTTCAAGTAGCCCTAGGCACAGACGGTGGAAAAGCACTTTCACTGAGAGGGGTTGCCCAGCTTCTAAGAAATAACGAGTTTCCGAAATGCCAGCAAATATTCTTTAACCCAATGTTGACGATACTCGGGGGTAATGATCAGTACACAAATCACACTTGGCTCACAAAATTTTGTTCTTCTAGGTTGAAGCGTTCATCTACTGTAGCAGTTTTTATATTTAGGTTTCACTCTGTTCTCTCCTATATAGATAGATGAATTTGGAACTGTAAATCCAACATGGTTTGCAGTAGCTCTTTGAAACTTGACAAAATAAAGGAGTTCTAAGTTTTGTCTCTAGGGTTTGTTTCCTCTTCAAGTAGCCCTAGGCACAGAGTGTGGAAAAACACTTTAATTGAGAGGGGTGGTCAAGCTTCTAAAAAATAACGAGTTTCCGAAATTCCAGCAAATATTTTTTCACCCAATGTCGATGATACTTGGTGGTAATGATCTGTACACAAATCCCACTTGGCTCACCAAATTTTGTTCTTCTACTTTGAAGCGTTCGTCAACAGTAGCAGTTTTTATATTTAGGTTTCACTCTGTTCTCTCCTATATAGAAAGATGAATTTGGAACTCTAAATCCAACATGCTTTGTAGTGGCTCTTTGAAACTTGACAAAATAAAGGAGTTTTCAGTTTTGTCTCAATGATTTGGTTCTGCTTCAAGTATCCCTAAGCAGAGACTGTGGAAGAGCACTATCATTGATGGGGGTTGCCAAGCTTCCAAAAAAATACGAGTTTCCGAAAAGGCAGCAAATATTTTTTCACCCATTCTTGATGATACGTGGTGGTAATTACAATTCCACAAATCATCACTTTGGGCACCAATTTTTGTTCTTCTAGGTTGAAGCGTTCGTTTACAGAAGCACTTTTTATATTTAGGTTTCCCTCTGTTCTCTCCTATATAGATAGATGAATTTGGAACTCTAAATCCAACATGGTTTGCAGTAGATCTTTGAAACTTGACAAAATAAAGTAGTTCTCAGTTATGTCTCTATGTTTTGTTTCCTCTTCAAGTAGTCCTAGGCTCAGACTGTGGAAAAGTACTTTCATTGAGAGGGGTTGCCAAGCTTCTAAGAGATAAGGAGTTTCCGAAATACCAGCAAATATTTTTTCACCGAATCTTGATGATACTCGGTGGTAATGATGAGTACACAATTCCCACTTGTCCCACCAAATTTTGCTCTTCTACGTTGAAGCGTTCGTTTAGAGTAGCAGGTTTTATTTTTAGGTTTCACTCTGTTCTCTCCTATATAGATAGATGAATTTGGAACTCTAAATCCAACATGTTTTGTAGTAGCTCTTTGAAACTTTACAAAATAAAGGAGTTCTCAGTTTTGTCTCTATGATTTGTTTCCTCTTCAATTTGCCTTGGCACAGACGGTGGAAAAGCACTTTCATTGAGAGGGGTTGCCAAGCTTTCAAGAAATTACGAGTTTCCGAAATACCAGCAAATATTTTTTCACCCAATCTTGATGATACTTGGTGGTAATGATTGGTACACCAATCCCACTTGAATCACCAAATTTTGTTCTTCTAGGTTGATGCGTTCGTTTTCAGTAGCAGTTTTTATTTTTAGGTTTCACTCTGTTCTCTCCTATGTAGATAGATGAATTTGGAAATCTAAATCCAACATGGTTTGTAGTAGCTCTTTGATACTTGACAAAATAAAGTAGTTCTCAGTTTTGTCTCTATGTTTTCTTTCCTCTTCAAGTAGTCCTAGGCACAGACTCTGGAAAAGCACTTTCATTAAGAGGGGTTGCCAATCTTCTAAGAAATAACCAGTTTCCGAAATACCAGCAAATATTTTTTCACCGAATCTTGATGATACTTGGTGGTAATGATCAGTAAACAAATCCCACTTGACTCACCAAATTTTGTTCTTCTAGGTTGAAGCGTTCGTTTACAGTAACAGTTTTTATTTTTAGGTTTCACTCTGTTCTCTCCTATATAGATAGATGAATTTGGAACTCTAAATCCATCATGGATTGTAGTAGCTCTTTGAAACTTGACAAAATAAAGTAGTTCTCAGTTTTGTCTCTATGATTTGTTTCTGCTTCAGGAGCCCCAAGCAGAGAGTGTGGAAAAGCACTTTCATTGATAGGGGTTGCCAAGCTTCCAAGAAATTACGAGTTTCCGAAATACCAGCAAATATTTTTTCAGCCAATCTTGATGATACTTGGTGGTAATGATCGGTACACAAATCCCACTTGGCTCACCAAATTTTGTTCTTCTAGGTTGAAGCGTTCGTTTACAGTAGCAGTTTATATTTTTAGGTACCCTATGTTCTCTCCTATATAGATTGATGAATTCGGAACTCTAAATCCAATATGGTTTGTAGTAGCTCTTTGAAACTTGACAAAACAAAGGAGTTCTCAGTTTTGTCTCTATGATTTGTTTCCTCTTTAAGTAGCCCTAGGCACAGATGGTGGAAAAGCACTTTCATTGAGAGGGATTGCCAAGCTTCCAAGAAAATACGAGTTTCCGAAATACCAGCAAATATTTTTTCACCCAATCTTGATGATGCGTGGTGGTAAACACAAGTCCACAAATCACACTTGGCTCACCAAATTCTGTTCTTCTAGGTTGAAGCGTACGTTTACAGTAGCAGTTTTCATTTTTAGGTTGCACTCTGTTCTCTCCTATATTGATAGATGAATTTGGAACTCTAAATCCAACATGGTTTCTAGTAGCTCTTTGAAACTTGACAAAATAAAGGAGTTCTAAGTTTTTTCTCTATGGTTTGTTTCCTCTTCAAGTAGCCCTGGGCACTGATGGTGGAAAAGCACTTTCATTGAGAGTGGTTGCCAAGCTTCTAAGAAATAACGAGTTTCCGAATGTGAGCAAATATTCTTTAACCCAATGTTGATGATACATGGTGGTAATGATCAGTATACAAATCCCACTTGGCTCACAAAATTTTGTTCTTCTAGGTTGAAGCGTTCGTCTACTGTAGCAGTTTTTATATTTAGGTTTCACTCTGTTCTCTCCTATATAGGAAGATGAATTTGGAACTCTAAATCCAACATGGTTTGTAGTAACTCTTTGAAACTTGACAAAATAAAGAATTTCTCAGTTTTGTCTCTATGGTTTTTTCCTCTTCAAGAAGCCCTAAGCAGAGACTGTGGAAAAGCACTTTCATTGAAAGGCATTGCAAAGCTTCCAAGAAATTACGATTTTCCGAAATAACAGCAAATATTTTTTGACCCAATCTTGATCATACGTGGTGGTAATGACAAGTATACAAATCCCACTTGGCTCAACAAATTTTGTTCTTCTAGGTTTAAGGGTTCGTCTACAGTAGCAGTTTTTATATTTAGGTTTCACTCTGTTCTCTCCTATATAGACAGATGAATTTGGAACTCTAAATCCAATATGGTTTGTAGAAGCTCTTTGAAACTTTACAAAATAAAGGAGTTCTCAGTTTTGTCTCTATGATTTGTTTCCGCTTCAAGTAGCCCTAAGCAGAGACTGTGGAAAAGCACTTTCATTGAGAGGGGTTGCCAAGCTTCCAAGAAATTACGAGTTTCCGAAATACCAGCAAATATTTTTTCACCCAATATTCATGATACTTGGTGGTATTGATTGGTACACAAATCCCACTTGGCTCACCAAATTTTGTTCTGCTTGGTTGAAGCGTTTGTCTACAGTAGCAGTTTTTATATTTAGGTTTCACTCTGTTCTCTGCTATATAGATAGATTAATTTGGAACTATAAATCCAACATGGTTTGTAGTAGCTCTTTGAAACTTGACAAAATAAAGGAGATCTCAGTTTTGTCTCTATGGTTTGTTTCCTCTTCAAGTAGCCCTAGGCACAGACGGTGGAAAACCACTTTCATTGAGAGGGGTTGCCAAGCTTCCCAGAAGTTACGAGTTTCCGAAATACCAGCAAATATTTTTTCACCCTATATTCATGATACTTGGTGGTATTGATCGGTACACAAATCCCACTTGGCTCAACAATTTTTGTTCTGCTAGGTTGAAGCGTTCGTCTACAGTAGCAGTTTTTATATTTTTACGTTTCACTCTGTTCTCTGCTATATAGATAGATGAACTTGGATCTCTAAATCCAACATTGTTTGTAGTAGCTTTTGAAACTTGACAAATTAATAAGTTCTCAGTTTTGTCTCTATGGTTTGTTTCCTCTTCAAGTAGCCCTAGGCACAGACTGTGGAAAAGCACATTCATTGAGAGGGGTTGCCAATCTTCTAAGAAATAACGAGTTTCCGAAATACCAGCAAATATTTTTTCACCCAATTTGATGATACTTGGTGGTAATGATCGGTACACAAATTCCACTTGGCTCACCAAATTTTGTTCTTCTAGGTTGAAGCGTTCGTCTACAGTAGCAGTTTTTATATTTAGGTTTCACTCTGTTCTCTGCTATATACATAGATGAATTTGGAACTCTAAATCCAACATGGTTTGTAGTAGCTCTTTGAAACTTGACAAAATAAAGGAGTTCTCACTTTTGTCTCTACGGTTTGTTTCCTGTTCAAGTAGCCCTAGGCACAGACGGTGGAAAAGCACTTTCAGTGAAAGGGGTTGCCAAGATTCCAAGTAAATATGAGTTTCCGAAATACCAGCAAATATTTTTTCACCCAATCTTTATTATGCGTGGTGGTAATGACAAGTCCACAAATCCCACTTGGCTCACCAAATTTTGTTCTTCTAGGTGAAGCGTTCGTTTACAGTAGCAGTTTTCATTTTTAGGTTGCACCCTGTTCTCTCCTATATTGATAGATGAATTTGTAACTCTAAATCCAACATGGTTTTTAGTAGCTCTTTGAAACTTGACAAAATAAAGGAGTTTTCAGTTTTGTCTCTATGATTTGTTTCCGTTTCATGTAGCCCTAAGCACAGACTGTGTAAAAGCACTTTCATTGAAAGGGGTTGCCAAGCTTACAAGAAATTACGAGTTTTCGAAATACCAGAAAAAATTTTTTCACCCAATGTTGATGATACGTGGTGCAAATGACAAGTAGAAAAATCGCACTTGGCTCACCAAATTTTGTTCTTCTCCTTTGAAGCGTTCGTCTGCAGTATCAGTTTTATATTTCGGTTTCAATCTGTTCTTTCGTATATAGAAACATTAATTTGGAACTATAAATCCAACATGGTTTGTAGTGGCTCTTTGAAACTTGACAAAATAAAGGAGTTCTCAGTTTTGTCTCTATGATTTGTTTCCGCTTCAAGTAGCCCTAAGCAGAGACTGTGTAAAAGCACTTTCATTGAGAGGGGTTGCCAAGCTTCCAAGAAATTACGAGTTTCCTAAATACCAGCAAATATTTTTTAACCCAATGTTGATGATACTTGGTGGTAATGATCAGTACACAAATCCCGCTTGGCTCACCAAATTTTGTTCTTCTAGGTTGAAGCGTTCGTCTACTGTAGCAGTTTTTATATTTAGGTTTCCCTCTGTTCTCTCCTATATAGATAGATGAATTTGGAACTCTAAATCCAACATGGTTTGCAGTAGCTCTTTGAAACTTGACAAAATAAAGGAGTTCTAAGTTTTGTCTCTAGGGTTTGTTTCCTCTTCAAGTAGCCCTAGGCACAGAGTGTGGAAAAGCACTTTAATTGAGAGGGGTGGTCAAGCTTCTAAAAAATAACGAGTTTCCGAAATTCCAGCAAATATTTTTTCACCCAATGTCGATGATACTTGGTGGTAATGATCTGTACACAAATCCCACTTGGCTCACCAAATTTTGTTCTTCTACTTTGAAGCGTTCGTCAACAGTAGCAGTTTTTATATTTAGGTTTCACTCTGTTCTCTCCTATATAGAAAGATGAATTTGGAACTCTAAATCCAACATGCTTTGTAGTGGCTCTTTGAAACTTGACAAAATAAAGGAGTTTTCAGTTTTGTCTCAATGATTTGGTTCTGCTTCAAGTACCCCTAAGCAGAGACTGTGGAAGAGCACTATCATTGATGGGGGTTGCCAAGCTTCCCAGAAGTTACGAGTTTACGAAATACCAGCAAATATTTTTTCACCCTATATTCATGATACTTGGTGGTATTGATCGGTACACAAATCCCACTTGGCTCAACAATTTTTGTTCTGCTAGGTTGAAGCGTTCGTCTACAGTAGCAGTTTTTATATTTTTACGTTTCACTCTGTTCTCTGCTATATAGATAAATGAACTTGGAACTCTAAATCCAACATTGTTTGTAGTAGCATTTGAAACTTTACAAATTAATAAGTTCTCAGTTTTGTCTCTATGGTTTGTTTCCTCTTCAAGTAGCCCTAGGCACAGACTGTTCAAAAGCACTTTCATTGAGAGGGGTTGCCAATCTTCTAAGAAATAACGAGTTTCCGAAATGCCAGCAAATATTTTTTCACCCAATCTTGATGATACTTGGTGGTAACGATCGGTACACAAATCCCACTTGGCTCACAAAATTTTGTTCTTCTAGGTTGAAGCATTCGTCTACAGTAGCAGTTTTTATTTTTTCGGTTTCACTCAGTTCTCTCCTCTATAGATAAATGAATTTGGAACTCTAAATCCAACATGGTTTGTAGTAGCTCTTTGAAACTAGACAAAATAAAGGAGTTCTCAGTTTTGTCTTTATGGTTTGTTTCCTCTTCAAGTAGCTTTAGGCACAGACGGTGGAAAAGCACTTTCATCGAAAGGGGTTGCCAAGCTTCCAAGAAACTACGAGTTTCCGAAATACAGGAAAATATTTGTTCACCCAATCTTGATGATACGTGGTGGTAATGACAAGTCCACAAATCCCACTTGGCTCACCAAATTTTGTTCTTCTAGGTTGAAGCATTCATTTACAATAGCAGTTTCCATTTTTAGGTTGCACTCTGCTCTCTCCTATATTGATAGATGAATTTGGAACTCTAAATCCAACATGGTTTGTAGTAGCTCTTTGAAACTTGCAAAATAAAGGAGTTCTCAGTTATGACTCTATGGTTTGTTTCCTCTTTAAGTAGCCCTAGGCACAGACTGTGGAAAAGCACTTTCATTGAAAGGCATTGCAAAGTTTCCAAGAAATTACGAGTTTCCGAAATACCAGCAAATATTTTTACACCCAATCTTGATGATACTTGGTGGTCATGATCGGGACACAAATCCCACTTGACTCACCAAATTTTGTTCCTCTGGGTTGAAGCGTTCGTCTACAGTAGCAGTTTTTATGTTTAGGTTTCACACAGTTCTCTGCTATATAGATAGATGAATTTGGAACTCTAAATCCAACATGGTTTGTAGTGGCTCTTTGAAACTTGACAAAATAAAGGCGTTCTCAGTTTTGTCTCTATGGTTTGTTTCCTCTTTAAGTAGCCCTAGGCACAGACTGTGGAAGAGCACTTTCATTGAGAGGGGTTGCCAAGATTCTAAGAAATAACAAGTTTCCGAAATACTAGCAAATATTTTTTCACCCAATCCTGATGATACTTGGTGGTAAGGACAAGTACACAAATCCCACTTGACCCACCAAATTTTGTTCTTCTAGGTTGAAGCATTCATCTACAGTAGCAGTTTTTATTTTTAAGTTTCTCTCAGTTCTCTCCTATATAGATAAATGAATTTGGAACTCTAAATCCAACATGGTTTGTAGTAGCTATTTGAAACTTGACAAAATAATGGAGTTCTCAATTTTGTCTCTATGATTTGTTTCCGCTTCAAGTAGTCCTAAGCAGAGACTGTGGAAAAGCACTTTCATTGAGAGTGGTTGCCCAGCTTCTAAAAAATAACGAGTGTCCGAAATACCAGCAAATATTTTTTCACCCAATCTTAATGATACTGCGTGGTAATGATCGGTACAGAAATTCCTCTTGACTCACCAAATTTTGTTCTTCTAGGTTGAAGCGTTCGTTTACAGTAGCAGTTTATATTTTTAGGTTCCCTCGGTTCTCTCCCATATAGATAGATGAAATTGGAACTCTACATCCAACATGGTGTGTAATAGTTCTTTGAAACTTGACAAAAAAAGGAGTTCTCAGTTTTGTCTCGATGATTTGTTTCCGCTTCAAGTAGACCTAGGCAGAGACTGTGGAAAAGCACTTTCATTTAGAGGGGTTGCCAAGCTTCCAAGATATTACGAATTTTTGAAATACCAGCAAATACTTTTTCACCCAATCTTGATGATACTTTGTTATAATGATGAGTACACAAATTCCACTTGGCTCACCAAACTTTGTTCTTCTTGGTTGAAGCATTCGTCTACAGTAGCAGTTTTTATTTTTAGGTTTCACTCTGTTCTCTCCTATATAGATAGATGAATTTGGAACTCTAAATCCAACATGGTTTGTAGTAGTTCTTTGATACTTGACAAAATAAAAGAGTTCTCAGTTTTGTCTCTATGGTTTGTTTCCTCTTCAAGTAGCCCTAGGCACAGACTGTGGAAAACCACTTTCATTGAGAGGGGTTGCCAAGCTTCTAAGAAATAACGAGTTTCCAAATACCAGCAAATATTTTTTCACCCAATCTTGATGATACTTGGTGGTAATGATCGGTACACAGATCCCACTTCACTCACCAAGTTTTGTTCATTTAGTTTGAAGCATTCGTTTACAGTAGCAGTTTATATTTTGATGGTTTCCCCCTCTCTCTCCTATATAGATAGATGAATTTGGAACTCTAAATCCAACATGGTTTGCAGTAGCTCTTTGAGCCTTGAAAAAATAAAGGAGTTCTCAGTTTTGTCTCTATGATTTGTTTCCGCTTCATGTAGCCCTAAGCAGAGACTGTGGAAAAGCACTTTTATTGAAAGGGGTTGCCAAGCTTCCAAGAAATTAGAAGTTTCCGAAATACCAGCAAATATTTTTTCACCCAATGTTGATGATACGTGGTGGTAATGACAAGTACACAGATCCCACTTGGCTCACCAAATTTTGTTCTTCTAGGTTGAAGCGTACGTTTACAGTAGCAGTTTTTATTTTAAGTTTCACTCTGTTCTCTCCTATATAGATAGATGAATTTGGAACTCTAAATCCAACTTGGTTTGTAGTAGCTCTTTGAAACTTGACAAAATAAAGGAGTTCTCAGTTTTGTCTCTATGGTTTGTTTCCTCTTAAAGTAGCCCTAGGCACAGACAGTGGAAAAGAACTCTCATTGATAGGGGTTGCCAAGCTTCTAAGAAATAACGAGTTTCTGAAATACCAGCAAATATTTTTTCCACCCAATCTTGATGATACTTGGTGGTAATGATCAGTACACGAATCCCACTTTGCTCACCCAATTTACTTCTTCTAGGTTGAAGCGTTCGTTTACAGTAGCAGTATTTATTTTTAGGTTTCACTCTGTTCTCTCCTATATAGATAGATGAATTTGGAACTCTAAATCCAACATAGTTTGTAGTAGCTCTTTGAAACTTGAAAAAATGAAGGAGTTTTCAGTTTTGTCTGTACGATTTGTTTCCACTTTATGTAGCCCTAAGCAGAGACTGTGGAAAAGCACTTTCATTGAAAGGGGTGGACAAGCTTCCCAGAAATTATGAGTTTCAGAAATACCAGCAAATATGTTTTCACCCAATCTTGATGATGCGTGGTGGTAATGACAAGTACACAAATCCCACTTGGCTCACCAAATTTTGTTCTTCTAGGTTGAAGCGTTCGTTTACAGTAGCAGTTTTTATTTTTACGTTTTATTCTGTTCTCTCCTATATAGATAGATGACTTTGGAACTCTAAATCCATCATGGTGTGTAATAGCTCTTTGAAACATGACAAAATAAAGGAGTTCTCAGTTTTGTCTCTATGGTTTGTTTCCTCTTCAAGTAGCCCTAGGCACAGACTGTTCAAAAGCACTTTCATTGAGAGGGGTTGCCAAGCTTCTAAGAAATAACGAGTTTCCAAAATACCATCAAATAGTTTTTCAACCAATCTTGATGATACTTGGTGGTAACGATCATTACACAAATCCTACTTGGCTCAACAAATTTACTTCTTCTAGGTGAAGCGTTCGTTTACAGTAGCAGTTTATACTTTTAGGTTTCCCTCTGTTCTCTCCTATATAGTTAGATGAATTTGGATCTCTAAATCCAACATGGTTTGTAGTAGCTCTTTGAAACTTGACAAAATAAAGGAGTTCTCAGTTTTGTCTCTATGGTTTGTTTCCTCTTCAAGTAGCCCTAGGCACAGACTGTGGAAAAGCACTTTCATTGAGAGGGGTTGCCAAGCTTCTATGAACTAACAAATTTCCGAAATACAGCTAATATTTTTACCCCAATCTTGATCATACTTGGTGGTAATGATCAGTACAGAAATCCCACTTGGCTCACCAAATTTACTTCTTCTAGGTTGAAGCTTTCGTTTACAGTAGAAGTTTATATTTTTAGGTTTTACCCTGTTCTCTGCTATATAGATAGATGAATTTGGAACTCTAAATCCAACATGGTTTGTAGTAGCTCTTTGAAACTTGACAAAATAAAGGAGTTCTCAGTTTTGCCTCTGTGGTTTCTTTCCTCTTCATTTAGCCCTAGTCACAGACTGTGGGAAAGCACTTTCATTGAGAGGGGATGCCAAGCTTCTAAGAAACAACGAGTTTCCGAAATACCAGCAAATATATTCTCACCCAATCTTGATCATACTTGGTGCTAATGATCAGTACAAAAATCCCACTTGGCTCACCAAATTTACTTCTTCTAGGTTGAAGCTTTCGTTTACAGTAGAAGTTCATATTTTTAGGTTTTACTCTGTTCTCTGCTATATAGATAGATGAATTTGGAACTCTAAATCCAACATTGTTTGTAGTAGCTCTTTGAAACTTGACAAAATAAAGGAGTTCTCAGTTTTGTCTCTATGGTTTGTTTTCTCTTCAAGAAGCCCTAGGGACAGACTGTGGGAAAGCACTTTCATTGAGAGGGGTTGCCAAGCTTCTAAGAAATAACGAGGTTCCGAAATGCCAGCCAATATTTTTACCCCAATCTTGATGATACTGGGTGGTAATGATCGGAACACAAATCCCACTTGACTCACCGAATTTTGTTCTTCTAGGTTGAAGCGATCGTTTACAGTAGCAGTTTATATTTTTAGGTTCCCTCTGCTTTCTCTATACAGATAGATGAATTTGGAACTCTAAATCCAACATGGTTTTAGTAGCTCTTTGAATCTTGACAAAATAAAGTAGTTCTCAATTTTGTCTCTATGATTTGTTTTCGCTTCATGTAGCCCTAAGCAGAGACTCTGGAAAACCTCTTTAATGAAAGGGGTTCCCAAGATTCCAAGAAATTACGAGTTTCCGAAATACCAGCAAATATTTTTTCACCCAATGTTGATGATACGTGGTGGTAATGACAAGTACACAAATCACACTTGGCACACGAAATTTTGTTCTTCTAGGTTGAAGTGTTCGTTTATAGTAGCAGTTTTTCTTTTTAGGTTTCACTCTGTTCTCTCCTATATAGATAGATGAATTTGAAACTCTAAATCCAACATGGTTTGTAGTAGCTCTTTGAAACTTGACAAAATAAAGGAGTTCTCAGTTTTGTCTCTATGGTTTGTTTCCTCTTCAAGTAGCCCTAGGTACAGACTGTGGAAAAGCACATTCATTGAGTGGGGTTGCCAAGCTTCTAAGAAATAACGGGTTTCCAAAATACCAGCAAATATTTTTTCACCCAATCTTGATGATACTTGGTTGTAATGATCAGTACACAAATTCCACTTGGATCACCAAATTTACTTATTCTAGGTTGAAGCCTTCGTTTACAGTAGCAGTTGTTATTTTTAGGTTTCACTCTGTTCTCTCCTATATAGATAGATGAATTTGGAACTCTAAATCCAACATGGTTTGTAATAGCTCTTTGAAACTTGACAAAATAAAGAAGTTATCAGTTTTCTGTCTAGGGTTTGTTTCCTCTTCAAGTAGCCCTAGGCACAGACTGTGGAAAAGCACTTTCATTGAGAGGGGTTGCCAAGCTTCTAAGAAATAACGAGTTTCCAAAATACCAGCAAGTATTTTTTCACCCAATCTTGATGATACTTGGTGGTAATGATCTGTACACAAATCCCACTTGGCTCACCAAATTTTGTTCTTCTGGTTGAAGCGTTCGTCTACAGTAGCAGTTTTTATATTTAGGTTTCACTCTGTTCTCTCCTATATAGATGGATGAATTTGGAACTCTAAATCCAACATGGTGTGTAATAGCTCTTTGAAACTTGACAAAATAAAGGAGTTCTCAGTTTTGTCTCTATGATTTGTTTCCACTTCATGTAGCCCAAAAAGAGCCTGTGGAAAAGCACTTTCATTGAAAGGGGTTGCCAAGCTTCCAAGAAATTAAGAGGTTCCGAAATACCAGCATATATTTTTTCACCCAATGCTGATGGTACGTGGTGGTAATGACAAGTACACAAATCCCACTTGACTCACCAAATTTTGTTCTTCTAGGTTGAAGCGTTGGTTTATAGTGGCAGTTTTTATTTTTAGGTTTCACTCTGTTCTCTCCTATATAGATAGATTAATTTGGAACTCTAAATCCAACATGGTTTGTAGTAGCTCTTTGAAACTTGACAAAATAAAGGAGTTCTCAGTTTTGTCTCTGTGGTTTCTTTCCTCTTCATGTAGCCCTAGGCACAGACTGTGGAAAAGCACTTTCATTGAGAGGGGATGCCAAGCTTCTAAGAAACAACGAGTTTCCGAAATACCAGCAAATATATTCTCACCCAATCTTGATCATACTTGGTGGTAATGATCAGTACAGAAATCCCACTTGGCTCACCAAATTTACTTCTTCTAGGTTGAAGCTTTCGTTTACAGTAGAAGTTTATATTTTTAGGTTTTACCCTGTTCTCTGCTATATAGATAGATGAATTTGGAACTCTAAATCCAACATGGTTTGTAGTAGACCTTTGTAACTTGACAAAATAAAAGAGTTCTCAGTTTTGTCTCTATGGTTTGTTTTGGCTTCATGTAGCCCTAAGCAGAGGCTGTGGAAAACCACTTTTATTGAAAGGGGTTGCAAAGCTTGAAAGAAATTACGAGTTTCCGATATACCAGCCAATATTTTTTAACCCAATCTTGATGATACTGGGTGGTAATGATCGGTACACAAATCCCACTTGACTCACCGAATTTTGTTCTTCTAGGTTGAAGCGATCGTTTACAGTAGCAGTTTTTATTTTTAGGTTTCACTCAGTTCTCTCCTATATAGATAGATGAATTTGGAACTCTAAATCCAACATGGTTTGTAGTAGCTCTTTGAAACTTGACAAAATAAAGGAGGTCTCAGTTTTTTCTCTATGGATTGTTTCCTCTTTATGTTGCCCTAGGGACTGACTGTGGAAAAGCAATTTTATTGAGAGGGGTTGCCAAGCTTCCAAGAATTTACGGGTTTCCGAAATACCAGCAAATACTTTTTTCACCTAATGTTGATGATACTTGGTGGTAATGATCAGTACACAAATACCACTTGGCTCACCAAATTTTGTTCTTCTAGGTTGAAGCGTTCGTCGACAGTAGCAGTTTTTATGTTTAGGTTTCACTCTGTTCTCTGCTATATAGATAGATAAATTTGGAACTCTAAATCCAACATGGTTTGTAGTGGCTCTTTGAAATTTGACAAAATAAAGGACTTCTCAGTTTTGTCTCTATGGTTTGTTTCCTCTTCAAGTAGCCCTAGGCACAGACTGTGGAAAAGCACTTTCATTGAGAGGGGTTGCCAAGCTTCTAAGAAATAACGAATTTCCGAAATACCAGCAAATATTTTTTCACCCAATCTTGATGACACTTGGTGGAATGACAAGTACACAAATCCCATTTGGTTCACCAAATTTTGTTCTTCTAGGTTGAAGCATTCGTCTACAGTAGCAGTTTTTATTTTTAGGTTTTACTCTGTTCTCTCGGATATAGATAGATGAATTTGGAACTCTAAATCCAACATGGTTTGTAGTGGCTCTTTGAAACTTGACAATCTAAAGGAGTTCTCAGTTTTGTCTCTATGATTTTTTTCCGCTTCAAGTAGCCTTAAGCAGAGACTTTGGAAAAGCACTTTCATTGAGAGGGGTTGCCAAGCTTCTAAGAAATAACGAGTTTCCGATTTACCAGCAAATATTTTTTCACCCAATCTTGATGATACTTGGTGGTGAAGATCGGTACACAAATCCGACTTGGCTCACCAAATTTTGTTCTTCTAGGATGAAGCGTTCGTCTACAGTAGCAGTTTTTATATTTAGGTTTCACTCTGTTCTCTCCTATATAGATAGATGAATTTGGAACTCTAAATCCAATATGGTTTTTAGTAGCTCTTTGAAGCTTGACAAAATAAAGGAGTTCTCAGTTTTGTCTCCATGATTTGTTTCTGCTTCAAGTACCCCTAAGCAGAGACTGTAAAAAAGCACTTTCATTGAGAGGTGTTCCCAAGCTTCCAAGAAATTACGAGTTTCTGAAATACCAGCAAATATTTTTTCACCCAATCTTGATGATATGCGGTGGTAATGACAAGTCCACAAATCCCACTTGGCTCACCAAATTTTTTTCTTTTAGGTTGAAGCGTTCGTCTACAGTAGCAGTTTTATATTTAGGTTTCACTCTGTTCTCTCCTAAATAGATAGATGAATTTGGAACTCTAAATCCAACATGGTTTGCTGTAGCTATTTCAAACTTGACAAAATAAAAGAGTTCTCAGTTTTGTCTCTGTGGTTTGTTTCCTCCTCAAGTAGCCCTACGCACAGACGGTGGAAAAGCAATTTCATTGAGAGCGGTTGCCAAGCTTCTAAGAAATAACGAGGTTCTGAAATACCAGCAAATATTTTTTCACCCAATCTTGATGATACTCTGTGGTGATGATTGGTAAACAAATCCCACTTTCCTAACCACATTTTGTGCTTCTAGATTGAAGCGTTCGTCTACAGTAGCAGTTTTTATGTTTAGGTTTCACTCTGTTCTCTGCTATATAGATAGATGAATTTGGAACTCTAAATCCAACATGGTTTGTAGTAGCTCTTTGAAACTTGACAAAAAAAAGTAGTTCTCAGTTTTGTCTCTATGTTTTGTTTCTTCTTCAAGTAGTCCTATGCACAAACTGTGGAAAAGCACTTTCATTGAGAGGGGTTGCCAAGCTTCTAAAAAATAACGAGTTTCCGAAATACCAGCAAATATTTTTTCACCGAATCTTGATGATACTTGGTGGTAATGATCAGTACACAAATCCCACTTGGCTTACCAAATTTTGTTCTTCTAGTTTGAAGCATTCGTTTACAGTAGCACTTTTTATTTTTAGGTTTCACTCTGTTCTCTCCTATATAGATAGATGAAATTGGAACACTAAATTCAACATGGTTTGTAGTAGCTCTTTGAAACTTGACAAAATAAAGGAGTTCTCAGTTTTGTCTCTATGATTTGTTTCTGCTTCAAGTAGCCCTAAGCAGTGACTGTGGAAAAGCACATTCATTGAGAGGGGTTGCCAAGCTTCCAAGAAATGACGAGTTTCTGAAATACCAGCAAATATTTTTTCACCCAATCTTGATCATACTTGGTGGTGATGATCAGTACACAAATCCCACTTGGCTCACCAAAGTTTGTTCTTCTAGGTTGAAGCGTTTGTCTACAGTAGCAGTTTTTATGTTTAGGTTTCACTCTGTTCTCTCGTATATAGATAGATTAATTTGGAACTCTAAATCCAACATGGTTTGTAGTGGCTCTTTGAAACTTGACAAAATAAAGGAATTCTCAGTTTTGTCTCTATGGTTTGTTTCCTCTTCAAGTAGCCCCAGGAACAAATCGTGGAAAAGAACATTCATTGAAAGGTGTTGCCAAGGTTCCAAGAAAATACGAGTTTCCGAAATACCAGCAAATATTTTTTCAACCAATCTTAATGATACTTGGTGGTAATGATTGGTACACAAATCCCACTTGAATCAAAAAAACTTTGTTCTTCTAGGTTGATGCGTTCGTTTTCAGAAGCAGTTTTTATTTTTAGGTTTCACTCTGTTCTCTCCTATATAGATAGATGAATTTGGAACTCTAAATCCAACATGGTTTGTAGTATCTCTTTGAAAATTGACAAAATAAAGGAGTTCTCAGTTTTGTCTCTATGGTTTGTTTCCTCTTCAAGTAGCCCTGGCACAGACTGTGGAAAAGCACTTTCATTGAGACGGGTTGCCAAGCTTCTACGAAATAACGATTTTATGAAATACCAGCAAATATTTTTTCACCCAATCTTGATGATACTTGGTGGTAAGGACAAGTACACAAATCCCACTTGGCTCACCAAATTTTGTTCTTCTAGGATGAAGCGTTCGTCTACAGTAGCAGTTTTTATATTTAGGTTTCACTCTGTTCTCTCCTATATAGATAGATGAATTTGGAACTCTAAATCCAATATGGTTTGTAGTAGCTTTTTGAAACTTGACAAAATAAAGGAGTTCTCAGTTTTGTCTCCATGATTTGCTTCCGCTTCAAGTAGCCCTAAGCAGAGACTGTAAATAAGAACTTTCATTGAGAGGGTTTGCCAAGCTTCCAAGAAATTACGAGTTTCCGAAATACCAGGAAATATTTTTTCACCCAATCTTGATGATACTTGGTGGTAATGACAAGTCCACAAATCCCATTTGGCTCACCAAATTTTGTTCTTCTAGGTTGAAGCGTTCATCTACAGTAGCAGTTTTTATGTTTAGGTTTCACACTGTTATCTCCTAAATAGTTAGATGAATTTGGAACTCTAAATCCAACATGGTTAGTAGTAGCTCTTTGAAACTTGACAAAATAAAGAAGTTCTCAGTTTTTTCCCCATGGATTGTTTCCTCTTCAAGTCGCCCTAGGCACTGACTGTGGAAAAACACTTTAATTAAGAGGGGTTGCCAAGCTTCTAAGAAATAACAAGTTTCTGAAATACCAGCAAATATTTTCCACCCAATCTTGATGATACTTGGTGGTGATGATCGGTACACAAATCCCACTTGGCTCACCAAATTTTGTTCTTCTAGGTTGAAGCATTCGTCTACAGTAGCAGTTTTTATTTTTCGGTTTCACTCTGTTCTCTCCAAAATAGATAGATGAATTTGGAACTCTAAATCCAACATGGTTTGTAGTAGCTATTTGAAACTTGACAAAATAAAAGAGTTCTCAGATTTGTCTCTGTGGTTTCTTTCCTCCTCAAGTAGCCCTAGGCAGAGACTAATGAAAAGCACTTTCATTGAGAGCGGTTGCCAAGCTTCCAAGAAATTACGAGTTTCTGAAATACCAGCAAATATTTTTTCACCCAATCTTGATGATACTTAAAGTAAGGACAAGTACAAAAATCCCACTAGGCTCACCAAATTTTGTTCTTCTAAGTTGAAGCGTTCGTCTACAGTAGCAGTTTTTATGTTTAGGTTTCACTCTGTTCTCTGCTATATAGATAGATGAATTTGGAACTCTAAATCCAACATGGTTTGTAGTAGCCCTTTGAAACTTGACAAACGAAAGTAGTTCTCAGTTTTGTCTCTATGTTTTGTTTCTTGTTCAAGTAGTCCTAGGCACAGACTGTGGTAAAGCACTTTCATTGAGAATGGTTGCCAAGCTTCTAAAAAATAACGAGTTTCCGAAATACCAGCAAATATTTTTTCACCGAATTTTGATGATACTTCTTAGTAACGATCAGTACACAAATCCCACTTGGCTTACCAAATTTTGTTCTTCTAGGTTGAAGCATTCGTCTACAGTAGCAGTTTATATTTTTAGGTTCTACTCTGTTCTCTCCAATATAGATAGATGAATTTGGAACTCTAAATCGAACATGGTTTGTAGTAGCTCTTTGAAACTTGACCATCTAAAGCAGTTCTCAGTTTTGTCTCTATGATTCGTTTCCGCTTCAAGTAGCACAAAGCAGAGACTGTGGAAAAGCACTTTCATTGAGAGGGGTTGCCAAGCTTCCAAGAAATTACGGGTTTCCGAAATACCAGCAAATACTTTTTTCACCTAATGTTGATGATACTTTGTGGTAATGATCAGTACACAAATCCCACTTGGCTCACCAAATTTTGTTCTTCTAGGTTGAAGCGTTCGTCTACAGTAGCAGTTTTTATGTTTAGGTTTCAATCTGTTCTCTGCTATATAGATAGATAAATTTGGAACTCTAAATCCAACATGGTTTGTAGTGGCTCTTTGAAACTTGACAAAATAAAGGAGTTCTCAGTTTTTTCTCTATGGTTTGTTTCCTTTTCAAGTAGCCCTAGGGAGAGACTGTGGAAAAGCATTTTCATTGAGACGGGTTGCCAAGCTTCTAAGAAATAACGAGTATATGAAATACCAGCAAATATTTTTTCACCCAATCTTGATGAAACTTGTTGTTAAGGACAAGTACACAAATCCCACTTGTCTCACCAAATTTTGTTCTTCTAAGTTGATGCATTCGTCTACAGTAGCAGTTTTTATTTTTAGGTTTTACTCTGTTCTCTCCTATATAGATAGATGAATTTGGAACTCTAAATCCAACATGGTTTGTAGTAGCTCTTTGAAACTTGACAATCTAAAGGAGTTCTCAGTTTTGTCTCTATGGTTTGTTTCCTCTTCAAGTAGACATAGGCACAGACTGTGGAAAAGAACTTTCATTGAGAGGGGTTGACCAGCTTCTAAGAAAAAACGAGTTTCCGAAATACCAGCACATATTTTTTCACCCAGTCTTGATGATACTTGGTGGTAATGATCGGTACACAAATCCCAATTGACTCACCAAATTTTGTTCTTCTAGGTTGATGCGTTCATTTTCAGTAGCAGTTTTTATTTTTAGGTTTCACTGTGTTCTTTCCTATATACATTGATGAATTTGGAACTCTAAATCCAACATGGTTTGTAGTATCTCTTTGAAAATTGACAAAATAAAGGAGTTCTTAGGTTTGTCTCTATGGTTTGTTTCCTCTTCAAGTAGCCCTGGCACAGACTGTGGAAAAGCACTTTCATTGAGACGGGTTGCCAAGCTTCTAAGAAATAACGAGTTTATGAAATACCAGCAAATATTTTTTCACCCAATCGTGATGATACTTGGTGGTAAGGACAAGTACACAAATCCCACTTGGCTCACCAAATTTTGTTCTTCTAGATTGAAGCATTCGTCTACAGTAGCAGTTTTTATTTTTAGGTTCTACTCTGTTCTCTACTATATAGATAGATGAATTTGGAACTCTAAATCCAACATGGTTTGTAGTAGCTCTTTGAAACTTGACCATCTAACGGAGTTCTCAGTTTGGTCTCTATGATTTGTTTCCGCTTCAAGTAGCACTAAGCAGAGGCTGTGGAAAAGCGCTTTAATGGAGAGGGGTTGCCAAGCTTCTAAGAAATAACGAATTTCCGAAATACCAGCAAATATTTTTTCACCCAATCTTGATGATACTTGGTGGTGATGATCAGTACACAAATCCCACTTGGCTCACCAAATTTTGTTCTTCTGGTTGAAGCGTTTGTCTAGAGTAGCAATTTTTACATTTAGGTTTCACTCTGTTCTCTGCTATATAGATAGATGAATTTGGAACTCTAAATCCAACATGGTTTGCAGTGACTCTTTGAAACTTGACAAAATAAAGGAGTTCTCAGTTTTGTCTCTACGGTTTGTTTCCTCTTCAAGTAGCCCTACTCACAGACTGTGGAAAAGCACTTTCATTGAGAGGGGTTGCCAAGCTTCTAAGAAATAACGAGTTTCCGAAATGCCAGCAAATATTTTTTCTCCCAATCTTGATGATACTTGGTGGTGATGATCCGTCCACAAATCCCACTTGGCTCACAAAATTTTGTTCTACTAGGTTGAAGCTTTCGTTTACAGTAGCAGTTTTTATATTTAGGTTTCACTCTGTTCTCTCCTATATAGATAGATGAATTTGGAACTCTAAATCCAACATGGCTTGTAGTAGCTTTTGAAACTTGACAAAATAAAGGAATTCTCAGTTTTGTCTCTATAATTTTTTCCGCTTCAATTAGCTCTAAGCAGTGACTGTGGAAAAGCACATTCATTGAGAGGGCTTGAAAAGATTCCAAGAAATTACGAGTTTCCGAAATACCAGCAAATATTTTTTCACCCAATCTTGATGATACTTGGTGGTAATGATCAGTACACAAATCCCACTTGCCTCACCAAATTTTGTTCTTCTAGGTTGAAGCGTTCATCTACAGTAGCAATTTTTATGTTTAGTTTTCACTCTGTTCTCCTGTATATAGATAGATGAATTTGGAACTCTAAATCCAACATGGTTTGTAGTGTCTTTTGAAACTTGACAAAATAAAGGAGTTCTCAGTTTTGTCTCTATGGTTTGTTTCCTCTTCAAGTAGCCCCAGGCACAAACTGTGGAAAAGCACTTTCATTGAGAGGGGTTGCCAAGCTTCCAAGAAATTACGAGTTTCCGAAATACCAGCATATATTTTTTCACCCAATCTTGATGATACTTGGTGGTAAGGACAAGTACACAAATACCACTTGGCTCACCAAATTTTGTTCTTCTAGGTTGAAGCATTCGTCTACAGTAGCAGTTTTTATATTTAGGTTTCACTCTGTTCTCTGCTATATAGATAGGTGAATTTAGAAATTCTAAATCCAATATGGTTTGTAGTAGCTCTTTGAAACTTGACAAAACAAAGGAGTTCTCAGTTTTGTCTCTATGATTTTTACCCGCTTCAAGTAGCCCTAAGCAGAGACTGTGGAAAAGCACTTTCATTGAGAGTGGTTGCCAAGCTTCCAAGAAATTACGATTTTCCGAAATACCAGCAAATATTTTTTCACCCAATCTTGATGATACGTGGTGGTAATGACAAGTTCACAAATCACACTTGGCTCACCAAATTTTGTTCTTCGAATTTGAAGCGTTCGTTTACTTTAGCAGTTTTTATTTTTAGGTTTCACTCTGTTCTCTCCTATATAGATAGATGAATTTGGAACTCTAAATCCAACATGGTTTGTAGTAGTTCTTTGAAACTTGACAAAATAAAGGAGTTCTCAGTTTTGTCTCTATGATTTGTTTCCCCTTCTAGTAGCCTTAATCAGAGACTGTGGAAATGCACTTTCATTGAGATAGGTTGCCAAGCTTCCAAGAAATTACGAGTTTCCAAAATACCAGCAAATATTTTTTTCACCCAATGTTGATGATACTTGGTGGTACTGATCAGTACACAAATCCCACTTGGCTCACCAAATTTTTTTCTTCTAGGTTGAAGCATTCGTTTAAAGTAGCAGTTTTTATTTTTAGGTTTCACTCTGTTCTCTCCTATATAGATAGATGAATTTGGAACTCTAAATCCAACATGGTTTGTAGTAGTTCTTTGAAACTTGACAAAATAAAGGAGTTCTCAGTTTTGTCTCTATGATTTGTTTCTGCTTCAATTAGCCCTAAGCAGAGACTGTGGAAAAGAACTTTCATTGAGAGGGGTTGCCAAGCTTCCAAGAAATTATGAGTTTCCGAAATACCAGCAAATATTTTTTCACCCAATCTTGATGATACTTGGTGGTAATGACAAATACACAAATCCCACTTGGCTCAACAAATTTTCTTCTTCTAGGTTGAAGCATTCGTCTACAGTAGCAGTTTTTATTTTTAGGTTTCAATCTGTTGTCTCCTATATAGATAGATGAATTGGGAACTCTAAATCCAACATGGTTTTGAGGTAGCTCTTTTAACCTTGACAAAATAAAGGAGTTCTCAGTTTTGTCTCTATGATTTGTTTCCGCTTCAAGTAGCCCTAAGCAGAGACTGTGAAAATGCACTTTCATTGAGAGGGGTTGCCAAGCTTCTAAGAAATAAGGAGTTTCCGAATTACCAGCAAATATTTTTTTACCCAATCTTGATGATACTTGGTGGTGAAAATCGGTACACAAATCCTACTTGGCTCACCAAATTTTGTTCTTCTAGGTTAAAGCGTTCGACTACAGTAGCAGTTTTTATATTTAGGTTTCACTCTGTTCTCGCCTACATAGATAGATGAATTTGGAACTCTAAATCCAATATGGTGTGTAGTAGCTTTTTGAAACTTGACAAAATAAAGGAGTTCTCAGTTTTGTCTCTATGATTTGTTTCCGCTTCAAGTAGCCCTAAGCACAGGCTGTGGAAAAGCACTTGCATTGAGATGGTTTGCCAAGCTTCCAAGAAATTACGAGATTCCGAAATACTAGCAAATATTTTTCACCCAATCTTGATGATATGTAGTGGTAATGACAAGACGACAAATCCCAGTTGGCTCACCAAATTTTGTTCTTCTAGGTTGATGCGTTCGTTTACACTAGCCGTTTTTATTTTTAGGTTTCACTCTGTTCTCTCCTATATAGATAGATGAATTTGGAACTCTAAATACAACATGGTTTGTAGTAGGTCTTTGAACCTTGACAAAATAAAGGAGTTCTCAG
The DNA here is from genome assembly GCF_048772815.1 of Callospermophilus lateralis. NCBI lineage: Eukaryota > Metazoa > Chordata > Mammalia > Rodentia > Sciuridae > Callospermophilus > Callospermophilus lateralis. The sequence continues at coordinate 187,147 of NW_027515903.1, forward strand.
TTTTGTTTCTATGGTTTGTTTCCTCTTCAAGTATCCCTGGCACAGACTGTGGGAAAGCACTTTCATTGAGAGGGGTTGCCAAGTTTCTAAGAAATAACGAGTTTCCGAAATACCAGCAAATATTTTTTGTCTCAAACTTGATGATACTTGGTGGTAAGGACAAGTACTCAAATCCCACTTGGCTCACCAAATTTTGTTCTTCTAAGTTGAAGCGTTCGTCTACAGTAGCAGTTTTTATATTTAGGATTCAATCTGTCTCTCCCATATAGATAGATGAATTTGGAATTCTAAATACAATATGGTTTGTAGTAGCTCTTTGAAACTTGACAGAGTAAAGGAGTTCTCAGTTTTGTCTCTATGATTTGTTTCCGCTTCATGTAGCCCTAAGCAGAGACTGTGGAAAAGCACTTTCATTGAAAGGGGTTGCCAAGCTTCCAATAAATTACGAGTTTCCGAAATACCAGCAAATATTTTTTCACCCAATATTGATGATACATGGTGGTAATGATCGGTACACAAAACCCACTTGGCTCACCAAATTTTGTTCTCTAAGTTGAAGCGTTCGTCTACAGTAGCAATTTTTATATTTAGGTTTCAATCTGTTTTCTCCTATATAGATAGATGAATTTGGAACTCTAAATCCAACATGGTTTGTAGTAGCTCTTGGAAACTTGAAAAAATAAAGGAGTTCTCAGTTTTGTCTCTATGATTTGTTTCCGCTTCAAGTAGCCCTAAGCAGTGACTGAGGAAAAGCACTTTCATTGAGAGGGGTTGCCAAGCTTCTAAGAAATTACGAATTTCGGAAATACCAGCAAATATTTTTTCACCAATCGTGATGATACTTGGTGGTAATGATCAGTATACAAATTCCATTTGGCTCACCAAATTTTGTTCTTCTAGGTTGAAGCGTTTGTCTACAGTAGCAGTTTTTATGTTTAGATTTCACTCTGTTCTCTCGTATATAGATAGATGAATTTGGAACTCTAAATCCAACATGGTTTGTAGTGGCTCTTTGAAAACTTGACAAAATACAGGAGTTCTCAGTTTTGTCTCTATTGTTTGTTTCCTCTTCAAGAAGCCCCAGGCAAAAACGGTGGAAAAGCACTTTAATTGAGAGGGGTTGCCAAGCTTCTAAGAAATAACGAGTTTCCGAAATACCAGCAAATATTTTTTCACCCAATCTTGATGATACTTGGTGGTGATGATCAGTACACAAATCCCACTTGGCTCACCAAATTTTGTTCTTCTAAGTTGAAGCGTTCGTCTACAGTAGCAGTTTTTATATTTAGGTTTCACTCTGTTCTCTCCTATATAGATAGATGAATTTGGAACTCTAAATACAACATGGTTTGTAGTAGGTCTTTGAAACTTGACAAAATAAAGGAGTTCTCAGTTTTGTCTCTATGGTTTGTTTCCTCTTCAAGTAGCCCTCGCACAGACTGTGGAAATGCACTTTCATTGAGAGGGGTTGCCAAGCTTCTAAGAAATAACGAGTTTCCGAAATACCAGCAAATATTTTTTCACCCAATGTTGATGATACGTGGTGGTAATGATCGGTACACAAATCCCACTTGGCTCACCAAATTTTGTTCTTTTAGTTTGAAGCGTTCGTTTACAGTAGCAGTTTTTATTTTTAGGTTTCACTCTGTTCTCTCCTATAGAGATAGGTGAATTTGGAACTCTAAATCCAATATGGTTTGTAGTAGCTATTTGAAACTTGACAAAATAAAGGAGTTCTCAGTTTTGTCTCTATGATTTGTTTCCGCTTTAAATAGCCCTAAGCAGAGACTGTGGAAAAGCACTTTCATTGAGAGGGGTTGCCAAGCTTCCAAGAAATTACGAGTTTCCGAAATACCAGCAAATATTATTTCACCCAATCTTCATGATACTTGGTGGTATGGACAAGTACACAAATCCCACTTGGCTCACCAAATTTTGTTCTTCTAGTTTGAAGCATTCGTCTACAGTAGCAGTTTTTATTTTTAGGTTTCACTCTGTTCTCCAGTATATAGATAGATGAATTCGGAACTCTAAATCCAACATGGTTTGTAGTGTCTTTTGAAACTTGACAAAATAAAGGAGTTCTCAGTTTTGTCTCTATGGTTTGTTTCCTCTTCAAGTAGCCCCAGGCACAAACGGTGGAAAAGCACTTTCATTGAGAGGGATTGCCAAGATTCCAAGAAATTACGAGTTTCCGAAATACCAGCAAATATTTTTTAACCCAATCTTGATGATACTTGGTGGTAAGGACAAGTACACAAATCCCACTTGGCTCACCAAATTTTGTTCTTCTAGGTTGAACCATTCGTCTACAGTAGCAGTTTTTATTTTTAGGTTTCACTCTGTTCTCTCCTATATAGATAGATGAATTTGGAACTCTAAATCCAACACGGTTTGTAGTAGCTCTTTGAAACTTGACAAAATAAAGGAGTTCTCAGTTTTGTCTCTACGGTTTGTTTCCTCTTCAAGTACCCCTAGGAACAGACTGTGGAAAAGCACTTTCATTGAGTGGGGTTGCCAAGCTTCTAAGAAATAACGAGTTTCCGAAATACCAGCAAATATTTGTTCACGCAAACTTGATGAAACATGGTGGTAATGATCAGTACACAAATCCCACTTGGCTCACCAAATTTGTTCTTCTAGGTTGAAGCATTCCTCTACAGTAGCAGTTTTTATATTTAGGTTTCACTCTGTTCTCTGCTATATAGATAGATGAATTTGGAAATTCTAAATCCAACATGGTTTGTAGAGCTCTTTCAAACTTGACAAAATAAAGGAGTTCTCAGTTTTGTCTCTATGATTTTTATCCGCTTCAAGTAGCCCTAAGCAAAGACTGTGGAAAAGCACTTTCATTGAGAGTGGTTGCCAAGCTTCCAAAAAATTACGAGTTTCCGAAATACCAGCAAATATTTTTTCACCCAATCTTGATGATACGTGGTGGTAATGACAAGTCCACAAATCACACTTGGCTCACCAAATTTTGTTCTTCGAAGTTGAAGCATTCGTTTACATTAGCAGTTTTTATTTTTAGGTTTCACTCTGTTCTCTCCTATATAGATAGATGAATTTGGAACTCTAAATCCAACATGGTTTGTAGTAGTTCTTTGAAACTTGACAAAATAAAGGAGTTCTCAGTTTTGTCTCTATGATTTGTTTCCGCTTCTAGTAGCCTTAAGCAGAGACTGTGGAAAAGCACTTTCATTACGAGGGGTTGCCAAGCTTCCAAGAAATTACGAGTTTCCGAAATACCAGCAAATATTTTTTTCACCCAATGTTGATGATACTTGGTGGTACTGATCAGTACACAAATCCCACTTGGCTCACCAAATTTTTTTCTTCTAGGTTGAAGCGTTCGTCTAGAGTAGCAGTTTTCTGTTTAGGTTTCACTCTGTTCTCTGCTATATAGATAGATGAATTTGGAACTCTAAATCCAACATGGTTTGTAGTAGCTCTTTGAAACTTGACAAAATAAAGGAGTTCTCAGTTTTGTCTCTATGGTTTGTTTCCTCTTCAAGTAGCCCTAGGCACAGACTGTGGAAAAGCACTTTCATTCAGAGGGGTTGCGAAGCTTCTAAGAAATAACGAGTTTCCGAAATACCAGCAAATATTTTTTCACCCAATCTTGATGATACTTGGTGGTGATGATCCGTCCACAAATCCCACTTGGCTCACAAAATTTTGTTGTTCTAGGTTGAAGCGTTCGTCTACAGTAGCAGTTTTTATATTTACGTTTCACTCTGTTCTCTGCTATATAGATAGATGAATTTGGAACTCTAAATCCAACATGGTTTGTAGTAGCTCTTTGAAATTGACAAAAAACGAGTTCTCAGTTTTGTCTCTATGATTTCTTTCCGCTTCAATTAGCCCTAAGCAGTGACTGTGGAAAAGCACATTCATTGAGAGGGCTTGAAATGATTCAAAGAAATTACGAGTTTCCGAAATACCAGCAAATATTTTTTCACCCAATCTTGATGATACTTGGTGGTAATGATCAGTACACAAATCCCATTAGGCTCACCAAATTTTGTTCTTCTAGGTTGAAGCGTTCATCTACAGTAGCAGTTTTTATGTTTAGGTTTCACTCTGTTCTCCAGTATATAGATAGATGAATTCGGAACCCTAAATCCAACATGGTTTGTAGTGTCTTTTGAAACTTGACAAAATAAAGGAGTTCTCAGTTTTGTCTCTATGGTTTGTTTCCTCTTCAAGTAGCCCCAGGCACAAACGGTGGAAAAGCACTTTCATTGAGAGGGGTTGCCAAGATTCCAAGAAATTACGAGTTTCCGAAATACCAGCAAATATTTTTTCACCCAAACTTGATGATACTTGGTGGTAAGGACAAGTACACAAATCCCACTTGGCTCACCAAATTTTGTTCTTCTAGGTTGAAGCATTCGTCTACAGTAGCAGTTTTTAGTTTTAGGTTTCACTCTGTTCTCTCCTATATAGATAGATGAATTTGGAACTCTAAATCCAACACGGTTTGTAGTAGCTCTTTGAAACTTGACAAAATAAAGGAGTTCTCAGTTTTGTCTCTACGAGTTGTTTCCTCTTCAAGTACCCCTAGGAACAGACTGTGGAAAAGCACTTTCATTGAGTGGGGTTGCCAAGCTTCTAAGAAATAACGAGTTTCCGAAATACCAGCAAATATTTGTTCACGCAAACTTGATGAGACTTGGTGGTAATGATCAGTACACAAATCCCACTTGGCTTACCAAATTTTGTTCTTCTAGTTTGAAGCATTCGTGTACAGTAGCACTTTTTATTTTTAGGTTTTACTCTGTTCTCTCCTATATAGATAGATGAATTTGGAACACTAAATTCAACATGGTTTGTAGTAGCTCTTTGAAACTTGACAAAATGAAAGAGTTCTCAGTTTTGTCTCTAGGATTTGTTTCTGCTTCAAGTAGCCCTAAGCAGTGACTGTGGAAAAGCACATTCATTGAGAGGGGTTGCCAAGCTTCCAAGAAATGACGATTTTATGAAATACCAGCAAATATTTTTTCACCCAATCTTGATGATACTTGGTGGTAAGGACAAGTACACAAATCCCACTTGGCTCACCAAATTTTGTTCTTCTAGGATGAAGCGTTCGTCTACAGTAGCAGTTTTTATGTTTAGGTTTCACTCTGTTCTCTCCTATATAGACAGATTAATTTGGAACTCTAAATCCAACATGGTTTGTAGTGGCTCTTTGAAACTTGACAAAATAAAGGAATTCTCAGTTTTGTCTCCATGAATTGTTTCCGCTTCAAGTAGCCCTAAGCAGAGACTGTAAATAAGAACTTTCATTGAGAGGGTTTGCCAAGCTTCCAAGAAATTACGAGTTTCCGAAATACCAGGAAATATTTTTTCACCCAATCTTGATGATATGTGGTGGTAATGACAAGTCCACAAATCCCATTTGGCTCACCAAATTTTGTTCTTCTAGGTTGAAGCGTTCATCTACAGTAGCAGTTTTTATGTTTAGGTTTCACACTGTTGTCTCCTAAATAGTTAGATGAATTTGGAACTCTAAATCCAACATGGTTAGTAGTAGCTATTTGAAACTTGACAAAATAAAGAAGTTCTCAGTTTTTTCCCTATGGATTGTTTCCTCTTCAAGTCGCCCTAGGCACTGACTGTGGAAAAGCACTTTAATTGAGAGGGGTTGCCAAGCTTCTAAGAAATAACAAGTTTCTGAAATACCAGCAAATATTTTTTCACCCAATCTTGATGATACTTGGTGGTGATGATCGGTACACAAATCCCACTTGGCTCACCAAATTTTGTTCTTCTAGGTTGAAGCATTCGTCTACAGTAGCAGTTTTTATTTTTCGGTTTCACTCTGTTTTCTCCAAAATAGATAGATGAATTTGGAACTCTAAATCCAATATGGTTTGTAGTAGCTATTTGAAACTTGACAAAATAAAAGAGTTCTCAGTTTTGTCTCTGTGGTTTCTTTCCTCCTCAAGTAGCCCTAGGCAGAGACTATGGAAAAGCACTTTCATTGAGAGCGGTTGCCAAGCTTCCAAGAAATTACGAGTTTCTGAAATACCAGCAAATATTTTTTCACCCAATCTTGATGATACTTAAAGTAAGGACAAGTACAAAAATCCCACTAGGCTCACCAAATTTTGTTCTTCTAAGTTGAAGCGTTCGTCTACAGTAGCAGTTTTTATGTTTAGGTTTCACTCTGTTCTCTGCTATATACATAGATGAATTTGGAACACTAAATCCAACATGGTTTGTAGTAGCCCTTTGAAACTTGACAAACAAAAGTAGTTCTCAGTTTTGTCTCTATGTTTTGTTTCTTCTTCAAGTAGTCCTAGGCACAGACTGTGGTAAAGCACTTTCATTGAGAGGGGTTGCCAAGCTTCTAAAAAATAACGAGTTTACGAAATACCAGCAAATATTTTTTCACCGAATCTTGATGATACTTGGTAGTAATGATCAGTACACAAATCCCACTTGGCTTACCAAATTTTGTTCTTCTAGTTTGAAGCATTCGTTTACAGTAGCACTTTTTATTTTTAGGTTTCACTCTGTTCTCTCCTATACAGATATATGAATTTGGAACTCTAAATCCAACATGGTTTGTAGTAGTTCTTTGAAACTTGACAAAATAAAGTAGTTCTCAGTTTTGTCTCCATGTTTTATTTTCTCTTCAAGTAGTCCTGGCACAGACTGTGGAAAGCACTTTCATTGAGAGGTGTTGCCAAGCTTCCAAGAAATGACGAGTTTCCGAAATACCAGCAAATATTTTTTCACCCAATCTTGATCATACTTGGTGGTGATGATCAGTACACAAATCCAACTTGGCTCACCAAATTTTGTTCTTCTAGGTTGAAGCGTTTGTCTACAGTAGCAGTTTTTATGTTTAGGTTTCACTCTGTTCTCTCGTATATATATAGATGAATTTGGAACTCTAAATCCAACATGGTTTGTAGTAGCTCTTTGAAACTTGACAAAATAAAGTAGTTCTCAGTTTTGTCTCTATGTTTTGTTTTCTCTTCACGTAGTCCTGGCACAGACTGTGGAAAGCACTTTCAATGAGAGGTGTTGCCAAGCTTCTAAGAAATAACGAGTTTCTGAAATACCAGCAAATATTTTTTCACCCAATCTTGATGATACTTGGTGGTGATGATCGGTACACAAATCCCACTTGGTTCACCAAATTTTGTTCTTCTAGGTTGAAGCGTTCGTCTTCAGTAGCAGTTTTTATATTTAGGTTTCACTCTGTTCTCTCCTAAATAGATAGAGGAATTTGGAACACTAAAGCCAACATGGTTTGTAGTAGCTATTTGAAACTTGACAAAATAAAAGAGTTCTCCGTTTTGTCTCTGTGGTTTCTTTCCTCCTCAAGTAGCCCTAGGCACAGCCTGTGGAAAAGCATTTTCATGGAGAGCGGTTGCCAAGCTTCCAAGTAATGACGAGTTTCTGAAATACCAGCAAATATTTTTTCACCCAAACTTGAGGATACTTAGTGGTAAGAAAAAGTACACAAATCCCAATAGGCTCACCAAATTTTGTTCCTCTAGGTTGAAGTGTTCGTCTACAGTAGCAATTTTTATATTTAGGTTTCACTCTGTTCTCTCCTGTATAGATAGATGAATTTGGAACTCTAAATCCAACATGGTTTGTAGTAGCTCTTTGAAACTTGACAAAATAAAGGAGTTCTTAGTTTTGTCTCCATGGTTTGTTTCCTCTTCAAGTAGCCCTGGCACAGACTGTGGAAAAGCACTTTCATTGAGACGGGTTGCCAAGCTTCTAAGAAATAACGAGTATATGAAATACCAGCAAATATTTTTTCACCCAATCGTGATGATACTTGGTGGTAAGGACAAGTACACAAATCCCACTTGGCTCACCAAATTTTGTTCTTCTAGGTTGAAGCATTCGTCTACAGTAGCAGTTTTTATTTTTAGGTTCTACTCTGTTCTCTCCAATATAGACAGATGAATTTGGAACTCTAAATCGAACATGGTTTGTAGTAGCTCTTTGAAACTTGACCATCTAAAGCAGTTCTCAGTTTTGTCTCTATGATTCGTTTCCGCTTCAAGTAGCACTAAACAGAGACTGTGGAAAAGCACTTTCATTGAGAGGGGTTGCCAAACTTCCAAGAAATTACGATTTTCCGACACACCAGCAAATATTTTGTCACCCAATGTTGATGATACGTGGTGGTAATGATCGGTACACAAATCCCACTTGGCTCACCAAATTTTGTTCTTCTAGGTTGAAGCATTCGTCTACACTAGCAGTTTCTATATTTAGGTTTCACTTTGTTCTCTGCTATATAGATAGATGAATTTAGAAATTCTAAATCCAAAATGGTTTGTAGTAGCTCTTTGAAACTTGACAAAATAAAGGAGTTCTCAGTTTTGTCTCTATGATTTTTATCCGCTTCAAGTAGCCCTAGAAAGAGACTGTGGAAAAGCACTTTCATTGAGAGTGGTTGCCAAGCTTCCAAGAAATTACGATTTTCCGAAATACCAGCAAATATTTTTTCACCCAATCTTGATGATACGTGGTGGTAATGACAAGTCCACAAATCACACTTGGCTCACCAAATTTTGTTCTTCGAATTTGAAACGTTCGTTTACATTAGCAGTATTTATTTTTAGGTTTCACTCTGTTCTCTCCTATATAGATAGATGAATTTGGAACTCTAAATCCAACATGGTTAGTAGTAGCTCTTTGAAACTTGACAAAATAAAGGAGTTCTCAGTTTTGTCTCTATGGTTTGTTTACTCTTCAAGTAGCCCTAGGCACAGACTGTGGAAAAGCACTTTCATTCATAGGGGTTGCGAAGCTTCTAAGAAATAAAAGTTTCCGAAATACCAGCAAATATTTTTTCACCCAATCTTGATGATACTTGGTGGTGATGATCCGGCCACAAATCCCACTTGGCTCACAAAATTTTGTTGTTCTAGGTTGAAGCGTTCGTCTACAGTAGCAGTTTTTATATTTACGTTTCACTCTGTTCTCTCCTATATAGATAGATGAATTTGGAACTCTAAATCCAACATGGTTTGTAGTAGCTCTTTGAAATTGACAAAAAACGAGTTCTCAGTTTTGTCTCTATGATTTCTTTCCGCTTCAATTAGCCCTAAGCAGTGACTGTGGAAAAGCACATTCATTGAGAGGTCTTGAAATGATTCCAAGAAATTACGAGTTTCCGAAATACCAGCAAATATTTTTTCACCCAATCTTGATGATACTTGGTGGTAATGATCAGTACACAAATCCCATTAGGCTCACCAAATTTTGTTCTTCTAGGTTGAAGCGTTCATCTACAGTAGCAGTTTTTATGTTTAGATTTCACTCTGTTCTCCAGTATATAGATAGATGAATTTGGAACTCTAAATCCAACATGGTTTGTAGTGTCTTTTGAAACTTGACAAAATAAAGGAGTTCTCAGTTTTGTCTCTATGGTTTGTTTCCTCTTCAAGTAGCCCCAGGCACAAACGGTGGAAAAGCACTTTCATTGAGAGGGGTTGCCAAGATTCCAAGAAATTACGAGTTTCCGAAATACCAGCAAATATTTTTTCACCCAATCTTGATGATACTTGGTGGTAAGGACAAGTACACAAATCCCACTTGGCTCACCAAATTTTGTTCTTCTAGGTTGAAGCATTCGTCTACAGTAGCAGTTTTTATTTTTAGGTTTCACTCTGTTCTCTCCTATATAGATAGATGAATTTGGAACTCTAAATCCAATATGGTTTGTAGTAGCTCTTTGAAACTTGACAAAGTAAAGGAGTTCTCAGTTTTGTATCTATGATTTGTTTCCCCTTCATGTAGCCCTAAGCAGAGACTGTGGAAAAGCACTTTCATTGAAAGGGGTAGCCAATCTTCCAAGAAATTACGATTTTCCGACATACCAGCAAATATTTTGTCACCCAATGTTGATGATACGTGGTGGTAATGATCCGTACACAAATCCCACTAGGCTCACCAAATTTTGTTCTTCTAGGTTGAAGCGTTCATCTACAGTAGCAGTTTTTATGTTTAGGTTTCACTCTGTTCTCCTGTATATAGATAGATGAATTTGGAACTCTAAATCCAACATGGTTTGTAGTGTCTTTTGAAACTTGACAAAATAAAGGAGTTCTCAGTTTTGTCTCTATGGTTTGTTTCCTCTTCAAGTAGCCCCAGGCACAAATGGTGGAAAAGCACTTTCATTGAGAGGGGTTACCAAGATTCCAAGAAATTACGAGTTTCCGAAATACCAGCAAATATTTTTTCACCCAATCTTGATGATACTTTGTGGTAAGGACAAGTACACAAATCCCACTTGGCTCACCAAATTTTGTTCTTCTAGGTTGAAGCATTCGTCTACAGTAGCAGTTTTTAATTTTAGGTTTCACTCTGTTCTCTCCTATATAGATAGATGAATTTGGAACTCTAAATCCAACACGGTTTGTAGTAGCTCTTTGAAACTTGACAAAATAAAGGAGTTCTCAGTTTTGTCTCTATGGTTTGTTTCCTCTTCAAGTAGCCCCAGGCACAAACGGTGGAAAAGCACTTTCATTGAGAGGGGTTGCCAAGATTCCAAGAAATTACGAGTTTCCAAAATACCAGCAAATATTTTTTCACCCAATCTTGATGATACTTGGTGGTAAGGACAAGTACACAAATCCCACTTGGCTCACCAAATTTTGTTCTTCTAGGTTGAAGCATTCGTCTACAGTAGCAGTTTTTAGTTTTAGGTTTCACTCTGTTCTCTCCTATTAGATAGATGAATTTGGAACTCTAAATCCAACACGGTTTGTAGTAGCTCTTTGAAACTTGACAAAATAAAGGAGTTCTCAGTTTTGTCTCTACGGTTTGTTTCCTCTTCAAGTACCCCTAGGAACAGACTGTGGAAAAGCACTTTCATTGAGTGGGGTTGCCAAGCTTCTAAGAAATAACGAGTTTCCGAAATACCAGCAAATATTTGTTCACGCAAACTTAATGAAACTTGGTGGTAATGATCAGTACACAAATCCCACTTGGCTCACCAAATTTTGTTCTTCTAGGTTGAAGCATTCGTCTACAGTAGCAGTTTTTATATTTAGGTTTCACTCTGTTCTCTGCTATATAGATAGATGAATTTGGAAATTCTAAATCCAACATGGTTTGTAGAGCTCTTTCAAACTTGACAAAATAAAGGAGTTCTCAGTTTTGTCTCTATGATTTTTATCAACTCCAAGTAGCCCTAAGCAGAGACTGTGGAAAAGCACTTTCATTGAGAGTGGTTGTCAAGCTTCTAAGAAATTACGAGTTTCCGAAATACCAGCAAATATTTTTTCACCCAATCTTGATGATACGTGGTGGTAATGACAAGTCCACAAATCACACTTGGCTCACCAAATTTTGTTCTTCGAAGTTGAAGCGTTCGTTTACATTAGCAGTTTTTATTTTTAGGTTTCACTCTGTTCTCTCCTATATAGATAGATGAATTTGGAACTCTAAATCCAACATGGTTTGTAGTAGTTCTTTGAAACTTGACAAAATAAAGGAGTTCTCAGTTTTGTCTCTATGGTTTGTTTCCTCTTCAAGTAGCCCTAGGCACAGACTGTGGAAAAGCACTTTCATTCAGAGGGGTTGCCAAGCTTCTAAGAAATAACGAGTTTCCGAAATACCAGCAAATATTTTTTCACCCAATCTTGATGATACTTGGTGGTGATGATCCGTCCACTAATCCCACTTGGCTCACAAAATTTTGTTGTTCTAGGTTGAAGCGTTCGTCTACAGTAGCAGTTTTTATATTTACGTTTCACTCTGTTCTCTCCTATATAGATAGATGAATTTGGAACTCTAAATCCAACATGGTTTGTAGTAGCTCTTTGAAATTGACAAAAAACGAGTTCTCAGTTTTGTCTCTATGATTTCTTTCCGCTTCAATTAGCCCTAAGCAGTGACTGTGGAAAAGCACATTCATTGAGAGGGCTTGAAATGATTCCAAGAAATTACGAGTTTCCGAAATACCAGCAAATATTTTTTCACCCAATCTTGATGATACTTGGTGGTAATGATCAGTACACAAATCCCATTAGGCTCACCAAATTTTGTTCTTCTACGTTGAAGCGTTCATCTACAGTAGCAGTTTTTATGTTTAGGTTTCACTCTGTTCTCCAGTATATAGATAGATGAATTCGGAACTCTAAATCCAACATGGTTTGTAGTGTCTTTTGAAACTTGACAAAATAAAGGAGTTCTCATTTTTGTCTCTATGGTTTGTTTCCTCTTCAAGTAGCCCCAGGCACAAACGGTGGAAAAGCACTTTCAGTGAGAGGGGTTGCCAAGATTCCAAGAAATTACGAGTTTCCGAAATACCAGCAAATATTTTTTCACCCAATCTTGATGATACTTGGGGGTAAGGACAAGTACACAAATCCCACTTGGCTCCCCTAATTTTGTTCTTCTAGGTTGAAGCATTCGTCTACAGTAGCAGTTTTTATATTTAGGTTTCACTCTGTTCTCTGCTATATAGATAGATGAATTTGGAAATTCTAAATCCAACATGGTTTGTAGAGCTCTTTCAAACTTGACAAAATAAAGGAGTTCTCAGTTTTGTCTCTATGATTTTTATCCGCTTCAAGTAGCCCTAAGCAGAGACTGTGGAAAAGCACTTTCATTGAGAGTGGTTGCCAAGCTTCTAAGAAATTACGAGTTTCCGAAATACCAGCAAATATTTTTTCACCCATTCTTGATGATACGTGGTGGTAATGACAAGTCCACAAATCACACTTGGCTCACCAAATTTTGTTCTTCGAAGTTGAAGCGTTCGTTTACATTAGCAGTTTTTATTTTTAGGTTTCACTCTGTTCTCTCCTATATAGATAGATGAATTTGGAACTCTAAATCCAACATGGTTTGTAGTAGTTCTTTGAAACTTGACAAAATAAAGGAGTTCTCAGTTTTGTCTCTATGATTTGTTTCCGCTTCTAGTAGCCTTAAGCAGAGACTCTGGAAAAGCACTTTCATTGAGAGGGGTTGCCAAGCTTCCAAAAAATTACGAGTTTCCTAAATACCAGCAAATATTTTTTTCACCCAATGTTGATGATACTTGGTGGTACTGATCAGTACACAAATCCCACTTGGCTCACCAAATTTTTTTCTTCTAGGTTGAAGCGTTCATCTAGAGTAGCAGTTTTTATGTTTAGGTTTCACTCTGTTCTCTGCTATATAGATAGATGAATTTGGAACTCTAAATCCAACATGGTTTGTAGTAGCTCTTTGAAACTTGACAAAATAAAGGAGTTCTCAGGTTTGTCTCTTGGTTTGTTTCCTCTTCAAGTAGCCCTAGGCACAGACTGTGGAAAAGCACTTTCATTGAGAGGGGTTGCCAAGCTTCTAAGAAATAACGAGTTTCCGAAATACCATCAAATATTTTTTCACCCAATCTTGATGATACTTGTTGGTGATGATCCGTCCACAAATCCCACTTGGCTCACAAAATTTTGTTGTTCTAGGTTGAAGCGTTCGTCTACAGTAGCAGTTTTTATATTTACGTTTCACTCTGTTATCTCATATATAGATAGATGAATTTGGAACTCTAAATCCAACATGGTTTGTAGTAGCTCTTTGAAATTGACAAAATAAACGAGTTCTCAGTTTTGTCTCTATGATTTCTTTCCGCTTCAATTAGCCCTAAGCAGTGACTGTGGAAAAGCACATTCATTGAGAGGGCTTGAAATGATTCCAAGAAATTACGAGTTTCCGAAATACCAGCAAATATTTTTTCACCCAATCTTGATGATTCTTGGTGGTAATGATCAGTACACAAATCCCACTAGGCTCACCAAATTTTGTTCTTCTACTTTGAAGCGTTCATCTACAGTAGCAGTTTTTATGTTTAGGTTTCTCTCTGTTCTCCTGTATATAGATAGATGAATTTGGAACTCTAAATCCAACATGGTTAGTAGTGTCTTTTGAAACTTGACAAGATAAAGGAGTTCTCAGTTTTGTCTTTATGGTTTGTTTCCTCTTCAAGTAGCCCCAGGCACAAACGGAGGAAAAGCACTTTCATTGAGAGGGGTTGCCAAGATTCCAAGAAATTACGAGTTTCCGAAATACCAGCAAATATTTTTTCACCCAATCTTGATGATACTTGGTGGTAAGGACAAGTACACAAATCCCACTTGGCTCACCAAATTTTGTTCTTCTAGGTTGAAGCATTCGTCTACAGTAGCAGTTTTTATTTTTAGGTTTCACTCTGTTCTCTCCTATATAGATAGATGAATTTGGAACTCTAAATCCAACACGGTTTGTAGTAGCTATTTGAAACTTGACAAAATAAAGGAGTTCTCAGTTTTGTCTCTATGGTTTGTTTCCTCTTCAAGTACCCCTAGGAACAGACTGTGGAAAAGCACTTTCATTGAGTGGGGTTGCCAATCTTCTAAGAAATAACGAGTTTCCGAAATACCAGCGAATATTTGTTCACGCAAACATGATGAAACTTGGTGGTAATGATCAGTACACAAATCCCACTTGGCTCACCAAATTTTGTTCTTCTAGTTTGAAGCATTCGTCTACAGTAGCAGTTTTTATATTTAGGTTTCACTCTGTTCTCTCCTATATAGATACATGAATTTGGAACTCTAAATCCAATATGGTTTGTAGTAGTCTTTGAAACTTGACAAAGTAAAGGAGTTCTCAGTTTTGTATCTATGATTTGTTTCCTTTTCATGTAGCCCTAAGCACAGACTGTGGAAAAGCACTTTCATTGAAAGGGGTTGACAATCTTCCAAGGAATTACGATTTTCCGACATACCAGGAAATATTTTGTAACCCAATGTTGATGATACGTGGTGGTAATGATCGGTACACAAATCCAACTTGGCTCTCCAAATTTTGTTCTTCTAGGTTGAAGCGTTCGTCTACAGTAGCAGTTTTTATATTTAGGTATCACTCTGTTCTCTGCTATATAGATAGATGAATTTGGAACTCTAAATCCAACACGGTTTGTAGTAGATCTTTGAAACTTGACAAAATAAAGGAGTTCTCAGTTTTGTTTCTAGCGTTTGTTTTCTCTTCAAGTAGTCCTAGGCACAGACTGTGGAAAAGCACTTTCATTGAGAGGGGTTGCCAAGCTTCCAAGAAATTACGAGTTTCCGAAATACCAGCAAATATTTTTTTCACCCAATGTTGATGATACTTGGTGGTAATGATCAGTACACAAATCCCACTTGGCTCACCAAATTTTTTTCTTCTAGGTTGAAGCGTTCGTCTAAAGTAGCAGTTTTTATGTTTAGGTTTCACTCTGTTCTCTGCTATATAGATAGATGAATTTGGAACTCTAAATCCAACATGGTTTGTAGTGGCTCTTTGAAACTTGACAAAATAAAGGAGTTCTCAGTTTTGTCTCTATGGTTTGTTTCCTCTTCAAGTAGCCCTAAGCAGTGACTGTGGAAAAGCACATTCATTGAGAGTTGTTGCCAAGATTACAAGAAATTACGAGTTTCTGAAATACCAGCAAATATTTTTTCACCCAATCTTGATGATACTTGGTGGTAAAGATTAGTACACAAATCCCACTTGGCTCACCAAATTTTGTTCTTCTTGGTTGAAGCGTTCGTCTACAGTAGCAGTTTTTATGTTTAGATTTAACTCTGTTCTCCTGTATATAGATAGATGAATTTGGAACTCTAAATCCAACATGGTTTGTAGTGGTTCTTTGAAAATTAACAAAATAAAGGAGTTCTCAGTTTTGTCTCTATGGTTTGTTTCCTCTTCAAGTAGCCCCAGGCACAAATGGTGGAAAAGCACTTTCATTGATAGGGGTGGCCAAGCTTCCAAGAAATTACGAGTTTTCCGAAATACCAGCAAATATTTTTTCAGCCAATCTTGATGATACTTGGTGGTAAGGACAAGTACACAAATCCCACTTGGCTCACCAAATTTTGTTCTTCTATGTTGAAGCGTTCGTCTACAGTAGCAATTTTTATATTTAGGTTTCACTCTGTTCTCACCTATAGAGATAGATGAATTTGGAACTCTAAATCCAACATGGTTTGTAGTAGCTCTATGAAACTTGACAAAATAAAGGAGTTCTCTTTTTGGTCTCTATGATTTGTTTCCGCTTCAAGTAAACTTAAGCAGAGACTGTGGAAAAGCACTTTCATTGAGAGGGGTTGCCAGGCTTCCAAGAAATTAAGTGTTTCCAAAATACCAGCAAATATTTTTTCACCCAATCTTGATGATACGTGGTGGTAATGACAAGTCTACAAATCAAACTTGGCTCACCAAATTTTGTTCTTCTAAGTTGAAGCGTTCATTTACATTAGCAGTTTTTATTTTTAGGTTTCACTCTGTTCTCTCCTATATAGATAGATGAATTTGGAACTCTAAATCCAACATGGTTTGTAGTAGCTCTTTGAAACTTGACAAAATAAAGGAGTTGTCAGTTTTGTCTCTATGATTTGTTTCCGCTTCAAATAGACTTAAGCAGAGACTGTGGAAAAGCACTTTCATTGAGAGGGGTTGCCAAGCTTCCAATAAATTAGGAGTTTCCAAAATACAAGCAAATATTTTTTTCACCCAATGTTGATGATACTTGGTGGTAATGATCAGTACACAAATCCCACTTGGCTCACCAAATTTTTTCTTCTAGGTTGAAGCGTTCGTCTACAGTAGCAGTTTTTATATTTAGGTTTCACTCTGTTCTCTCCTATATAGATAGATGAATTTGGAACTCTAAATCCAACATGGTTTGTAGTAGCTCTATGAAAAATGACAAAATAAAGGAGTTCTCTTTTTGGTCTCTATGATTTGTATCCGCTTCAAGTAGCCTTAAGCAGAGACTGTGGAAAAGCAATTTCATTGACAGAGGTTGCCAGGCTTTCAAGAAATTAAGTGTCTCCAAAACACCAGCAAATATTTTTTTACCCAATCTTGATGATACTTGGTCGTAATGATCAGCACACAAATCCCACTTTGCTCAGGAAATTTTGTTCTTCTGTGTTGAAGCGTTCGTCTACAGTAGCAGTTTTTATATTTAGGTTTCACTCTGTACTCTCCTATATACATAGATGAATTTGGAACTCTAAATCCAACATGGTTTGTAGTAGCTATTTGAAACTTGACAAAGAAAGGAGATCTCAGTTTTGTCTCTATGGTTTGTTTCCTTTTCAATTAGCCCCAGGCACAGACGGTGGAAAAGCACTTTCATTGTGAGGGGTTGCCAAGGTTCTAAGAAATAATGAGTTTCCGAAATACCAGCAAATATTTTTTCACCCAATCTTGATGATACTTGGTGGTAATGATCAGGACACAAATCCCACTTGGCTCACCAAATTTTGTTCTTCTAGTTTGAAGCATTTGTTTACAGTAGCAGTTTTTTTTTTAGGTTTCACTCTGTTCTCTCCTATATAGATAGGTGAATTTGGAACTCTAAATCCAGTAAGGTTTGTAGTAGCTCTTTGAACTTGACAAATTAATGGAGTTCTCAGTTTTGTCTCTATGATTTGTTTCCTCTTCAAGTAGCCCTAGGCACAGACTGTGGAAAATCACTTTCATTGACAGGGGTTGACAAGCTTCTAAGAAATAACGAGTTTCCGAAATACCAGCAAATATTTTTTCACCCAATCTTGATGATACTTGGTGGAAAGGACAAGTACACAAATCCCACTTGGCTCACCAAATTTTGTTCTTCTAGGTTGATGCATTCGTCTACATCGCAGTTTTTATTTTTAGGTTTTACTCTGTACTCTCCTATATAGATAGATGTATTTGGAACTTTAAATCCAACATGGTTTGTAGTAGCTCTTTGAACCTTGACAAAATAAAGGAGTTCTCAGTTTTGTCTCTATGATTTGTTTCCGCTTCAAGTAGCCCTAAGCAGAGACTGTGGAAAAGTACTTTCATTGAGAGGGGTTGCCAAGCTTCCAAGAAATAACGAGTTTCTGAATTTCCAGCAAATATATTTTCACCCAATCTTGATGATACTTGGTGGTGAAGATCGGTACACAAATCCGACTTGGCTCACCAAATTTTGTTCTTCTAGGTTGAAACGTTCGCCTACAGTAGCAGTTTTTATATTTAGGTTTCACTCTTTTCTCTCCTATATAGATAGATGAATTTGGAACTCTAAATCCAATATGGTTCGTAGTAGCTCTTTGAAACTTGACAAAATAAAGAAGTTCTGAGTTTTGTCTCTATGATTTGTTTCCGCTTCAAATAGCCCTAAGCAGAGACTGTGGAAAAGCACTTTCATTGAGAGGGGTTGCCATGATTCCAAGAAATTACGAGTTTCCGAAATACCTGCAAATATTTTTTCACGCAATCTTGATGATATATGGTGGTAGTGACAAGTCCACAAATGCAACTTGGCTCACCAAATTTTGTTCTTCTAGGTTGAAGCGTTCGTTTACAGTAGCAGTTTTTATTTTAGGTTTCACTCTGTTCTCTCCTATATAGATAGATGAATTTGGAACTCTACATCCAACATGGTTTGTAGTAGCTCTTTGAAACTTGAGAAAATAAAGGAGTTCTCACTTTTGTCTCTGTGATTTGTTTCCGCTTCAAGTAGCCCTAAGCAGTGACTGTGGAAAAGCACTTTCATTGAGAGGGGTTTCCAAGCTTCTAAGAAATTACGAGTTTCCGAAATACCAGCAAATATTTTTTCACCCAATCGTGATGATACTTGGTGGTAATGATCAGTACACAAACCCATTTGGCTCACCAAATTTTGTTCTTCTAGGTTGAAGCGTTCGTCTACAGTAGCAGTTTTTATGTTTAGGTTTCACTCTGTTCTCTCGTATATAGATAGATGAATTTGGAACTCTAAATCCAACATGGTTTGTAGTGGCTCTTTGAAACTTGACAAAATAAAGGAGTTCTCAGTTTTGTGTCTATGATTTGTTTCCGCTTCAAGTATCCCTAAGCAGAGACTGTAAAAAAGCACTTTCATTGAGAGGGGTTTCCAAGCTTCTAAGAAATAACGAGTTTTCGAAATACCAGCAAAATTTTTTTACATAAGCTTGATGATATGTGGTGGTAATGACAAGTCCACAAATCACACTTGGCTAACCAAATTTTGTTCTTCTAGTTTGAAGCGTTCGTTTACATTAGCAGTTTTTATTTTTAGGTTTCACTCTGTTCTCTCTTATATAGATAGATGAATTTGGAACTCTAAATCCAACATGGTTTGTAGTAGCTCTTTGAAACTTGACAAAATAAAGTAGTTCTCAGTTTTGTCTCTATGTTTTGTTTCCTCTTCAAGTAGTGTAGGCACAGACTGTGGGAAAGCACTTTCATTGAGAGGGGTTGCCAAGCTTCTAAGAAATAACGAGTTTCCGAAATACCACCAAATATTTTTTCACCGAATCTTGAAGATACTTGGTGGTAATGATCAGTACACAAATCCCACTTGGCTCACCAAATTTTGCTCTTCTAGGTTGAAGCATTCGTTTACAGTAGCAGTTTCTATTTTTAGGTTTCACTCAGTTCTCTGCTATATAGATAGATGAATTTGGAACTCTAAATCCAAATATTTTGTAGAAGCTCTTTGAAACTTGACAAAATGAAAGAGTTCTCAGTTTTGTCTCTGTGGTTTGTTTCCTCTTCAAGTACCCCTAGGAACAGACTGTGGAAAAGCACTTTCATTGAGAGGGTTTGCCAAGCTTCTAAGAAATAACGAGTTTCCGAAAAACCAGCAAATATTTTTTCACGCAATCTTGATGACACTTGGTTTTAATGATCAGTACACAAATCCCACTTGGCTCACCAAATTTTGTTCTTCTAGGTTGAAGTGTTGGTCTACAGTAGCAGTTTTTATATTTAGGTTTCACTCTGTTCTCTCCTATATAGATAGATGAATTTGGAACTCTAAATCCAATATGGTTTGTAGTAGCTCTTTGAAACTTTACAAAGTAAAGGAGTTCTCAGTTTTGTCTCTATGGTTTGTTTCTGCTTCATGTAGTTCTAAGCAGAGACTGTGGAAAAGCACTTACATTGAAAGGGGTTGCCAAGCTTCCAAGATATTACGAGTTTCCGAAATACCAGCAAAGAGTTTTTCACCCAAGGTTGATGATACGTGGTGGTAATGATCGGTACACAATTCCTACTTGGCCCACCAAATTTAGTTCTCCTAGGTTGAAGGGTTCGTCTACAGTAGCAGTTTTAATATTCAGGTTTCACTCTATTCTCTGCTATATAGATAGATGAATTTGGAACTCTCTATCCAGCATGGTTTGTAGTAGCTCTTTGAAACTAGACAAAATAAAGATGTTCTCAGTTTTGTCTCTATGGTTTGTTTCCTCTTCAAGTAGCCCTAGGAACTGACGGTGGAAAAGCACTTTCATTGAGAGGGTTTGCCAAGCTTCGAAGAAATAACGGGTTTCCGAAATATTAGCAAATATTTTTTCAACCAATGTTGATGATACTTGGTGGGAATGATCAGTACACAAATCCCACTTGGCTCACCACATTTTTATCATCTATGTTGAAGCGTTCGTCTACTGTAGCAGTTTTTATATTTATGTTTTCCTCTGTTCTCTCCTAAATAGATAGATGAATTTGGAACTCTAAATCCAACATTGTTTGCAGTAGCTCTTTGAAATTTGACAAAATAAAGGTGTTCTCAGTTTTGTCTCAATGTTTGTTTCCTCTTCAAGTAGTCCTAGGCACAGACTGTGGAAAAGAACTTTCATTGAGAGGGATTGCCAAGCTTCTAAGAAATAACGAGTTTCCGAAATACCAGCAAATATTTTTTCACCGAATAATGATGGTACTTGGTGGTAATGATCAGTACACAAATCCCACTTGGATTACCAAATTTTGTTCTTCTAGGTTGAAGGGTTTGTTTACAGTACCAGTTTTTATTTTTATTTTTCACTCTGTTTTCTCCTATTTATATAGATGAATTCTGAACTCTAAATCCAGTATGCTTTGTTGTAGCTCTTTGAAACTTGACAAAATAAAGAAGTTCTCAGTTTTGTCTCTATGATTTGTTTCCGCTTCAAGTAGCCCTATGCAGAGACTGTAAAAAAGCACTTTCATTGAGAGGAGTTGCCAAGCTTCCAAGAAATTACGAGTTTCCGAAATACCAGCAAATATTTTTTCACTCAATCTTGATGATACATGGGGGTAATTATCGGTACACAAATATCACATGGTTCACCAAATTTTTTTCTTCTAGGTTGAAGCGTTCTTCTACAGTAGCAGTTTTTATATTTAGGTTTCACTCTGTTCTCTCCTAAATAGATAGATGAATTTGGAACTCTAAATCCAACATGGTTTGTAGTAGCTGTTTGAAACTTGACAAAATAAAAGAGTTCTCAGTATTTTCTCTGTGATTAGTTTCCTCCTGAAGTAGCCCTAGGCACAGACTGTGGAAAGCACTTTCATTGAGAGCGGTTGCCAAGCTTCTAAGAAATAACGAGTTTCCGAAATCCCAGCAAATATTTTTTCACTCAATCTTGATGATACTTGGTGGTGATGATCAGTACACAAATCCCACTTGGCTCACCAAATTTTGTTCTTCTAGGTTGAAGCGTTCGTCTACAGTAGCAATTTTTATATTTAGGTTTAACTCTGTTCTCTCCTATATAGATAGATGAATTTGGAACTCTAAATACAATATGGTTTGTAGTAGCTCTTTGAAACTTGACAAAATAAAGAAGTTCTCAGTTTTGTCTCTATGTATTGTTTCCTCTTCAAGTGGCCCTAGGCACAGACTGTGGAAAAGCATTTTCATTGAGAGCAGTTGCAAAGCTTCTAAGAAATAACGAGTTTCCGAAATACCAGCAAATATTTTCTCACCCAATCTTGATGATACTTGGTGGTGATGATCGGTACACAAATCCCACTTGGCTCACCAAATTTTGTTCTTCTAGGTTGAAGCGTTCGTCTACAGTAGCAGTTTTTATATTTAGGTTTTGCTCTGTTCTCTGCTATATAGATAGATGAATTTGGAACTCAAAATCCAACATGGTTTGTAGAAGCTCTTTGAAACTTGACAAAATAAAGGAGTTCTCAGTTTTGTGTCTATGGATTGTTTCCTCTTCAAGTAGCTTTAGGCACTGACTGTGGAAAAGCACTTTCATTGAGAGGGGTTGCCAATCTTCTAGAAAATAACGAGTTTCCGGAATACCAGCAAATATTTTTTCACCGAATCTTGATGATACTTGGTGGTAATGATCAAAACACAAATCCCACTTGGCTTACCAAATTTTGTTCTTCTAGTTTGAAGCGTTTGTTTACAGTAGCAGTTTTTATTTTTAGGTTTCACTCTGTTCTCTCCTATATAGATAGATGGATTTGGAACTCTAAATCCAACCTGGTTTGTAGTAGTTCTTTGAAACTTGACAAAATAAAGGAGTTCTCAGTTTTGTCTCTATGGATTATTTCCTCTTCAAGTAGCCCTAGGCACTGACTGTGGAAAAGCACTTTCACTGAGAGGGGTTGCCAAACTTCCAAGAAATTACGAGTTTCCGAAATACCAGCAAATATTTTATCACCCAATCTTGATGATACTTGGTGGTGATGATCGGTACACAAATCCCACTTGGCTCACCAAATTTTGTTCTTCTAGGTTGAAGCGTTTGTCTACAGTAGCAGTTTTTATATTTAGGTTTCACTCTGTTCTCTCCTAAATAGATAGATGAATTTGAACTCTAAATCCAACATGGTTTGTAGTAGCTGTTTGAAACTTGACAAAATAAAAGAGTTCTCAGTTTTGTCTCTGTGGTTTGTTTCCTCCTCAAGTAGCCCTAGGCACAGACTATGGAAAAGCACTTTCATTGAGAGGGGTTGGAAAGCTTCTACGAAATAACGAGTTTCCGAAATACCAGCAAATATTTTTTCACCGAATCATGATGTTACTTGGTGCTAATGATCAGGACACAAATCCCACTTGGATTACCAAATTTTGTTCTTCTAGGTTGAAGGGTTTGTTAACAGTAGCAGTTTTTATTTTTATTTTTCACTCTGTTCTCTCCTATTTATATAGATGAATTTGGAACTCTAAATCCAACATGGTTTGTAGTAGCTCTTTGAAACTTGACAAAATAAAGGAGTTCTCAGTTTTGTCTTATGGATTGTTTCCTCTTCAAGTGGCCCTAGGCTCTGACTGTGGAAAAGCACTTTCATTGAGAGGGGTTGCCAAGCTTCTAAGAAATAACGAGTTTCCGAAATACCAGCAAATAGTTTTTCACCCAATCTTGAGGATACTTGGTGGTGATGATCGGTACACAAATCCCAGTTGGCTCACCAAATTTTGTTCTTCTAGATTGAAGCGTTCGTCTACAGTAGCAGTATTTATATTTAGGTTTCACTCTGTTGTCTCCTAAATAGATAGATGAATTTGGAACTCTAAAGCCAACATGGTTTGTAGTAGCTCTTTGAAACTTGACAAAATAAAGGAGTTCTCAGTTTTGTCTCTATTATTTGTTTTAGCATCAAGTAGCCCTAAGCAGAGACTGTGGAAAAGCAATTTCATTGAGAGGGGTTGCCAAGCTTCTAAGAAATAACGAATTTCCAAATTACCAGCAAATATTTTTTCGCCCAATCTTGATGATACTTGGTGGTGAAGATAGGTACACAAATCCCACTTGGCTCACCAAATTTTGTTCTTCTAGGTTGAAGCGTTCGTCTACAGTAGCAGTTTTTATATTTAGGTTTCACTCTGTTCTCTCCTATATAGATAGATGAACTCTGAACTCTAAATCTAATATGGTTTGTTGTAGCTCTTTGAAACTTGACAAAATAAAGAAGTTCTCAGTTTTGTCTCTATGATTTGTTTCCGCTTCAAGTAGCCCTATGCAGAGACTGTAAAAAAGCACTTTCATTGAGAGGAGTGGCCAAGCTTCCAAGAAATTACGAGTTTCCGAAATACCAGCAAATATTTATTCACTCAACTTGATGATACTTGGGGGTAATTATCGGTACACAAATATCACTTGGTTCACCAAATTTTGTTCTTCTAGGTTGAAGCGTTCGTCTACAGTAGCAGTTTTTATATTTAGATTTCACTCTGTTCTCTGGTATATAGATAGATGAATATGGAAATCTAAATCCAACATGGTTTGTAGTAGCTGTTTGAAACTTGACAAAATAAAAGAGTTCTCATTATTTTCTCTGTGATTTGTTTCCTCCTCAAGTAGCCCTAGGCACAGACTGTGGAAAAGCACTTTCATTGAGAGCAGTTGCCAAGCTTCTAAGAAATAACGAGTTTCCGAAATCCCAGCAAATAGTTTTTCACTCAATCTTGATGATACTTGGTGGTGATGATCAGTACACAAATCCCACTTGGCTCACCAAATTTTGTTCTTCTAGGTTGAAGCGTTCGTCTACAGTAGCAATTTTTATATTTAGGTTTAACTCTGTTCTCTCCTATATAGATAGATGAATTTGGAACTCTAAATCCAATATGGTTTGTAGTAGCTCTTTGAAACTTGACAAAATAAAGGAGTTCTCAGTTTTGTCTCTATGTATTGTTTCCTCTTCAAGTGGCCCTAAGCACAGACTGTGGAAAAGCACTTTCATTGAGAGCGGTTGCCAAGCTTCTAAGAAATAACGAATTTCCGAATTAAAAGAAATTATTTTTTCGCCCAATCTTGATGATACTTGGTGGTGAAGATCAGTACACAAATCCCACTTGGCTCACCAAATTATGTTCTTCTAGGTTGAAGCGTTCGTCTACAGTAGCAGTTTTTATATTTAGGTTTCACTCTGTTCTCTGGTATATAGATAGATGAATTTGGAACTCTAAATCCAATATGGTTTGCAGTAGCTCTTTGAAACATGACAAAATAAAGTAGTTCTCAGTTTTGTCTCTATGGATTGTTACCTCTTCAATTAGCCCTAGGCACTGACTGTGGAAAAGCACTTTCATTGAGAGGGGTTGCCAAGCTTCTAAGAAATAACGAGTTTCCGAAATACCAGAAAATATTTTTTCACCGAATCTTGATGATACTTGGTGGTAATGATCAGTACACAAATCCCACTTGGCTCACCAAATTTTGTTCTTCTAGTTTGAAGCGTTTGTCTGCAGTAGCAGTTTTTATTTTTAGGTTTCATTCTGTTCTCTCCTATATAGATAGATGAATTTGGAACTCTAAATCCAACATGGTTTGTAGTAGCTCTTTGAAACTTGACAAAATAAAGGAGTTCTCCGTATGTCTCTATGTATTGTTTCCTCTTCAAGTATCCCTAGGTACTGACTGTGGAAAAGCACTTTCATTGAGAGGGGTTGCCAAGCTTCCAGGAAATTACGAGTTTCCGAAATACCAGCAAATATTTTCTCACCCAATCTTGATGATACTAGGTGGTGATGATCGGTACAAAAATCCCACTTGGCTCACCAAATTTTGTTCTTCTAGGTTGAAGCGTTCATCTACAGTAGCAGTTTTTATATTTAGGTTTTGCTCTGTTCTCTGCTATATAGATAGATGAATTTGGAACTCTAAATCCAACATGGTTTGTAGAAGCTGTTTGAAATTTGACAAAATTAAGGAGTTCTCAGTTTTGTCTCTATGGATTGTTTCTTCTTCAAGTAGCTTTAGGCACTGACTGTAGAAAACCACTTTCATTGAGAGGGGTTGCCAATCTTCTAAGAAATAACGAGTTTCCGGAATACCAGCAAATATTTTTTCACCGAATCTTGATGATACTTGGTGGTAATGATCAGTACACAAATCCCACTTGGCTTACCAAATTTTGTTCTTCTAGTTTGAAGCGTTTGTTTACAGTAGCAGTTTTTATTTTTAGGTTTCACTCTGTTCTCTCCTATATAGATAGATGAATTTGGAACTCTAAATCCAACATGGTTTGTAGTAGCTCTTTGAAACTTGACAAAATAAAGGAGTTCTCAGTTTTCTCTCTATGGATTATTTCCTCTTCAAGTAGCCCTAGGCACTGACTGTGGAAAAGCACTTTCATTGAGAGGGGTTGCCAAACTTCCAAGATATTACGAGTTTCCGAAATACCAGCAAATATTTTATCACTCATTCTTGTTGATACTTGGGGGTAATGATCGGTACACAAATATCACTTTTTTCAAAAATTTTGTTCTTCTAGGTAGAAGCGTTCATCTACAGTAGCAGTTTTTATATTTAGGTTTCAAATGTTCTCTGCTACATGGATAGATGAATTTGGAATTCTAAATCCAACATCGTTTGTAATAGCTCTTTGAAACTTGACAAAATAAAGGAGTTCTCAGTTTTGTCTCTATGGTTTGTTTCCTCTTCAATTAGCCCTAGGCACAGACTGTGGAAAAGCAATTTCATTGAGAGGGGTTGCAAAGCTTCTAAGAAATAACGAGTTTCCGAAATACCAGCAAATATTCTTTCATCCAATCTTGATGATACTTGGTGGTGATGATCAGTACACAAATCCCACTTGGCTCACCAAATTTTGTTCTTCTAGGTTGAAGCGTTCGTCTACAGTAGCAGTTTTTATATTTAGGTTTCCCTCTGTTCTCTCCTAAATAGATGGATGAATTTGGAACTCTAAATCCAACATGGTTTGTAGTAGCTCTTTGAAACTTGACAAAATAAAGGAGTTCTCAGTTTTGTCTCCATGATTTGTTTCCGCTTCAAGTAGCCCTAAGCGGAGACTGTGGAATAGCACTTTCATTGAGAGGGGTTCCCAAGCTTCTAAGAAATAACGAGTTTCCGAATTACCAGCAAATATTTTTTCACCCAATGTTGATGATACTTGGTGGTGAAGATCCGTCCACAAATCCCACTTGGCTCACCAAATTTTGTTCTTCTAGATTGAAGCATTGGTCTACTTTAGCAGTTTTTATTTTTAGGTTTTACTCTGTTCTCTCCTATATAGAAAGATGAATTTGGAACTCTAAATCCAACATGGTTTGTAGTAGCTCTTTGAAACTTGACAAAATAAAGTAGTTCTCAGTTTTGTCTCTCTGATTTGTTTCCGCTTCAAGTAGCCCTAAGCAGAGACTGTGGAAAAGCACTTTCATTGAGAGGGGTTGAGAAGCTTCCAAGAAATTACGAGTTTCCGAAGTACCAGCAAATATTTTTTCACCCAATCTTGATGATACCTGGTGGTGATGATCCGTCCACAAATTCCACGTGGCTCACCAAATTTTGTTCTTCTAGGTTGAAGCGTTCGTCTACAGTAGCAGTTTTTATATTTAGGTTTCACTCTGTTCTCTCCTATATAGATAGATGATTTTGAAACTCTAAATCCAATATGGTTTGCAGTAGCTTTTGAAACATGACAAAATAAAGTAGTTCTCCTTTTTGTCTCTATGGATTGTTTCCTCTTCAAGTAGCCCTAGGCACTGACTGTGGAAAAGCACTTTCATTGAGAGGGGTGGCCAAGCTTCCAAGAAATTACGAGTTTCTGAAATACCAGCAAATATTTTATCACCCAATCTTGATGATACTTGGAGGTGATTATCGGTACACAAATCCCACTTGGCTCACCAAATTTTGTTGTTCTAGGTTGAAGCGTTCGTCTACAGTAGCAGTTTTTATATTTAGGTTTCACTCTGTTCTCTCCTAAATAGATAGATGAATTTGGAACTCTAAATTCAACATGGTTTGTAGTAGCTGTTTGAAACTTGACAAAATAAAAGAGTTCTCAGTTTTGTCTCTGTGGTTTGTTTCCTCCTCAAGTAGCCCTAGGCACAGACTGTGGAAAAGCACTTTCATTGAGAGCAGTTGCCAAGCTTCTAAGAAATAACAAGTTTCCGAAATACCAGCAAATATTTTTTCACCCAATCTTGATGATACTTGCTAGTGATGATCGGTAAACAAATCCCACTTGGCTCACCAAATTTTGTTCTTCTAGGTTGAAGCGTTCATCTACAGTAGGAGTTTTTATATTTAGGTTTCACTCTGTTCTCTCCTATATAGATAGATGAATTTGAACTCTAAATCCAATATGGTTTGTAGTAGCTCTTTGAAACTTGACAAAATAAAGGAGTTCTCTGTTTTGTTTCTATGATTTGTTTCCGCTTCAAGTAGCCCTAAGCAGAGACTGTGGAAAAGCACTTTCATTGAGAGGGGTTGCCAAGCTTCCAAGAAATTAGGAGTTTCCGAAATACAAGCAAATATTTTTCACCAAATCTTGATGATATGTGATGGTAATGACAAGTCCACAAATCCCACTCTGCTCACCAAATTTTGTTGTTCTAGGTTGAAGCGTTCGTTTACAGTAGCAGTTTTTATATTTAGGTTTCACTCTGTTCTCTCCTATATAGATAGATGAATTTGGAACTCTAAATCCAACATGGTTTTAGTAGCTCTTTGAAACTTGAAAAAATAAAGGAGTTCACACTTTTGTCTCTGTGATTTGTTTTCGCTTCAAGTAGCCCTAAGCAGTGACTGTGAAAGGACTTTCATTGAGAGCGGTTGCCAAGCTTCCATAAAATTACTATTTTCCGAAATACCAGCAAATATTTTTTCACCCAATCGTGATGATACTTGGTGGTAATGACAAGTCTACAAATCCCATTTGGCTCACCAAATTTTGTTCTTCTAGGTTGAAGCGTTCGTTTACAGTAGCAGTTTTTATATTTAGGTTTCACTCTGTTCTCTCCTATATAGATAGATGAATTTGGAACTCTAAATCCAATATGGTTTTTAGTAGCTCTTTGAAACTTGACAAAGTAAAGGAGTTCTCAGTTTTGTCTCTATGATTTGTTTCCGCTTCATGTAGCCCTAAGCAGAGACTGTGGAAAAGCACTTTCATTGAGAGGGGTTGCCAAGATTGCAACAAATTACAAGTTTCCGAAATACCAGCAAATATTTTGTCACCCAATGTTGATGATACCTGGTGGTAATAATCGGTACACAAATCCCACTTGGCTCACCAAATGTTGTTCTTCTAGGTTGAAGCGTTCGTCTACAGTAGCAGTTTTTTATTTAGGTTTCACTCTGTTCTCTGCTATATAGATAGATGAATTTGGAACTCTAAATCCAACATGGTTTGTAGTAGCTCTTTGAAACTTGACAAAATAAAGGAGTTCTCAGTGTTGTCTCTATGGTTTGTTTCCTCTTCAAGTACTCCTAGGAACAGACTGTTGAAAAGCACTTTCATTGAGTGGGGTTGCCAAGTTTCTAAGAAATTACGAGTTCCGAAATACCAGCAAATATTTTTTCACGCCATCTTGATGACACTTGGTGGTAATGATCAGTACACAATTCCCACTCGGCTCACCAAATGTTGTTCTTCTAGGTTGATGCGTTCGTTTTCAGTAGCAGTTTTTATTTTTACGTTTCACTCGGTTCTCTCCAATATAGATAGATGAATTTGGAACTCTAAATCCAACATGGTTTTTTGTAGCTCTTTGAAAATTGACAAAATAAAGAAGTTCTCAGTTTTGTCTCTATGATTTCTTTCCGCTTCAAGTAGCAATAAGCAGAGACTGTGGAAAAGCACTTTCATTTTGAGGGGTTGCCAAGCTTCCAAGAAATTACGAGTTTCCGAAATACCAGCAAATATTTTTTCACCCAATCTTGATGATACGTGGTGGTAATGACAAGTCCACAAATCCCACTTGGCTCACCAAATTTTGTTCTTCTATGTTGAAGCGTTCGTTTACAGTAGCAGTTTTTATTTTTAGGTTTCACTCTGTTCTCTCCTATATAGATAGATAAATTTGGAACTCTAAATCCAACATGGTTTGTAGTAGCTCTTTGAAATTTGACAAAATAAAGGTTTTCTCAGTTTTGTCTCTATGGTTTGTCTCCTCTTCAAGTACCCCTAGGAACAGACTGTGGAAAAGCACTTTCATTGAGTGGGGTTGCCAGCTTCTAAGAAATAACGAGTTTCTGAAATACCAGCAAATATTTTTTCATGCAATCTTGATGACACTGGGTGGTAATGATCAGTACAAAAATCCAACTTGGCTCACCAAATTTTGTTCTTCTAGGTTGAAGCGTTCGTCTACAGTAGCAGTTTTCATATTTAGGTTTCACTCTGTTCTCTCCTATATAGATAGATGAATTTGGAACTCTAAATCCAATATGGTTTGTAGTAGCTCTTTGAAACTTGACAAAGTAAAGGAGTTCTCAGTTTTGTCTCTATGATTTGTTTCCGCTTCATGTAGCCCTAAGCAGAGACTGTGGAAAAGCACATTCATTGAGTGGGGTTGCCAAGCTTCTAAGAAATAACTCGTTTCCGAAATACCAGCAAATATTTTTTCACGCCATCTTGATGACAATTGGTGGTAATGATCAGTACACAATTCCCACTTGGCTCACCAAATGTTGTTCTTCTAGGTTGATGCGTTCGTTTTCAGTGGCAGTTTTTATTTTTAGGTTTCACTCTGTTCTCTCCTATATAGATAGATGAATTTGGAAGTCTAAATAAAACATGGTTTTTAGTAGCTCTTTGAAACTTGACAAAATAAAGGAGTTCTCAGTTTTGTCTCTATCATTTGTTTCTGCTTCAAGTATCCTTAAGCAGAGACTGTGGAAAAGCACTTTCATTGAGAGGGTTTTCCAAGCTTCCAAGAAATTACGAGTTTCCGAAATACCAGCAAATATTTTTTCACCCAATCTTGATGATACGTGGTGATAATGACAAGTGCACAAATCCCACTTGGCTCACCAAATTTTGTTCTTCTAAGTTGAAGCGTTCGTTTACATTAGCAGTTTTTATTTTTAGCTTTCACTCTGTTCTCCTATATAGATAGATGAATTTGGAACTCTAAATCCAACATGGTTTGTAGTAGCTTTTTGAAACTTGACAAAATAAAGGAGTTCTCAGTTTTGTCTCTATGGTTTGTTTCCTCTTCAAGTACCCCTTGGAACAGACTGTGGAAAAGCACTTTCATTGAGTGGGGTTGCCAAGGTTCTAAGAAATAACGAGTTTCCGAAATACCAGCAAATATTTTTTCATGCAATCTTGATGACACATGGTGGTAATGATCATTACACAAATTCCACTTGGCTCACCTAATTTTGTTCTTCTAGGTTGAAGCATTCGTCTACAGTAGCAGTTTTTATATTTAGGTTTCACTCTGGTCTCTCCTATATAATTAGATGAATTTGGAACTCTAAATCCAATTTGGTTTGTAGTAGCTCTTTGAAACTTGACAAAGTAAAGAGTTCTCAGTTTTGTCTCTATGATTTGTTTCTGCTTCGTATAGCGATAAGCAGAGACTGTGGAAAAGCACTTTCATTGAAAGCTGTTGCCAGCTTCTAAGAAATAACGAGTTTCCGAAATACCAGCAAATTTTTTTCACCGAATCTTGATGATACGTGGTGGTAATGATCAGTACACAAATCCCACTTGGCCCACCAAATTTTGTTCTTCTAGGTTGAAGCGTTCGTTTACAGTAGCAGTTTTTATATTTAGGTTTCACTCTGTTCTCCCCTATTTAGACATATGAATTTGAAACTCTGAATCCAATATCGTTTGTAGTAGCTCTTTGAAACTTGACAAAATAAAGGAGTTCTCAGTTTTGTCTCTATGATTTTGTTTCCGCTTCAAGTAACCCTAAGCAGAGACTGTGGAAAAGCACTTTCATGAGAGGGGTTGCCAAGCTTCCAAAAAATTACGAGTTTCCGAAATACCTGCAAATATTTTTTCACCCAATCTTGATGTAACTTGGTGGTAATGATCGGTACACAAATCCCACTTGGTCACCAAATTTTGTTCTTCTAGGTTGAAGTGTTCGTCTACAGTAGCAGTTTTAATATTTAGGTTTCACTCTATTCTCTGCTATAGAGATAGATGAATTTGGAACTCTAAATCCAACATGGTTTGTAGTAGCTCTTTGAAACTTGACAAAATAAAGGAGTTCTCAGTTTTTTCTCTATGGTTTGTTTCCTCTTCAAGTAGCCCTAAGCAGAGACTGTGGAAAAGCACTTTCATTGAGAGGGGATGCCAAGCTTCCAAGAAATTACGATTTCCGAAATAACAGCAAATATTTTTCACCCAATCTTGATGATATGTGATGGTAATGACAAGTCCACAAATCCCACTTGGCTCACCAAATTTTGTTCTTCTATGTTGAAGCGTTCGTTTACAGTAGCAGTTTTTATTTTTAGGTTTCACTCTGTTCTCTCCTATATAGATAGATAAATTTGGAACTCTAAATCCAACATGGTTTGTAGTAGCTCTTTGAAATTTGACAAAATAAAGGATTTCTCAGTTTTGTCTCTACGGTTTGTCTCCTCTTCAAGTACCCCTAGGAACAGACTGTGGAAAAGAACTTTCATTGAGTGGGGTTGCCAGCTTCTAAGAAATAACGAGTTTCTGAAATACCAGCAAATATTTTTTCACGCAATCTTGATGACACTGGGTGGTAATGATCACTACAAAAATTCCACTTGGCTCACCAAATTTTGTTCTTCTAGGTTGAAGCGTTCGTCTACAGTAGCAGTTTTCATATTTAGGTTTCACTCTGTTCTCTCCTATATAGATAGATGAATTTGGAACTCTAAATCCAATATGGTTTGTAGTAGCTCTTTGAAACTTGACAAAGTAAAGGAGTTCTCAGTTTTGTCTCTATGATTTGTTTCCGCTTCATGTAGCCCTAAGCAGAGACTGTGGAAAAGCACTTTCATTGAGTGTGGTTGCCAAGCTTCTAAGAAATAACTCGTTTCCGAAATACCAGTAAATATTTTTTCACGCCATCTTGATGACACTTGGTGGTAATGATCAGTACACAATTCCCACTTGGCTCACCAAATGTTGTTCTTCTAGCTTGATGCATTCGTTTTCAGTGGCAGTTTTTATTTTTAGGTTTCACTCTGTTCTCTCCTATATAGATAGATGAATTTGGAAGTCTAAATAAAACATGGTTTTTAGTAGCTCTTTGAAACTTGACAAAATAAAGGAGTTCTCAGTTTTGTCTCTATCATTTGTTTCTGCTTCAAGTATCCTTAAGCAGAGACTGTGGAAAAGCACTTTCATTGAGAGGGTTTTCCAAGCTTCCAAGAAATTACGAGTTTCCGAAAAACCAGCAAATATTTTTTCACCCAATCTTGATGATACGTGGTGATAATGACAAGTGCACTAATCCCACTTGGCTCACCAAATTTTGTTCTTCTATGTTGAAGCGTTCGTTTACAGTAGCAGTTTTTATTTTTAGGTTTCACTCTGTTCTCTCCTATATAGATAGATAAATTTTAACTCTAAATCCAACATGGTTTGTAGTAGCTCTTTGAAATTTGACAAAATAAAGGTTTTCTCAGTTTTGTCTCTATGGTTTGTCTCCTCTTCAAGTACCCCTAGGAACAGACTGTGGAAAAGCACTTTCATTGAGTGGGGTTGCCAGCTTCTAAGAAATAACGAGTTTCTGAAATACCAGCAAATATTTTTTCATGCAATCTTGATGACACTGGGTGGTAATGATCAGTACAAAAATCCCACTTGGCTCACCAAATTTTGTTCTTCTAGGTTGAAGCGTTCGTCTACAGTAGCAGTTTTCATATTTAGGTTTCACTCTGTTCTCTCCTATATAGATAGATGAATTTGGAACTCTAAATCCATTATGGTTTGTAGTAGCTCTTTGAAACTTGACAAAGTAAAGGAGTTCTCAGTTTTGTCTCTATGATTTGTTTCCGCTTCATGTAGCCCTAAGCAGAGACTGTGGAAAAGCACATTCATTGAGTGGGGTTGCCAAGCTTCTAAGAAATAACTCGTTTCCGAAATACCAGCAAATATTTTTTCACGCCATCTTGATGACAATTGGTGGTAATGATCAGTACACAATTCCCACTTGGCTCACCAAATGTTGTTCTTCTAGGTTGATGCGTTCGTTTTCAGTGGCAGTTTTTATTTTTAGGTTTCACTCTGTTCTCTCCTATATAGATAGATGAATTTGGAAGTCTAAATAAAACATGGTTTTTAGTAGCTCTTTGAAACTTGACAAAATAAAGGAGTTCTCAGTTTTGTCTCTATCATTTGTTTCTGCTTCAAGTATCCTTAAGCAGAGACTGTGGAAAAGCACTTTCATTGAGAGGGTTTTCCAAGCTTCCAAGAAATTACGAGTTTCCGAAATACCAGCAAATATTTTTTCACCCAATCTTGATGATACGTGGTGATAATGACAAGTGCACAAATCCCACTTGGCTCACCAAATTTTGTTCTTCTATGTTGAAGCGTTCGTTTACATTAGCAGTTTTTATTTTTAGCTTTCACTCTGTTCTCCTATATAGATAGATGAATTTGGAACTCTAAATCCAACATGGTTTGTAGTAGCTTTTTGAAACTTGACAAAATAAAGGAGTTCTCAGTTTTGTCTCTATGGTTTGTTTCCTCTTCAAGTACCCCTTGGATCAGACTGTGGAAAAGCACTTTCATTGAGTGGGGTTGCCAAGGTTCTAAGAAATAACGAGTTTCCGAAATACCAGCAAATATTTTTCCATGCAATCTTGATGACACATGGTGGTAATGATCATTACACAAATTCCACTTGGCTCACCTAATTTTGTTCTTCTAGGTTGAAGCATTCGTCTACAGTAGCAGTTTTTATTTTTACGTTTCACTCTCGTCTCTCCTATATAATTAGATGAATTTGGAACTCTAAATCCAATTTGGTTTGTAGTAGCTCTTTGAAACTTGACAAAGTAAAGAGTTCTCAGTTTTGTCTCTATGATTTGTTTCTGCTTCGTATAGCGATAAGCAGAGACTGTGGAAAAGCACTTTCATTGAAAGCTGTTGCCAGCTTCTAAGAAATAACGAGTTGTCGAAATACCAGCAAATTTTTTTCACCGAATCTTGATGATATGTGGTGGTAATGATCAGTACACAAATCCCACTTGGCCCACCAAATTTTGTTCTTCTAGGTTGAAGCGTTCGTTTACAGTAGCAGTTTTTATATTTAGGTTTCACTCTGTTCTCCCCTATTTAGACATATGAATTTGGAACTCTGAATCCAATATCGTTTGTAGTAGCTCTTTGAAACTTGACAAAATAAAGGAGTACTCAGTTTTGTCTCTATGATTTTGTTTCCGCTTCAAGTAACCCTAAGCAGAGACTGTGGAAAAGCACTTTCATGAGAGGGGTTGCCAAGCTTCCAAAAAATTATGAGTTTCCGAAATACCAGCAAATATTTTTTCACGCAATCTTGATGTAACTTGGTGGTAATGATCGGTACACAAATCCCACTTGGTCACCAAATTTTGTTCTTCTAGGTTGAAGTGTTCGTCTACAGTAGCAGTTTTAATATTTAGGTTTCACTCTATTCTCTGCTATAGAGATAGATGAATTTGGAACTCTAAATCCAACATGGTTTGTAGTAGCTCTTTGAAACTTGACAAAATAAAGGAGTTCTCAGTTTTTTCTCTATGGTTTGTTTCCTCTTCAATTAGCCCTAAGGAGAGACTGTGGAAAAGCACTTTCATTGAGAGGGGATGCCAAGCTTCCAAGAAATTACGATTTCCGAAATAACAGCAAATATTTTTCACCCAATCTTGATGATATGTGATGGTAATGACAAGTCCACAAATCCCACTCTGCTCACCAAATTTTGTTCTTCTAGGTTGAAGAGTTCGTTTACAGTAGCAGTTTTTATATGTAGGTTTCACTCTGTTCTCTCCTATATAGATAGATGAATTTGGAACTCTAAATCCAACATGGTTTGTAGTAGCTCTTTGAAACTTGAAAAAATAAAGGAATTCACACTTTTGTCTCTGTGATTTGTTTCCGCTTCAAGTAGCCCTAAGCAGTGACTGTGAAAGTACTTTCATTGAGAGGGGTTGCCAAGCTTCCATAAAATTACTATTTTCCGAAATACCAGCAAATATTTTTTCACCCAATCGTGATGATACTTGGTGGTAATGACAAGTCCACAAATCCCACTTGGCTCACCAAATTGTGTTCTTCTAGGTTGAAGCGTTCGTTTACAGTAGCAGTTTTTATTTTTAGGTTTCACTCTGTTCTCTCCTATATAGATAGATGAATTTGGAACTCTAAATCCAACATGGTTTGTGGTAGCTCTTTGAAACTTGACAAAATAAAGGAGTTCTCAGTTTTTTCTCTATGGTTTGTTTCCTCTTCAAGTACCCCTAAAAACAGACTGTGGAAAAACCCTTTCATTGAGTGGGGTTGCCAAGCTCATAAGAATTAACTAGTTTCTGAAATACCAGCAAATATTTTTTCACACAATCTTGATTACACTTGGTGTTAATGATCAGTACACAAATCCCACTTGGCTCACCAAATTTTGTTTTTCTAGGTTGAAGCTTTCTTCTACAGTAGCAGTTTATATATTTAGGTTTCACTCTGTTCTCTCGTATATAGATAGATGAATTTGGAACTCTAAATCCAATATGGTTTGTAGTAGCTCTTTGAAACTTGACAAAACAAAGGAGTTCTCAGTTTTGTCTCTATGGTTTGTTTCCTCTTCAAGTACCCTAGGAACAGACTATGGAAAAGCACTTTCATTGAGTGGGGTTGCCAAGCTTCTAAGAAATAACGAGTTTCCGATATACCAGCGAATATTTTTTCACGCCATCTTGATGACACTTGGTGGTAATGATCAGTACACAAATCCCACTTGGTTGAACAAATTTTGTTCTTCTAGGTTGAAGCGTTCGTTTACAGTAGCAGTTTTTATATTTAGGTTTCACTCTGTTCTCTGCTATATAATTAGATGAATTTGGAACTCTAAATCCAACATGGTTTGTAGTAGCTCTTTGAAACTTGACAAAATAAAGGAGTTTTCAGTTTTGTCTCTATGGTTTGTTTCCTCTTCAAGTACCCCTAGGAACAGACTGTGGAAAAGCACTTTCATTCAGTGGGCTTGCCAAGCTTCTAAGAAATAACGAGTTTCTGAAATACCAGAAAATATTTTTTCACCCAATCTTGATGATACTTGGTGGTGAAGATCGGTACACAAATCCCACTTGGCTCACCAAATTTTGTTCTTCTAGGTTGAAGGGTTGGTCTACAGTAGCAGTTTTTATATTTAGGTTTCACTCTGTTCTCTCCTATATAGATAGATGAATTTGGAACTCTAAATCCAATATGGTTTGTAGTAGCTCTTTGAAACTTGACAAAGTAAAGGAGTTCTCAGTTTTGTCTCTATGATTTGTTTCCGCTTCATGTAGCCCTAAGCTGAGCCTGTGGAAAAGCACTTTCATTGAGAGGGGTTGCCAAGATTGCAACAAATTACGAGTTTCCGAAATACCAGCAAATATTTTGTCACCCAATGTTGATGATACGTGGTGGTAATAATCGGTACACAAATCCCACTTCGCTCACCAAATTTTGTTCTTCTAGGTTGAAGCGTTCGTCTACAGTAGCAGTTTTTTATTTAGGTTTCCTCTGTTCTCTGCTATATAGATAGATGAATTTGGAACTCTAAATCCAACATGGTTTGTAGTAGCTGTTTGAAACTTGACAAAATAAAGGAGTTCTCAGTGTTGTCTCTATGGTTTGTATCCTCTTCAAGTACTCCTAGGAACAGACTGTTGAAAAGCACTTTCATTGAGTGGGGTTGCCAACTTTCTAAGAAATTACGAGTTCCGAAATACCAGCAAATATTTTTTCACGCCATCTTGATGACACTTGGTGGTAATGATCAGTACACAATTCCCACTTGGCTCACAAAATGTTGTTCTTCTAGGTTGATGCGTTCGTTTTCAGTAGCAGTTTTTATTTTTACGTTTCACTCGGTTCTCTCCAATATAGATAGATGAATTTGGAACTCTAAATCCAACATGGTTTTTTGTAGCTCTTTGAAAATTGACAAAATAAAGGAGTTCTCAGTTTTGTCTCTATGATTTGTTTCCGCTTCAAGTAGCCCTAAGCAGAGACTGTGAAAAAGCACTTTCATTTTGAGGGGTTGCCAAGCTTCCAAGAAATTACGAGTTTCTGAAATACCAGCAAATATTTTTTCACCCAATCTTGATGATACGTGGTGGTAATGAAAAGTCCACAAATCCCACTTGGCTCACCAAATTTTGTTCTTCTATGTTGAAGCGTTCGTTTACAGTAGAAGTTTTTATTTTTAGGTTTCACTCTGTTCTCTCCTATATAGATAGATAAATTTGGAACTCTAAATCCAACATGGTTTGTAGTAGCTCTTTGAAATTTGACAAAATAAAGGATTTCTCAGTTTTGTCTCTACGGTTTGTCTCCTCTTCAAGTACCCCTAGGAACAGACTGTGGAAAAGAACTTTCATTGAGTGGGGTTGCCAGCTTCTAAGAAATAACGATTTTCTGAAATACCAGCAAATATTTTTTCACGCAATCTTGATGACACTGGGTGGTAATGATCAGTACAAAAATCCCACTTGGCTCACCAAATTTTGTTCTTCTAGGTTGAAGCGTTCGTCTACAGTAGCAGTTTTCATATTTAGGTTTCACTCTGTTCTCTCCTATATAGATAGATGAATTTGGAACTCTAAATCCAATATGGTTTGTAGTAGCTCTTTGAAACTTGACAAAGTAAAGGAGTTCTCAGTTTTGTCTCTATGATTTGTTTCCACTTCATGTAGCCCTAAGCAGAGACTGTGGAAAAGCACTTTCATTGAGTGGGGTTGCCAAGCTTCTAAGAAATAACTCGTTTCCGAAATACCAGTAAATATTTTTTCACGCCATCTTGATGACACTTGGTGGTAATGATCAGTACACAATTCCCACTTGGCTCACCAAATGTTGTTCTTCTAGCTTGATGCATTCGTTTTCAGTGGCAGTTTTTATTTTTAGGTTTCACTCTGTTCTCTCCTATATAGATAGATGAATTTGGAAGTCTAAATAAAACATAGTTTTTAGTAGCTCTTTGAAACTTGACAAAATAAAGGAGTTCTCAGTTTTGTCTCTATC
This sequence comes from Callospermophilus lateralis, assembly GCF_048772815.1. NCBI lineage: Eukaryota > Metazoa > Chordata > Mammalia > Rodentia > Sciuridae > Callospermophilus > Callospermophilus lateralis. The sequence continues at coordinate 225,820 of NW_027515903.1, forward strand.
ATTTGTTTCTGCTTCAAGTATCCTTAAGCAGAGACTGTGGAAAAGCACTTTCATTGAGAGGGTTTTCCAAGCTTCCAAGAAATAACGAGTTTCCGAAAAACCAGCAAATATTTTTTCACCCAATCTTGATGATACGTGGTGATAATGACAAGTGCACAAATCCCACTTGGCTCACCAAATTTTGTTCTTCTAAGTTGAAGCGTTCGTTTACATTAGCAGTTTTTATTTTTAGCTTTCACTCTGTTCTCCTATATAGATAGATGAATTTGGAACTCTAAATCCAACATGGTTTGTAGTAGCTCTTTGAAACTTGACAAAATAAAGGAGTTCTCAGTTTTGTCTCTATGGTTTGTTTCCTCTTCAAGTACCCCTTGGAACAGACTGTGAAAAAGCACTTTCATTGAGTGGGGTTGCCAAGGTTCTAAGAAATAACGAGTTTCCGAAATACCAGCAAATATTTTTTCATGCAATCTTGATGACACATGGTGGTAATGATCAGTAAACAAATTCCACTTGGCTCACCTAATTTTGTTCTTCTAGGCTGAAACATTCGTCTACAGTAGCAGTTTTTATATTTAGGTTTCACTCTGGTCTCTCCTATATAAATAGATGAATTTGGAACTCTAAATCCAATGTGGTTTGTAGTAGCTGTTTGAAACTTGACAAAGTAAAGAGATCTCAGTTTTGTCTCTATGATTTGTTTCTGCTTCGTGTAGCGATAAGCAGAGACTGTGGATAAGCACTTTCATTGAAAGCTGTTGCCAGCTTCTAAGAAATAACGTGTTTCCGAAATACCAGCAAATTTTTTTCACCGAATCTTGATGATACATGGTGGTAATGATCAGTACACAAATCCCATTTGGCCCACCAAATTTTGTTCTTCTAGGTTGAAGCGTTCGTTTACAGTAGCAGTTTTTATATTTAGGTTTCACTCTGTTCTCCCCTATTTAGACATATGAATTTGGAACTCTAAATCCAATATCGTTTGTAGTAGCTCTTTGAAACTTGACAAAATAAAGGAGTACTCAGTTTTGTCTCTATGATTTTGTTTCCGCTTCAAGTAACCCTAAGCAGAGACTGTGGAAAAGCACTTTCATGAGAGGGGTTGCCAAGCTTCCAAGAAATTACGAGTTTCCGAAATACCAGCAAATATTTTTTCACCCAATCTTGATGTAACTTGGTGGTAATGATCAGTACACAAATCCCACTTGGCTCACCAAATTTTGTTCTTCTAGGTTGAAGCGTTCGTCTACAGTAGCAGTTTTTATTTTTAGGTTTCACTGTGTTCTCTGCTATATAGATAGTTGAATTTGGAACTCTTAATCCAACATGGTTTGTAGTGGCTCTTTGAAAGTTGACAAAATGAAGGAGTTCTCAGTTTTGTCTCTATGGTTTGTTTCCTGGTTAAGTAGCCCTTGGCACTGACTGTGGAAAACCAATTTCATTGAGAGGGGTTGCCAAGCTTCCAAGAAATTACGAGTTTCCTAAATACCAGTAAATATTTTTTTCACCCAATGTTGATGATACTTGGTGGTAATGATCAGTACACAAATCCCACTTGTCTCACCAAATATTGTTCTTCCAGGTTGAAGCGTCCGTCTACAGTAGCAGTTTTTATGTTTAGGTTTCACTCTGTTCTCTGTTATATAGTTAGATGAATTTGGAACTCTAAATCCAACATGGTTTGTAGTAGCTCTTTGAAACTTGACAAAATAAAGGAGTTCTCAGTTTTGTCTCTATGATTTGTTTTCGCTTCAAGTAGCCCTAAGCAGAGACTGTGGAAAAGCACTTTCATTGAAAGGGGTTGCGAAGCTTCCAAGAAATTACGAGTTCCCGACATACCAGCAAATATTTTGTCACCCAATGTTGATGACACGTGGTGGTAATGATGGGTACACAAATTTAACTTGGCTCACCAAATTTTGTTCTTCTAGGTAGAAGCGTTCGTCTACAGTAGGAGTTTTTATATTTATGTTTCACTCTTTTCTCTGCTATATAGATAGATGAATTTGGAAATCTAAATCCAACATGGTTTGTAGTAGCTCTTTGAAACTTGACAAAATAAAGGAGTTCTCAGTTTTGTCTCTATGGTTTGTTTTTTCTTCAAGTAGCCCTAGGCATAGACGGTGGAAAAGCACTTTCATTGAGAGGGGTTGCCAAGCTTCTAAGAAATTACGAATTTCTGAAATACCAGCAAATATTTCTTCTCCCAATGTTGATGATACTTGGTGGTAATGATCAGTACACAAATCCCACTTGGTTCACCAAATTTTGTTCTTCTAGGTTGAAGGGTTCGTCTACAGTAGCAGTTTTTATATTTAGGTTTCCCTCTGTTCTCTCCTATATAGATAGTTGAATTTGGAACTCTAAATCCAACATGGTTTGCAGTAGCTCTTTGAAACTTGACAAAATAAAGGAGTTCTCAGTTTTGTTTCTATGATTTCTTTCCGTTTCATGTAGCCCTAAGCAAAGACTGTGGAAAAGCACTTTCATTGAAAGGGGTGGCCAAGCTTCCAAGAAATTACGATTCCGATTTACCAGCAAATATTTTTTCACCCAATGTTGATGATACGTGGTGGTAATGACTAGTACACAAATCCCACTTGCCTCACCAAATTTTGTTCTTCTAGGTTGAAGCGTTCGTCTACAGTAGCAGTTTTTATATTTAGGTTTCACTCTGTGCTCTCCTATATAGAGAGATGAATTTGGAACTATAATTCCAATATGGTTTGTAGTAGCTCTTTGAAACTCGACAAAATAAAGGAGTTCTCAATTTTGTCTCTATGATTTGTTTCCGCTTCAAGTAGCCCTAAGCAGAGACTGTGGAACAGGACTTTCATTTAGAGGGGTTGCGAAGCTTCCAAGAAATTACGAGTTCCCGACATACCAGCAAGTATTTTGTCACCCAATGTTGATGACACGTGGTGGTAATGATCGGTACACAAATCCCACTTCGCTCACCAAATTTTGATCTTCTAGGTTGAAGCGTTCGTCTACAGTAGGAGTTTTTATATTTACGTTTCACTCTTTTCTCTGCTATATAGATAGATGAATTTGGAACTCTAAATCCAACATGGTTTGTAGTAGCTCTTTGAAACTTGACAAAATAAAGGTGTTCTTAGTTTTGTCTCTATGGTTTGTTCTTTCTTCAAGTAGCCCTAGGCACAGACGGTAGAAAAGCACTTTCATTGAGAGGGTTTTCCAAGCTTCCAAGAAATTACGATTCCGAAATACCAGCAAATATTTTTTCACCCAATGTTGATGATACGTGGTGGTAATGACAAGTACACAAATCCCACTTGCCTCACCAAATTTTGTTCTTCTAGGTTGATGCGTTCGTCTACAGTAGCAGTTTTTATATTTAGGTTTCACTCTGTGCTCTCCTATATAGAGAGATGAATTTGGAACTATAATTCCAATATGGTTTGTAGTAGCTCTTTGAAACTCGACAAAATAAAGGAGTTCTCAGTTTTGTCTCTATGATTTGTTTCCGCTTCAAGTAGCCCTAAGCAGAGACTGTGGAAAAGGACTTTCATTGAGAGGGGTTGCCAAGCTTCTAAGAAATAACGAGTTTCCGAAATACCAGCAAATATTTTTTCACAAAATCTTGATGATACTTGGTGGTAAGGACAAGTACACAAATCCCACTTGGCTCCCCAAATTTGTTCTTCTAAGTTGAAGCATTCGTCTACAGTAGCAGTTTTTATTTTTAGGTTACTCTGTTCTCTGCGATATAGATAGATGAATTTGGAACTCTAAATCCAACATGGTTTGTAGTAGCTCTTTGAAACTTGACAAAATAAAGGAGATCTCAGTTTTTTTTCTATGATTTGGTTCTGCTTCAATTAGCCCTAAGCAGAGACTGTGGAAAAGCACTTTCATTGAGAGGGGTTGCCAAGCTTCAAAGAAATAACGAGTTTCTGAATTACCAGCAAATATTTTTTCACACAATCTTGATGATACTTGGTGGTGAAGATCGGTACACAAATCCCAGTTGGCTCACCAAATTTTGTTCTTCTAGGTTGAAGCGTTGGTCTACAGTAGCAGGTTTTATATTTAGGTTTCACTCTGTTCTCTGCAATATAGATAGATGAAGTTGGAACTCTAAATCCAATATGGTTTGTAGTAGCTCTTTGAAACTTGCCAAAATAGAGGAGTTCTCAGTTTTGTCTCTATGATTTGTTTCCACTTCAAGTAGCACTAAGCAGAGACTGTGGAAAAGCACTTTCATTGAGTGGGGTTGCCAAGCTTCCAAGAAATTACGAGACTCAGAAATACCAGGAAATATTTTTTCACCCACTCTTGATGATACGTGATGGTAATGACAAGTCCACAAATCCCACTTGGCTCACCAAAATTTGTTCTTCTATGTTGAAGCGTTCGTTAACAGTAGCAGTTTTTATTTTTAGGTTTCACTCTGTTCTCTCCTATATAGATAGATGAATTTGGAACTCTAAATCCAATATGGTTTGTAGTAGCTCTTTGAAACTTGACAAAGAAAAGGAGTTCTCAGTTTTGTCTCTATGGTTTGTTTCCTCTTCAAGTAGTCCTAGGCACAGACTGTAGAAAAGCACTTTCATTGAGAGGTGTTGCCATGCTTCTAAGAAATAACGATTTTCCGAATTACCAGCAAACATTTTTTCACCCAATCTTGATGATACTTGGTGGTGAAGATCGGTACACAAATCCCACTTGGCTCACCACATTTTGTTCTTCTAGGTTGAAGCGTTCGTCTACAGTAGCAGTTTTTATGTTTAGGTTTCACTCTGTTCTCTGCTATATAGTTAGATGAATTTGGAACTCTAAATCCAACATGGTTTGTAGTGGCTCTTTGAAACTTGACAAAATAAAGGAATTCTCAGTTTTGTCTCTATGGTTTGTTTCCTGTTCAAGTAGCCCTAGGCACTGACGGTGGAAAAGCACTTTCATTGAGAGGGGTTGCCAAGCTTCTAAGAAATAACGAGTTTCCGAAATACCAGCAAATATTTTTTCACCCAATCTTGATGATACTTGGTGTTAAGTACAAGTACACAAATCCCACTTGGCTCACCAAATTATGTTCTTCTAGGTTGAAGCGTTCGTCTACAGTAGCAGTTTTTATGTTTATGTTTCACTCTGTTCTCTGCTATATAGATAGTTGAATTTGGAACTCTAAATCCAACATGTTTTGTAGTGGCTCTTTGAAACTTGACAAAATAAAGGAGTTCTCAGTTTTGTCTCTATGGTTTGTTTCCTGCTCAAGTAGCCCTAGGCACAGACGGTGGAAAAGCACTTTAATTGAGAGGGGTTTCCAAGCTTCTAAGAAATAACGATTTTCCGAAATACCAGCAAATATTTTTTCACCCAATCTTGATGATACTTTGTGGTAATGACAAGTACACAAATCACACTTGACTTACCAAATTTTGTTCTTCTAGGTTGATGCGTTCGTTTTCAGTAGCAGTTTTTATTTTTTATTTCACTCTGTTCTCTCCTATATAGATAGATGAATTTGGAACTCTAAATCCAACATGGTTTGTAGTAGCTCTTTGAAACTTGACAAAATAAAGGAGTTCTCAGTTTTGTCTCTATGGTTTGTTTTTTCTTCAAAAGCCCTAGGCACAGACGGTGGAAAAGCACTTTCATTGAGAGGGGTTGCCAAGCTTCTAAGAAATTACGAATTTCTGAAATACCAGCAAATATTTTTTCTCCCAATGTTGATGATACTGAGTGGTAATGATCAGTACACAAATCCCACTTGGTTCACCAAATTTTGTTCTTCTAGGTTGAAGGGTTCGTCTACAGTAGCAGTTTTTATATTTAGGTTTCACTCTGTGCTCTCCTATATCGAGAGATGAATTTGAAACTATAATTCCAATATGTTTTGTAGTAGCTCTTTGAAACTCGACAAAATAAAGGAGTTCTCAGTTTTGTCTCTATGATTTGTTTCCACTTCATGTAGCCCTAAGCAGAGACTGTGGAAAAGGACTTTCATTTAGAGGGGTTGCAAAACTTCCAAGAAATTACGAGTTCCCAACATACCAGCAAGTTTTTTGTCACCCAATGTTGATGACACATGGTGGTAATGATCGGTACACAAATCCCACTTCGCTCACCAAATTTTGTTCTTCTAGGTTGAAGCGTTTGTCTACAGTAGGAGTTTTTATATTTACGTTTCACTCTTTTCTCTGCTATATAGATAGATGAATTTGGAACTCTAAATCCAACGTGGTTTGTAGTAGCTCTTTGAAACTTGACAAAATAAAGGAGTTCTCAGTTTTGGCTCTATGGTTTGTTCTTTCTTCAAGTAGCCCTAGGCACAGAAGGTGGAAAAGCACTTTCATTGAGAGGGGTTGCCAAGCTTCTAAGAAATTACGAATTTCCGAAATACCAACAAATATTTTTTATCAGAATGTTGATGATACTTGGTGGTAATGATCAGTACACAAATCCCACTTGGCTCACCAAATTTTGTTCTTCTAGGTTGAAGCGTTCGTCTACAGTAGCAGTTTTTATATTTAGGTTTCCCTCTGTTCTCTCCTATATAGATAGTTGAATTTGGAACTCTAAATCCAATATGGTTTGCAGTAGCTCTTTGAAACTTGACAAAATTAAGGAGTTCTCAGTTTTGTTTCTATGATTTCTTTCCGTTTCATGTAGCCCTAAGCAAAGACTGTGGAAAAGCACTTTCATTGAAAGGGGTGGCCAAGCTTCCAAGAAATTACGATTCCGAAATACCAGCAAATATTTTTTCACCCAATGTTGATGATACGTGGTGGTAATGACAAGTACACAAATCCCACTTGCCTCATCAAATTTTGTTTTTCTAGGTTGAAGCGTTCGTCTACAGTAGCAGTTTTTATATTTAGGTTTCACTCTGTGCTCTCCTATATAGAGAGATGAATTTGGAACTATAATTCCAATATGGTTTGTAGTAGCTCTTTGAAACTCGACAAAATAAAGGAGTTCTCAGTTTTGTCTCTATGATTTGTTTCCGCTTCAAGTAGCCCTAAGCAGAGACTGTGGAAAAGGACTTTCATTGAGAGGGGTTGCCAAGCTTCTAAGAAATAACGAGTTTCCGAAATACCAGCAAATATTTTTTCACCCAATCTTGATGATACTTGGTGGTAAGGACAAGTACACAAATCCCACTTGGTCACCAAATTTGTTCTTCTAAGTTGAAGCATTCGTCTACAGTAGCAGTTTTTATTTTTAGGTTACTCTGTTCTCTGCGATATAGATAGATGAATTTGGAACTCTAAATCCAACATGGTTTGTAGTAGCTATTTGAAACTTGACAAAATAAAGGAGTTCTCAGTTTTTTTTCTATGATTTGGTTCTGCTTCAAGTAGCCCTAAGCAGAGACCGTGGAAAAGCACTTTCATTGAGAGGGGTTGCCAAGCTTCAAAGAAATAACGAGTTTCTGAATTACCAGCAAATATTTTTTCACACAATCTTGATGATACTTGGTCGTGAAGATCGGTACACAAATCCCAGTTGGCTCACCAAATTTTGTTCTTCTAGGTTGAAGCATTGGTCTACAGTAGAAGTTTTTATATTTAGGTTTCACTCTGTTCTCTGCCATATATATAGATGAAGTTGGAACTCTAAATCCAATATGGTTTGTAGTAGCTCTTTGAAACTTGCCAAAATAGAGGAGTTCTCAGTTTTGTCTCTATGATTTGTTTCCGCTTCAAGTAGCACTAAGCAGAGACTTTGGAAAAGCACTTTCATTGAGTGGGGTTGCCAAGCTTCCAAGAAATTACGAGACTCTGAAATACCAGGAAATATTTTTTCACCCACTCTTGATGATACGTGGTGGTAATGACAAGTCCACAAATCCCACTTGGCTCACCAAAATTTGTTCTTCTATGTTGAAGCGTTCGTTAACAGTAGCAGTTTTTATTTTTAGGTTTCACTCTGTTCTCTCCTATATAGATAGATGAATTTGGAACTCTAAATCCAATATGGTTTGTAGTAGCTCTTTGAAACTTGACAAAGAAAAGGAGTTCTCAGTTTTGTCTCTATGGTTTGTTTCCTCTTCAAGTAGTCCTAGGCACAGACTGTAGAAAAGCACTTTCATTGAGAGGTGTTGCCATGCTTCTAAGAAATAACGATTTTCCGAATTACCAGCAAACATTTTTTCACCCAATTTTGATGATACTTGGTGGTGAAGATCGGTACACAAATCCCACTTGGCTCACCACATTTTGTTCTTCTAGGTTGAAGCGTTCGTCTACAGTAGCAGTTTTTATGTTTAGGTTTCACTCTGTTCTCTGCTATATAGTTAGATGAATTTGGAACTCTAAATCCAACATGGTTTGTAGTGGCTCTTTGAAACTTGACAAAATAAAGGAATTCTCAGTTTTGTCTCTATGGTTTGTTTCCTGTTCAAGTAGCCCTAGGCACTGACGGTGGAAAAGCACTTTCATTGAGAGGGGTTGCCAAGCTTCTAAGAAATAACGAGTTTCCGAAATACCAGCAAATATTTTTTCACCCAATCTTGATGATACTTGGTGTTAAGGACAAGTACACAAATCCCACTTGGCTCACCAAATTTTGTTCTTCTAGGTTGAAGCGTTCGTTTTCAGTAGCAGTTTTTATTTTAGGTTTCACTCTGTTCTCTCCTATATAGATAGATGAATTTGGAACTCTAAATCCAACATGGTTTGTAGTAGCTCTTTGAAACTTGACAAAATAAAGGAGGTCTCAGTTTTGTCTCTATGGATTGTTTCCTCTTAACTAGCCCTAGGCACTGACTTTGTAAAAGCATTTTCATTGAGAGGGGTTGCCAAGCTTCCAAGAAATACCGAGTTTCTGAATTACCAGCAAATATTTTTTCACACAATCTTCATGATACTTGGTGGTGAAGTTCGGTACACAAATCCCACTTGGCTCACAAAATTTTGTTCATCTAGGTTGAAGCGTTCGTCTACAGTAGCAGTTTTTATATTTAGGTTTCACTCTTTTCTCTGCAATATAGATAGATGAAGTTGGAACTCTAAATCCTATATGGTTTCTAGTAGCTCTTTGAAACTTGCCAAAATAGAGGAGTACTCAGTTTTGTCTCTACGATTTGTTTCCGCTTCAAGTAGCACTAAGCAGAGACTGTGGAATAGCACTTTCATTGAGTTTGGTTGCCAAGCTTCCAAGAATTTACGAGACTCTGAAATACCAGGAAATATTTTTTCACCCACTCTTAATGATACTGGTGGTAATAACAAGTCCACAAATCCCACTTGGCTCACCAAATTTTGTTCTTCTATGTTGAAGCGTTCGTTAACAGTAGCAGTTTTTAGTTTTAGGTTTCACTCTGTTCTCTCCTATATAGATAGATGAATTTGGAACTCTAAATCCAATATGGTTTGTAGTAGCTCTTTGAAACTTGACAAAGAAAAGGAGTTCTCAGTTTTGTCTCTATGATTTGTTTCCGCATCATGTAGCCCTAGGCAGAGACTGTGGAAAAGCACTTTCATTGAGAGGTGTTGCCAAGCTTCTAAAAAATAACGATTTTCCGAATTACCAGCAAACATTTTTTCACCCAATCTTGATGATACTTGGTGGTAATGATCAGTACACAAATCCCACATGGCTCACCAAATTTTGTTCTTCTAGGTTGAAGCGTTCGTCTACAGTAGCAGTTTTTATATTTAGGTTTCCCTCTGTTCGCTTCTATATAGATAGTTGAATTTGGAACTCTAAATCCAACATGGTTTGCAGTAGCTCTTTGAAACTTGACAAAATAAAGGAGTTCTCAGTATTGTTTCTATGATTTCTTTCCGTTTCATGTAGCCCTAAGCAAAGACTGTGGAAAAGCACTTTCATTGAGAGGTGTTGCCAAGCTTCTAAGAAATAACGATTTTCCGAATTACCAGCAAACATTTTTTCACCCAATCTTGATGATACTTGGTGGTAATGATCAGTACACAAATCCCACTTGGCTCACCAAATTTTGTTCTTCTAGGTTGAATCGTTCGTTTATAGTAGCTTTTTTAATTTTTAGGTTTTACTCTGTTCTCTCCTATATAGATAGATGAATTTGGAACTCTAAATCCTACATGGTTTGTAGTAGCTCTTTTAAACTTGACAAAATAAAGGAGGTCTCAGTTTTGTCTCTATGGATTGTTTCCTCTTTTAGTAGCCCTAGGCACTGACTGTGGAAAAGCAATTTCATTGAGAGGGGTTGCCAAGCTTCCAAGAAATTACGAGTTTCCTAAATACCAGCAAATATTTTTTTCACCCAATGTTGATGATACTTGGTGGTAATGATCAGTACACAAATCCCACTTGTCTCACCAAATATTGTTCTTCCAGGTTGAAGCGTTCTTCTAGAGTAGCAGTTTTTATGTTTAGGTTTCACTCTGTTCTCTGCTATATAGTTAGATGAATTTGGAACTCTAAATCCAACATGGTTTGTAGTAGCTCTTTGAAACTTGAAAAAATAAAGGAGTTCTCAGTTTTGTCTCTATGGTTTGTTTCCTCTTCAATTAGCCCTAGGCACCGACGGTGGAAAAGCACTTTCATTGAGAAAGTTTGAAAACCTCCCAAGAAATTACGAGTTTCCGAAATACCAGGAAATATTTTTTCAACCAATCTTGATGATACGTGGTGGTAATGACAAGTCCACAAATCCCACTTGGCTCACCAAATTTTGTTCTTCTAGGTTGAGGGGTTCGTTTACAGTAGCAGTTTTTATTTTTAGGTTTCACTCTGTTCTCTCTAATATATATAGATTAATTTGGAACTCTAAATCCAACATGGTTTGTAGTAGCTCTTTGAAACTTGACAAAATAAAGGAGTTCTCAGTTTTGTCTCTATGGTTTGTTTCCTCTTCAAGTACCCCTAGTAACAGACTGTGGAAAAGCACTTTCATTGAGAGGGGTTGCCAAGCTTCGAAGAAATTACGAATTTCCGAAATACCAGCAAATATTTTTTCTCCCAATGTTGATGATACTTGGTGGCAATGATCAGTACACAAATCCCACTTGGCTCACCAAATTTTGTTCTTCTAGGTTGAAGCGTTCGTCTACAGTAGCAGTTTTTATATTTAGGTTTCCCTCTGTTCTCTCCTATATAGATAGTTGAATTTGGAACTCTAAATCCAACATGGTTTGTAGTAGCTCTTTGAAACTTGACAAAATAAAGGAGTTCTCTGTTTCTTTTCTATGATTTGGTTCTGCTTCAAGTAGCCCTAAGCAGAGACTGTGGAAAAGCACTTTCATTGAGAGGCGTTGCCAAGCTTCTAAGAAATAACGAGTTTCTGAATTTCCAGCAAATATTTTTTCACTCAATCTTGATGATACTTGGTGGTGAAGATCGGTACACAAATCCCACTTGGCTCACCAAATTTTGTTCTTCTAGGTTGAAGCGTTCGTCTACAGTAGGAGTTTTTATATTTAGGTTTCACGCTGTTCTCTGCGATATAGATAGATGAATTTTTAACTTTAAATCCAATATGGTTTGTAGTAGCTCTTTGAAACTTGCCAAAATAGAGGAATTCTCAGTTTTGTCTCTATGATTTGTTTCCGCTGCAAGTATCACTAAGCAGAGACTTTGGAAAAGCACTTTCATTGAGTGCGGTTGCCAAGATTCCAAGAAATTACGAGTTTCTGAAATACCAGGAAATATTCTTTCACCCACTCTTGATGATACGTGGTGGTAATGACAAGTCCACAAATCCCACTTGGCTCACCAAATTTTGTTCTTCTATGTTGAAGCGTTCGTTAACAGTAGCAGCTTTTATTTTTAGGTTTCACTCTGTTCTCTCCTATATAGATAGATGAATTTGGAACTCTAAATCCAACATGGTTTGCAGTAGCTCTTTGAAACTTGACAAAATAAAGGAGTTCTCAGTTTTGTTTCCTATGATTTCTTTCCATTTCATGTAGCCCTAAGCAGAGACTGTGGAAAAGCACTTTCATTGAAAGGGGTGGCCAAGCTTCCAAGAAATTAGGATTCCGAAATACCAGCAAATATTTTTTCACCCAATGTTGATGATACGTGGTGGTAATGACAAGTACACAAATCCCACTTGCCTCACCATATTTTGTTCTTCTAGGTTGAAGCGTTCGTCTACAGTAGCAGTTTTTATATTTAGGTTACACTCTGTGCTCTCCTATATAGAGAGATGAATTTGGAACTATAATTCCAATATGGTTTGTAGTGGGTCTTTGAAACATGACAAAATAAAGGAGTTCTCAGTTTTGTCTCTATGATTTGTTTTTTCTTCAAGTAGCCCTAGGCACAGATGGTGGAAAAGCACTTTCATTGAGAGGGGTTGCCAAGCTTTAAGAAATTATGCATTTCCGAAATATCAGCAAATATTTTTTCTCCCAATGTTGATGATACTTGGTGGTAATGATCAGTACACAAATCCCACTTGGCTCACCAAATTTTGTTCTTCTAGGTTGAAGCGTTCGTCTACAGTAGCAGTTTTTATATTTAGGTTTCCCTCTGTTCTCTTCTATATAGATAGTTGAATTTGGAACTCTAAATCCAATATGGTTTGCAGTAGCTCTTTGAAACTTGACAAAATAAAGGAGTTCTCAGTTTTGTTTCTATGATTTCTTTCCGTTTCATGTAGCCCTAAGCAGAGACTGTGGAAAAGCACTTTCATTGAAAGGGGTGGCCAAGCTTCCAAGAAATTACAATTCCGAAATACCAGCAAATATTTTTTCACCCAATGTTGATGATACGTGGTGGTAATGACAAGTACACAAATCCCACTTTGGTAACCAAATTTTGTTCTTCTAGGTTGAAGCGTTCGTCTACAGTAGCATTTTTTATATTTAGGTTTCACTCTGTTCTCTGCGATATAGATAGATGAATTTGGAACTCTAAATCCAATATGGTTTGTAGTAGCTCTTTGAAACTTGCCAAAATAGAGGAGTTCTCAGTTTTGTCTCTATGATTTTTTTCCGCTTCAAGTAGCACTAAGCAGAGACTGTGGAAAAGCACTTTCATTGAGTTGGGTTGCCAAGCTTCCAAGAAATTACGAGTTTCTGAAATACCAGGAAATATTCTTTCACCCACTCTTGATGATACGTGGTGGTAATGACAAGTCCACAAATCCCAATTGGCTCACCAAATTTTGTTCTTCTATGTTGAAGCGTTCGTTAACAGTAGCAGTTTTTATTTTTAGGTTTCACTCTGTTCTCTCCTATATAGATAGATGAATTTGGAACTCTAAATCCAATACGGTTTGTAGTAGCTCTTTGAAACTTGACAAAAAAAGGAGTTCTCAGTTTTGTCTCTATGATTTGTTTCCGCTTCATGTAGCCCTAGGCAGAGACTGTGGAAAAGCACTTTCATTGAAAGGGGTTGCGAAGCTTCCAAGAAATTACGAGTTTCCGACATACCAGTAAATATTTTGTCACCCAATGTTGATGATACGTGCTGGTAATGATCTGTACACAAATCCCACTTGGCTAACCAAATTTTGTTCTTCTAGGTTGAAGCGTTCGTCTACAGTAGGTGTTTTTATATGTACGTTTCACTCTTTTCTCTGCTTTATAGGTAGATGAATTTGGAACTCTAAATCCAACATGGTTTGTAGTAGCTCTTTGAAACTTGAGAAAATAAAGGAGTTTTCAGTTTTGTCTCTATGGTTTGTTTTTTCTTCAAGTAGCCCTAGGCACAGACGGTGGAAAAGCACTTTCATTGAGAGGGGTTGCCAAGCTTCCAAGAAATTATGCATTTCCGAAATATCAGTAAATATTTTTTCTCCCAATGTTGATGATACTTGGTGGTAATGATCAGTACACAAATCCCACTTGGCTCACCAAATTTTGTTTTCTAGGTAGAAGCGTTCGTCTACAGTAGCAGTTTTTATATTTAGGTTTCCCTCTGTTCTCTTCTATATAGATAGTTGAATTTGGAACTCTAACCAACATGGTTTGCAGTAGCTCTTTGAAACTTGACAAAATAAAGGAGTTCTCAGTATTGTTTCTATGATTTCTTTCCACTTCATGTAGCAATAAGCAGAGACTGTGGAAAAGCACTTTCATTGAGAGGGGTTGCCAAGCTTCTAAGAAATAACGAGTTTCCGAAATACCAGCAAATATTTTTTCACCCAATGTTGATGATACTTGGTGGTAACGATCAGTACACAAAACCCACTTGGCTCACCAAATTTTGTTCTTCTAGGTTGAAGCGTTCGTCCACAGTAGCAGTTTTTATATTTACCTTTCACTCTGTTCTCTCCTATATAGATAGATGAATTTAGAATTCTAAATCCAACGTGGTTTGTAGTAGCTCTTTGAAACTTGACAAAAGAAAGGAGTTCTCAGTTTTGTCTCTATGGTTTGTTTCCTCTACAAGTAGTCCTAGGCACAGACTGTGGAAAAGTACTTTCAATGAGTGGGGTTGCCAAGCTTCTAAGAAGTAACGAGTTTACGAAATACCAGCAAATATTTTTTCACCCAATCTTGATGATACTTGGTGGTAATGATCAGTACACAAATCCGACTTGGCTCACCAAGTGTTGTTCTTGTAGTTTGAAGCATTCGTTTACAGTAGCAGTTTTTATTTTTAGGTTTCACTCTGTTCTCTCCTATATAGATGGATGAATTTGGAACTCTAAATACTACATGGTTTGTAGTAGCTCTTTGAAACCTGAAAAAATAAAGGAGGTCTCAGTTTTGTCTCTATGGATTGTTTCCTCTTTAAGTAGCCCTAAACACTGACTGTGGAAAAGCACTTTCATCGAGAGGGGTTACCAAGCTTCCAAGAAATTACGATTTTCCGAAATACCAGCAAATATTTTTTTCACCAAATGTTGATGATACTTGGTGGTAATGATCAGTACACAAATCCCACTTGCCTCACAAAATTTTGTTCTTCTAGGTTGAAGCGTTCGTCGACAGTAGCAGTTTTTATATTTAGGTTTCACTCTGTTCTCTCCTATATAGATAGATGAATTTAGAACTCTAAATCCAACGTGGTTTGTTGTAGCTCTTTGAAAACTTGACAAAATAAAGGAGTTCTTAGTTTTGTCTCTATGGTTGTTTCTCTTCAAGTAGCCCTAGGCACAGACTGTGGAAAAGCACTTTCATTGAGAGGGGTTGCAAAGCTTCCAAGAATTTACGAGTTTCCGAAATAACAGCAAATATTTTTTCAACCAATCTTGATGATACTTGGTGGTAATGACAAGTACAAAAATCCCACATAGCACACCAAATTTTGTTCTTTTAGGTTGAAGCGTTCATCTACAGTAGCAGTTTTTATTTTTAGGTTTCACTCTGTTCTCTCCTATATAGATAGATGAATTTGGAACTCTAAATACTACATGGTTTGTAGTAGCTCTTTGAAACTTGAAAAAATAAAGGAGGTCTCGGTTTTGTCTCTATGGATTGTTTCCTCTTTAAGTAGCCCTAAACACTGACTGTGGAAAAGCACTTTCATCGAGAGGTGTTGCCAAGCTTCTAAGAAATAACGATTTTCCGAATGACCAGCAAACATTTTTTGACCCAATCTTGATGACACTTGGTGGTAATGATCAGTACACCAATCCCACTTGGCTCACCAAATTTTGTTCTTCTAGGTTGAATCGTTCGTTTACAGTAGCTTTTTTATTTTTAGGTTTTACTCTGTTCTCTCCTATATAGATAGATGAATTTGGAACTCTAAATCCTACAAGGTTTGTAGTAGCTCTTTGAAACTTGACAAAATAAAGGAGGTCTCAGTTTTGTCTCTATGGATTGTTTCCTCTTTAAGTAGCCCTAGGCACTGACTGTGGAAAAGCCCTTTCATTGAGAGGTGTTGCCAAGCTTCCAAGAAATTACGAGTTTCCGAAATAGCATCAAATATTTTTTTCACCCAATGTTGATGATACTTGGTGGTAATGATCAGTACACAAATCCCACTTGTCTCACCAAATGTTGTTCTTCAGGTTGAAGCGTTCTTTCTACAGTAGCAGTTTTTATGTTTAGGTTTCACTCTGTTCTCTGCTATATAGTTAGATGAATTTGGAACTCTAAATCCAACATGGTTTGTAGTAGCTCTTTGAAACTTGACAAAATAAAGGAGTTCTCAGTTTTGTCTCTATGATTTGTTTCCGATTCAAGTAGCATTAAGCAGTGACTGTGGAAAAGCACTTTCATTGAGAGGGGTTGCCAAGCTTCCAAGAAATTACGAGTTTCCGAGATACCAGCAAATATTTTTTCAACCCAATCTTGATGATACTTGGTGGTAATAATCAGTACACAAATCCCACTTGGCTCACCAAATTTTGTTCTTCTAGGTTGAAGCGTTCATCTACAGTAGCAGTTTTTATATTTAGGTTTCACTCTGTTCTCTGCTATATTGATAGATGAATTTGGAACTCTGAATCAAACATGGTTTGTAGTAGCTCTTTGAAACTTGACAAAAGAAAGGAGTTCTCAGTTTTGTCTCTATGGTTTGTTTCCTCTTCAATTAGTCCTAGGCACCGACGGTGGAAAAGCACTTTCATTGAGATTGGTTGCCAAGCTTCTAAGAAATAACGAGTTTCCTAAATACCAGCAAATATTTTTTCACCCAATGTTGATGATACTTGGTGGTAATGATCAGTACACAAAACCCACTTGGCTCACCAAATTTTGTTCTTCTAGGTTGAAGCGTTCGTCTAAAGTAGCAGTGCTTATATTTAGGTTTCACTCTGTTCTTTCCTATATAGATAGATGAATTTCGAACTCTAAATCCAACGTGGTTTGTAGTAGCTATTTGAAACTTGACAAAACAAAGGAGTTCTCAATTTTGTTTCTATGGTTTGTTTCCTCTTCAAGTAGTCCTAGGGACAGACTGTGGAAAAGTACTTTAAATGAGTGGGGTTGCTAAGCTTCTAAGAAATAACGAGTTTCCGAAAAACCAGCAAATATTTTTACACCCAATCTTGATGATACTTGGTGGTAATGATTGGTACACAAATCCCACTTGACTCACCAAATTTTGTTCTTCTAGGTTGAAGCATTCGTCTACAGTAGCAGTTTTTATTTTTACCTTTTACTCTGTTCTCTCCTATATAGATAGATGAATTTGGAACACTAAATCAAACATGGTTTGTAGTAGCTCTTTGAAACTTGACAAAATAAAGGAGTTCTCAGTTTTGTCTCTATGATTTGTTTCCGCTTCAAGTAGCCCTACGGAGAGACTGTGGAAAAGCACTTTCATTGAGAGGGGTTGCCAAGCTGCTAAGAAATAACGATTTTCCGAAAAACCAGCAAATATTTTTTTCACCCAATATTGATGATACTTTGTGGTGAAGATCGGTACACAAATCCCACTTGGCTCACCAAATTTTGTTCTTCTAAGATGAAGCGTTCGTCTACAGTAGCAGTTTTTATATTTAGGTTTCACTCTGTTCTCTCCTATATAGATAGATGAATTTTAACTCTAAATCCAACATGGTTTGTAGTGGCTCTTTGAAACTTGACAAAATAAAGGAGTTCCCAGTTTTGTCTCTTTGGTTTGTTTCCTCTTCAAGTAGCCCTAGGAACAGACGTTGGAAAAGCACTTTCATTGAGAGGCGTTGCCAAGCTTCTAAGAAATAATGAGTTTCAGAAATCCAGCAAATATTTTTTCACCCAATGTTGATGATACTTGGTGGTAATTATCAGTACACAAAACCCACTTGGCTCACCAAATTTTGTTTTTCTAGGTTGAAGCGTTCGTCTACAGTAGCAGTTTTTATATTTAGGTTTCACTCTGTTCTGTCCTATAGAGATAGATGAATTTAGAACTCTAAATCCAACGTGGTTTGTAGTAGCTCTTTGAAACTTGACAAAATAAAGGAGTTCTCCGTTTTGTTTCTATGGTTAGTTTCCTTTTCAAGTAATCCTAGGCACAGACTTTGGAAAAGTACTTTCAATGAGTGGGGTTGCTAAGCTTCTAAGAAATAACGAGTTTCCGAAAAACCAGCAAATATTTTTCACCCAATCTTGATGAAACTTGGTGGTAATAATTGGTACACAAATCCCACTTGACTCACCAAATTTTGTTCTTCTAGGTTGAAGCATTCGTCTACAGTAGCAGTATTAATTTTTACGTTTTACTCTGTTCTCTCCTATATAGATAGATGAATTTGGAACACTAAATCCAACATGGTTTGTAGTAGCTCTTTGAAACTTGACAAAATAAAGGTGTTCTCAGTTTTGTCTCTATTTTTTGTTTCCGCTTCAAGTAGCCCTACGCAGAGACTGTGGAAAAGCACTTTCATTGAGAGGGGTTGCCAAGCTGCTAAGAAATAACGATTTTCCGAAAAACCAGCAAATATTTTTTCACCCATCTTGATGATGCTTGGTGGTGAAGATCGGTACACAAATCCCACATGGCTCACCAAATTTTGTTCTTCTAGGTTGAAGCGTTCGTCTACAGTAGCAGTTTTTATATTTAGGTTTCACTCTGTTCTCTCCTATATAGATAGATTTATTTAGAACTCTAAATCCAACGTGGTTTGTAGTAGCTCTTTGAAACTTGACAAAATAAAGGAGTTCTCAGTTTTGTTTCTATGGTTTGTTTCCTCTTCAAGTAGTCCTAGGCACAGACTGTGGAAAAGTACTTTCAATGAATGGGGTTGCCAAGCTTCTAAGAAATAACGAGTTTCCGAAATACCAGCAAATATTTTTTCACGCAATCTTGATGATACGTGGTGGTAATGACAAGTCCATAAATCTCACTTGGCTCACCAAATCTCGTTCTTCTAGGTTGAAGCGTTCGTTTACAGTAGCAGTTTTTATATTTAGGTTTCACTCTGTTCTCTGCGATATAGATAAATGAATTTCAACTCTAAATCCAACATGGTTTGTAGTAGCTCTTTGACTTGACAAAGTAAAGGAGTTCTCAGTTTTGTCTCTATGATTTGTTTCTGCTTCATGTAGCCCTAAGCAGAGACTGTGGAAAAGCACTTTCTTTGAAAGGAGTTGCCAAGCTTCCAAGAAATTACGAGTTTCCGAAATACCAACAAATATTTTGTCACCCAATGTTGATGATACGTGGTGGTAATGATCGGTACAAAAGTCCCACTTGGCTCACCAAATTTTGTTCCTCTAGGTTGAAGCGTTCGTCTGCAGTTGCAGTTTTTATATTTAGGCTTCACTCTTTTCTCTGCTTTATAGATAGATGAATTTGGAACTCTAAATCCAACATAGTTTGTAGTAGCTCTTTGCAACTTGACAAAATAAAGGAGTTCTCAGTTTTGTCTCTATGGCTTGTTTCCTCTTCAAGTACCCTACTCACTGACTGTGGAAAAGCACTTTATTTGGAGGGTTGCCAAGCTTCTAAGAAATAACGAGTTTCCGAAATTCCAGCAAATATTTTTTCACCCAATCTTGATGATACTTGGTGGTAATGACAAGTACACAAATCCCACTTGGCTCACCGAGTTTTGTTCTTCTACGTTGAAGCGTTCGTCTACAGTAGCAGTTTTTATGTTTAGGTTTCACTCTGTTCTCTGCTATATTGATAGATGAATTTGGAACTCTGAATCCAACATGGTTTGTAGTAGCTCTTTGAAACTTGACAAAATAAAGGAGTTCTCATTTTTTCTCTATGGTTTGTTTCCTCTTCAATTAGCCCTAGGCACCGACGGTTTAAAAGCACTTTCATTGAGAGGGGTTGCCAAGCTTCTAAGAAATAACGAGTTTCCGAATTACCAGCAAATATTTTTTCACCCAATGTTGATGATACTTGGTGGTAAGGACAAGTACACAAATCCCACTTGGCTCACCAAATTTTGTTCTTGTAGTTTGAAGCATTCGTTTACAGTAGCAGTTTTTATATTTAGGTTTCACTCTGTTCTCTCCTGTATAGATAGATGAATTTGGAACTCTATTCCAATATGGTTTGTAGTAGCTCTTTGTACCTTGACAAAATAAAGGAGTTCTCAGTTTTGTCTCTATGATTTGATTCCGCTTCAAGTAGCCCTACGCAGAGACTGTGGAAAAGCACTTTCATTGAGAGGAGTTGCCAAGCTTCCAAGAAATTACGAGTCTCCGAAATACCAGCAAGTATTTTTTCACCCAATCTTGATGATACGTGGTGGTAATGACAAGTCCATAAATCTCACTTGGCTCACCAAATCTCGTTCTTCTAGGTTGAAGCGTTCATTTACAGTAGCAGTTTTTATTTTTAGGTTTCACTCTGTTCTCTCCTATATAGATAGATGAATTTGGAATTCTAAATCCAACATGGTTTGTAGTTGCTCTTTGAAACTTGACAAAATAAAGGAGTTCTCAGTTTTGTCTCTATGGTTTGTTTCCTCTTCAAGTACCCCTTGGAACAGACTGTGGAAAAGCACTTTCATTGAGTGGGGTTGCCAAGCTTCTAAGAAATAACGAGTTTCCGAAATACCAGCAAATATTTTTCACGCAATCTTGATGATACGTGGTGGTAATGACAAGTCCATAAATCTCACTTGGCTCACCAAATTTTGTTCTTCTAGGTTGAAGCGTTCGTTTACAGTAGCAGTTTTTATATTTAGGTTTCACTCTGTTCTCTGCGATATAGATAAATGAATTTCAACTCTAAATCCAACATGGTTTGTAGTAGCTCTTTGAAACTTGACAAAGTAAAGGAGTTCTCAGTTTTGTCTCTATGATTTGTTTCTGCTTCATGTAGCCCTAAGCAGAGACTGTGGAAAAGCACTTTCTTTGAAAGGAGTTGCCAAGCTTCCAAGAAATTACGAGTTTCCGAAATACCAACAAATATTTTGTCACCCAATGTTGATGATATGTGGTGGTAATGATCGGTACAAAAGTCCCACTTGGCTCACCAAATTTTGTTCCTCTAGGTTGAAGCGTTCGTCTACAGTTGCAGTTTTTATATTTAGGCTTCACTCTGTTCTCTGCTTTATAGATAGATGAATTTGGAACTCTAAATTGAACATAGTTTGTAGTAGCTCTTTGAAACTTGACAAAATAAAGGAGTTCTCAGTTTTGTCTCTATGGTTTGTTTCCTCTTCAATTAGCCCTGGCACAGACTGAGGAAAAGCACTTTCAATGAGAGGGGTTGCCAAGCTTCCAAGAAATTACGAGTTTACGAAATACCAGCAAGTATTTTTTCACCCAATCTTGATGATACGTGGTAGTAATGACAAGTCCATAAATCTCACTAGGCTCACCAAATCTCGTCTTCTAGGTTGATGCGTTCGTTTTCAGTAGCAGTTTTTAGTTTTAGGTTTCACTCTGTTCTCTCCTGTATAGATAGAAGATTTTGGAACTCTAAATCCAACATGGTTTGTAGTAGCTCTTTGAAACTTGAAAAACTAAAGGAGTTCTCAGTTTTGTCTCTATGGTTTGTTTCCTCTTCAAGTACCCCTTGGAACAGACTGTGGAAAAGCACTTTCATTGAGTGGGGTTGCCAAGCTTCTAAGAAATAACGAGTTTCCGAAATACCAGCAAATATTTTTTCACGCAATCTTGATGATACGTGGTGGTAATGACAAGTCCATAAATCTCACTTGGCTCACCAAATCTCGTTCTTCTAGGTTGAAGCGTTCGTTTACAGTAGCAGTTTTTATATTTAGGTTTCACTCTGTTCTCTGCGATATAGATAAATGAATTTCAACTCTAAATCCAACATGGTTTGTAGTAGCTCTTTGAAACTTGACAAAGTAAAAAAGTTCTCAGTTTTGTCTCTATGATTTGTTTCTGCTTCATGTAGCCCTAAGCAGAGACTGTGGAAAAGCACTTTCTTTGAAAGGAGTTGCCAAGCTTCCAAGAAATTACGAGTTTCCGAAATACCAACAAATATTTTGTCACCCAATGTTGATGATACGTGGTGGTAATGATCGGTACAAAAGTCCCACTTGGCTCACCAAATTTTGTTCCTCTAGGTTGAAGCGTTCGTCTGCAGTTGCAGTTTTTATATTTAGGCTTCACTCTGTTCTCTGCTTTATAGATAGATGAATTTGGAACTCTAAATCCAACATAGTTTGTAGTAGCTCTTTGCAACTTGACAAAATAAAGGAGTTCTCAGTTTTGTCTCTATGGCTTGTTTCCTCTTCAAGTACCCTACTCACTGACTGTGGAAAAGCACTTTATTTGGAGGGGTTGCCAAGCTTCTAAGAAATAACGAGTTTCCGAAATACCAGCAAATATTTTTTCACCCAATCTTGATGATACTTGGTGGTAATGACAAGTACACAAATCCCACTTGGCTCACCGAGTTTTGTTCTTCTACGTTGAAGCGTTCGTCTACAGTAGCAGTTTTTATGTTTAGGTTTCACTCTGTTCTCTGCTATATAGAGAGATGAATTTGGAACTCTAAATCCAACATGGTTTGTAGTAGCTCTTTGAAACTTGACATAATAAAGGAGTTCTCAGTTTTGTCTCTATGATTTGTTTCTGCTTCAAGTGGCCATAAGCAGAGACTGTGGAAAAGCACTTTCATTGAGAGGGATTGCCAATCTTCTAAGAAATAACGAGTTTCCGAATTACCAGCAAATATTTTTTCACCCAATCTTGATGATACTTGGTGGTAATGATCAGTACACAAATCCCACTTGGCTCACCAAATTTTTTCTTCTAGGTTGAAGCGTTCGTCTACAGTAGCAGTTTTTATATTTAGGTTTCACTCTGTTCTCTGCGATATAGATAGATGAATTTCAACTCTAAATCCAACATGGTTTGTAGTAGCTCTTTGAAACTTGACAAAGTAAAGGAGTTCTCAGTTTTGTCTCTATGATTTGTTTCTGCTTCATGTAGCACTAAGCAGAGACTGTGGAAAAGCACTTTCTTTGAAAGGGGTTGCCAAGCTTCCAAGAAATTACGATTTTCCGAAATACCAACAAATATTTTGTCACCCAAAGTTGATGATATGTGGTGGTAATGATAAGTACAAAAGTCCCACTTGGCTCACCAAATTTTGTTCCTCTAGGTTGAAGCGTTCGTCTACAGTTGCAGTTTTTATATTTAGGCTTCACTCTGTTCTCTCCTTTATAGATAGATGAATTTGGAACTCTAAATCCAACATGGTTTGTAGTAGCTCTTTGAAACTTGAAAAACTAAAGGAGTTCTCAGTTTTGTCTCTATGGATTGTTTCCTATTTAAGTAGTCCTAGGCACTGACTGTGGAAAAGCACTTTCATTGAGAGAGGTTGCCAAGCTTCCAAGAAATTACGAGTTTCCGAAATACCAGCAAATATTTTTTCACCCAATCTTGATGATACTTGGTGGTAAGGACAAGTACACAAATCCCACTTGGCTCACCAAATTTTGATCTTCTAGGTTGAAGCGTTCGTCTACAGTAGCAGTATTAATGTTTAGGTTTCCCTCTGTTCTCTGCTATATAGATAGATGAATTTGGAACTCTACATCCAACATGGTTTGTAGGGGCTCTTTGAAACTTGACAAAATAAAGGAGTTCCCAGTTTTGTCTCTATGGTTTGTTTCCTCTTCAAGTAGTCCTAGGCACAGACTGTGGAAAAGCACTTTCATTGAGAGGTGTTGCAAAGCTTCTAAGAAATAACGAGTTTCCGAATTACCAGCAAATATTTTTTCACCCAATATTGATGATACTTGGTGGTAATGATCAGTACACAAATCCCACATGGCTCACCAAATTTTTTTCTTCTAGGTTGAACCGTTCGTCTACAGTAGCAGTTTTTATATTTAGGTTTCACTCTGTTGTCTCCTACATAGATAGATGAATTTGGAACTCTAAATCCAATATGGTTTGTAGTAGGTTTTTGAACCTTGACAAAATAAAGGAGTTCTCAGTTTTGTCTCTATGATTTGTTTCTGCTTCATGTAGCCCTAAGCAGAGAATGTGGAAAAGCACTTTCTTTGAAAGGGGTTGCCAAGCTTCCAAGAAATTACGAGTTTCCGAAATACCAGCAAATATTTTGTCACCCAATGTTGATGTTACGTGGTGGTAATGATCGATACAAAAGTTCCACTTGGCTCACCAAATTTTGTTCCTCTAGGTTGAAGCGTTTGTCTACAGTAGCAGTTTTTATATTTAGGTTTCACTCTGTTCTCTGCTTTATAGATAAATGCATTTGGAACTCTAAATCCAACATTGTTTGTAGTAGCTCTTTGCAACTTGACAAAATAAAGGAGTTCTCAGTTTTGTCTCTATGGTTTGTTTCATCTTTAAGTACCCTAGGCACTGACTGTGGAAAAGCACTTTATTGAGAGGGGTTGCAAGCTTCTAAGAAATAACGAGTTTCCGAAATACCAGCAAATATTTTTTCACCCAATCTTGATGATACTTGGTGGTGATGATCAGTACACAAATCCCACTTGGCTCACCAAATTTTGTTCTTCTAGGTTGAAGCGTTCGTCTACTGTAGCAATTTTTATATTTAGGTTTCCCTCTGTTCTCTCCTATATAGATAGATGCATTTGGAACTCTAAATCCAACATCGTTTGTAGTAGCTCTTTGAAACTTGACAAAATAAAGGAGTTCTCAGTTTTGTCTTTATGATTTGTTTCCTCTTCAAGTAGCCCTAGGCACAGACTGTGGAAAAGCACTTTCATTGAGAGGAGTTGCCAAGCTTCTAAGAAATAACGAGTTTCCGAAATACCAGCAAATATTTTTTCACCCAATCTTGATGATACTTCGTGGTAATGACACGTACACAAATCCCAGTTGACTCACCAAATTTTGTTCTTCTAGGTTAATGCGTTCGTTTTCAGTAGCAGTTTTTATTTTTAGGTTTCACTCTGTTCTCTCCTATATAGATAGATGAATTTGGAACCCTAAATCCAACATGGTTTGTAGTAGCTCTTTGAAACTTGAAAAAATAAAGGAGTTCTCAGTTTTGTCTCTATGGTTTGTTTCCTCTTCAAGTAGCCCTGGCACAGACTGAGGAAAAGCACTTTCAATGAGAGGTGTGGCCAAGCTTCTAAGAAATAACGAGTTTCCGAAATACCAGCAAATATTTTTTCACCCAATCTTGATGATACTTGGTGGTAAGTACAAGTACACAAATCCAACTTGGCTCACCAAATTTTGTTCTTCTAGGTTGAAGCATTCGTGTACAGTAGCAGTTTTTATTTTTAGGTTTTACTCTGTTCTCTCCTATATAGATAGATGAATTTGGAACTCTAAATCCAACATGGTGTGTAAGAGCTCTTTGAAACTTGACAAAATAAAGGAGTTCTCAGTTTTGTCTCTATGGTTTGTTTCCTCTTCAATTCGCCCTACGCACAGACTGTGGAAAAGCACTTTTATTGAGAGGGGTTGCCAAGGCTTAAGAAATAACGAGTTTCCGAAATACCAGCAAATATTTTTTCACCCAATGTTGATGATACTTGGTGGTAATGATCTGTACACAAATCCCACTTGGCTCACCAAATTTTGTTCTTCTACTTTGAAGCGTTCGTCTACAGTAGCAATTTTAATATTTAGGTTTCACTCTGTTCTCTCCTATATAGATAGATGAATTTGGAACTCTAAATCCAACATGGTTTGTAGTAGCTCTTTGAAACTTGACAAAGTAAAAGAGTTCTCAGTTTTGTCTCTATGGTTTGTTTCCTCTTCAAGTAGCCCTAGGCACAGACTGTGGAAAACAACTATCATTGAGAGGGGTTGCCAAGCTTCTAAGAAATAACGAGTTTCCGAAATACCAACAAATTTTTTTTCACCCAATCTTGATGATACTTGGTGGTAATGATCGGTACACAAATCCCACTTGACTCACCAAATTTGTTCTTCTAGGTTGACGCGTTCGTTTACAATAGCAGTTTTTATTTTTAGGTTTCACTCTGTCTCTCCTATATAGATAGATGAATTTGGAAGTCTAAATCCAACATGATTGGTAGTAGCTCTTTGAAACTTGACAAAATAAAGGAGTTCTCAGTTTTGTCTCTATGGTTTGTTTCCTCTTCCAGTAGCCCAAGCAGAGACTGTGGAAATGCACTTTCATTGAGAGGTGTTGCCAAGCGTCCAAGAAATTACGAGTTTCCGAAATACCAGCAAATATTTTTTCACCCAATGTTGATGATAATTGGTGGTAATGATCAGTACACAAATCCCACTTGGTTCACCAAATTTTGTTATTCTGGGTTGAAGCGTTAGATTACAGTATCAGTTTTTATATTTAGGTTACACTCTGTTCACTCCTATATAGATAGATGAATTTGGAACTCTAAATCCAACATGGTTTGTAGTAGCTCTTTGAAAGTTGACAAAATAAAAGAGTTCTCAGTTTTGTCTCTCTGGTTTGTTTCCTCTTCAAGTAGCCCTAGGAACAGACTGTGGAAAAGCACTTTCATTGAGAGGGGTTGCCAAGCTTCTAAGAAATAAGGAGTTTCCGAAATACCAGCAAATATTTTTCACCCAATCTTGATGATACTTGGTAGTAATGATCGGTATGCAAATTCCACTTGACTCACCAAATTTTGTTCTTCTAGGTTGAAGCGTTCGTTAACAGTAGCAGTTTATATTTTAGTTACCCTCTGTTCTCTCCTATATAGATAGTTGAATTTCGAACTTTAAATCCAACGTGGTTTGTAGTAGCTCTTTGAAACTTGACAAAATAAAGGAGTTTCTCAGTTTTGTCTCTATGATTTGTTTCCACTTCATGTAGCCCTATGCAGAGACTGTGGAAAAGCACTTTCATTGAAAGTGGTTGCCAAGCTTCCAAGAAATTACGAGTTTCTGAAATACCAGCAAATATTGTTTCACCCAATGTTGAAGATACCGGGTTGTAATGACAATTACACAAATCCCACTTGGCTCACCAAATTTTGATCTTCTAGGTTGAAGCGTTCGTTTACAGTAGAAGTTTTTATTTTTAGGTTTCACTCTGTTCTCTCCTATAGAGATACATGAATTTGGAAGTCTAAATCCAACATGGTTTGTAGTAGCTCTTTGAAACTTGACAAAATAAAGGAGTTCTCAGTTTTGTCTCTATGGTTTGTTTTCTCTTCAAGTAGCCCTAGGCAAAGAGTGTGGAAAAGCACTATCATTGAGAGGGGTTGCCAAGCTTCTAAGAAATAACGAGTTTCCGAAATACCAGCATATATTTTTTCACCCAATCTTGATGATACTTGGTGGGAATGATCTGTACACAAATCCCACTTGGCTCACCAAAATTTGTTCTTCTAGGTTGAAGCGTACATTTACAGTAGCAGTTTTTATATTTAGGTTTCACTCTGTTCTCTGCTATATAGATAGATGAATTTGGAACTCTAAATCCAACATGGATTGTAGTAGCTCTTTGAATGTTGACAAAATAAAGGAGTTCTCAGTTTTGTCTCTATGGTTTGTTTTCTCTTCAAGTAGCCCTAGGCAAAGAGTGTGGAAAAGCACTATCATTGAGAGGGGTTGCCAAGCTTCTAAGAAATAACGAGTTTCCGAAATACCAACAAATTTTTTTTCACCCAATCTTGATGATACTTGGTGGTAATGATCGGTACACAAATCCCACTTGACTCACCAAATTTTGTTCTTCTAGGTTGACGCGTTCGTTTACAATAGCAGTTTTTATTTTTAGGTTTCACTCTGTCTCTCCTATATAGATAGATGAATTTGGAAGTCTAAATCCAACATGATTGGTAGTAGCTCTTTGAAACTTGACAAAATAAAGGAGTTCTCAGTTTTTGTCTCTATGGTTTGTTTCCTCTTCCAGTAGCCCAAGCAGAGACTGTGGAAATGCACTTTCATTGAGAGGTGTTGCCAAGCGTCCAAGAAATTACGAGTTTCCGAAATACCAGCAAATATTTTTTCACCCAATGTTGATGATAATTGGTGGTAATGATCAGTACACAAATCCCACTTGGTTCACCAAATTTTGTTATTCTGGGTTGAAGCGTTAGATTACAGTATCAGTTTTTATATTTAGGTTACACTCTGTTCACTCCTATATAGATAGATGAATTTGGAACTCTAAATCCAACATGGTTTGTAGTAGCTCTTTGAAAGTTGACAAAATAAAAGAGTTCTCAGTTTTGTCTCTCTGGTTTGTTTCCTCTTCAAGTAGCCTAGGAACAGACTGTGGAAAAGCACTTTCATTGAGAGGGGTTGCCAAGCTTCTAAGAAATAAGGAGTTTCCGAAATACCAGCAAATATTTTTCACCCAATCTTGATGATACTTGGTAGTAATGATCGGTATGCAAATTCCACTTGACTCACCAAATTTTGTTCTTCTAGGTTGAAGCGTTCGTTAACAGTAGCAGTTTATATTTTAGTTACCCTCTGTTCTCTCCTATATAGATAGTTGAATTTCGAACTTTAAATCCAACGTGGTTTGTAGTAGCTCTTTGAAACTTGACAAAATAAAGGAGTTCTCAGTTTTGTCTCTATGATTTGTTTCCACTTCATGTAGCCCTATGCAGAGACTGTGGAAAAGCACTTTCATTGAAAGTGGTTGCCAAGCTTCCAAGAAATTACGAGTTTCTGAAATACCAGCAAATATTGTTTCACCCAATGTTGAAGATACCGGGTTGTAATGACAATTACACAAATCCCACTTGGCTCACCAAATTTTTGATCTTCTAGGTTGAAGCGTTCGTTTACAGTAGAAGTTTTTATTTTTAGGTTTCACTCTGTTCTCTCCTATAGAGATACATGAATTTGGAAGTCTAAATCCAACATGGTTTGTAGTAGCTCTTTGAAACTTGACAAAATAAAGGAGTTCTCAGTTTTGTCTCTATGGTTTGTTTTCTCTTCAAGTAGCCCTAGGCAAAGAGTGTGGAAAAGCACTATCATTGAGAGGGGTTGCCAAGCTTCTAAGAAATAACGAGTTTCCGAAATACCAGCATATATTTTTTCACCCAATCTTGATGATACTTGGTGGGAATGATCTGTACACAAATCCCACTTGGCTCACCAAATTTTGTTCTTCTAGGTTGAAGCGTACATTTACAGTAGCAGTTTTTATATTTAGGTTTCACTCTGTTCTCTGCTATATAGATAGATGAATTTGGAACTCTAAATCCAACATGGATTGTAGTAGCTCTTTGAATGTTGACAAATAAAGGAGTTCTCAGTTTTGTCTCTATGGTTTGTTTTCTCTTCAAGTAGCCCTAGGCAAAGAGTGTGGAAAAGCACTATCATTGAGAGGGGTTGCCAAGCTTCTAAGAAATAACGAGTTTCCGAAATACCAACAAATTTTTTTTCACCCAATCTTGATGATACTTGGTGGTAATGATCGGTACACAAATCCCACTTGACTCACCAAATTTTGTTCTTCTAGGTTGACGCGTTCGTTTACAATAGCAGTTTTTATTTTTAGGTTTCACTCTGTCTCTCCTATATAGATAGATGAATTTGGAAGTCTAAATCCAACATGATTGGTAGTAGCTCTTTGAAACTTGACAAAATAAAGGAGTTCTCAGTTTTGTCTCTATGGTTTGTTTCCTCTTCCAGTAGCCCAAGCAGAGACTGTGGAAATGCACTTTCATTGAGAGGTGTTGCCAAGCGTCCAAGAAATTACGAGTTTCCGAAATACCAGCAAATATTTTTTCACCCAATGTTGATGATAATTGGTGGTAATGATCAGTACACAAATCCCACTTGGTTCACCAAATTTTGTTATTCTGGGTTGAAGCGTTAGATTACAGTATCAGTTTTTATATTTAGGTTACACTCTGTTCACTCCTATATAGATAGATGAATTTGGAACTCTAAATCCAACATGGTTTGTAGTAGCTCTTTGAAAGTTGACAAAATAAAAGAGTTCTCAGTTTTGTCTCTCTGGTTTGTTTCCTCTTCAAGTAGCCCTAGGAACAGACTGTGGAAAAGCACTTTCATTGAGAGGGGTTGCCAAGCTTCTAAGAAATAAGGAGTTTCCGAAATACCAGCAAATATTTTTCACCCAATCTTGATGATACTTGGTAGTAATGATCGGTATGCAAATTCCACTTGACTCACCAAATTTTGTTCTTCTAGGTTGAAGCGTTCGTTAACAGTAGCAGTTTATATTTTAGTTACCCTCTGTTCTCTCCTATATAGATAGTTGAATTTCGAACTTTAAATCCAACGTGGTTTGTAGTAGCTCTTTGAAACTTGACAAAATAAAGGAGTTCTCAGTTTTGTCTCTATGATTTGTTTCCACTTCATGTAGCCCTATGCAGAGACTGTGGAAAAGCACTTTCATTGAAAGTGGTTGCCAAGCTTCCAAGAAATTACGAGTTTCTGAAATACCAGCAAATATTGTTTCACCCAATGTTGAAGATACCGGGTTGTAATGACAATTACACAAATCCCACTTGGCTCACCAAATTTTGATCTTCTAGGTTGAAGCGTTCGTTTACAGTAGAAGTTTTTATTTTTAGGTTTCACTCTGTTCTCTCCTATAGAGATACATGAATTTGGAAGTCTAAATCCAACATGGTTTGTAGTAGCTCTTTGAAACTTGACAAAATAAAGGAGTTCTCAGTTTTGTCTCTATGGTTTGTTTTCTCTTCAAGTAGCCCTAGGCAAAGAGTGTGGAAAAGCACTATCATTGAGAGGGGTTGCCAAGCTTCTAAGAAATAACGAGTTTCCGAAATACCAGCATATATTTTTTCACCCAATCTTGATGATACTTGGTGGGAATGATCTGTACACAAATCCCACTTGGCTCACCAAATTTTGTTCTTCTAGGTTGAAGCGTACATTTACAGTAGCAGTTTTTATATTTAGGTTTCACTCTGTTCTCTGCTATATAGATAGATGAATTTGGAACTCTAAATCCAACATGGATTGTAGTAGCTCTTTGAATGTTGACAAAATAAAGGAGTTCTCAGTTTTGTCTCTATGGTTTGTTTCCTCTTCAAGTAGTCCTAGGCACAGACTGTGGAAAAGCACTTTCATTGAGTGGGGTTGCCAAGCTTCTAAGAAATAACGAGTTTCTGAAATATCAGCAAATATTTTTTCACCCAATCTTGATGATACTTGGTGGTAATGATTGGTCCACTAATCCCACTTGACTCACCAAATTTTGTTCTTCTCGGTTGAAGCGTTCGTTTACAGTAGCAGTTTATATTTTTAAGTTCCCTCTGTTCTCTCCTATATAGATAGATGAATTTGGAACTCTAAATCCAACATGGTTTGTAGTAGCTCTTTGAAACTTGACAAAATAAAGAAGTTTTCAGGTTTGTCTCTATGATTTGTTTCCGCTTCATGTAGCCCTATGCAGAAACTGTGGTAAAGCACTTTCATTGAAAGGGGTTGCTAGACTTCCAAGAAATTACGAGTTTCCGAAATACCAACAAATATTTTTTCACCCAATGTTGATGATACGTGGTGGTAATAAAAAGTACACAAATCCCACTTGGCTCACCAAATTTTGTTCTTCTAGGTTGAAGCTTTCGTTTACAGTAGCAGTTTTATTTTTAGGTTTCACTCTGTTCTCTCCTATATAGATAGATGAATTTGGAACTCTAAATCCAACATGGTTTGTAGTAGCTCTTTGAAAATTGACAAAATAAAGGAGTTCTCAGTTTTGTCTCTATGGTTTGTTTCCTTTTCAAGTAACCCTAGTTACAGACTGTTGAAAAGCACTTTCATTGAGAGTGTTTGCCAAGCTTCTAAGAAATAACGAGTTTCCGAAATACCAGCAAATATTTTTTCACCCAATGTTGATGATACTTGGTGGTAATGACAAGTACACAAATCCCACTTGGCTCACCAAATTTTGTTCTCCTAGGTTGAAGCGTTCGTTTACAGTACAGTTTTTATTTTTAAGTTTCACTCCGTTCTCTCCTATATAGATAAATGAATTTGGAACTCTGAATCCAACATGGTTTGTAGTAGCTCTTTGAAACTTGACAAAATAAAGGAGTTCTCAGTTTTGTCTCTATGATTTGTTTCCGCTTCATGTAGTCCTAAGCAGAGACTGTGGAAAAGCACTTTCATTGAAAGGGGTTGCCAAGCTTCCAATAAATTACGAGTTTCCGAAATACCAGCAAATATTTTTTCACCCAATGTTGATGATACGTGGTGGTAATGACAAGTACACAAATTCCACTTGGCTCACCAAATTTTGTTCTTCTAGGTTGCAGCATTCGTTTACAGTAGCAGTTTTTATTTTTAGTTATCACTCTGTTCTCTCCTATATAGATAGATGAATTTGAAACTCTGAATCCAACATGGTTTGTAGCAGCTCATTGAGACTTGAAAAAATGAAGGAGTTCTCAGTTTTGTCTCTATGATTTGTTTCCGCTTCAAGTAGCCCTAAGGAGAGACTGTGGAAAAGCTCTTACATTGAGAGGGGTTGCCAAGCTTCCAAGAAATTACGAGTTTCCGAAATTTCAGCAAAAATTTTTTCACCCAATCTTGATGATACTTGGTGGTAATGATCAGTACACAAATGCCACTTGGGTCACCAAATTTTGTTCTTCTGGGTTGAAGCGTTCGTCTACAGTAGCAGTTTTTATATTTAGGTTTCACTCTGTTCTCTCCTACATAGATAGATGAATTTGGAACTCTAAATCCAACATGGTGTGTAGTAGCTCTTTGAAACTAGACAAAGTAAAGGAGTTCTCAGTTTTGTCTCTATGGTTTGTTTACTCTTCAAGTAGCCCTAGGCACACACTGTGGAAAAGCACTTTCATTGAGAGGGGTTGCCAAGCTTCTAAGAAAAAAGGAGTTTCCGAAATATCAGCAAATATTCTTTCAACCAATCTTGATGATACTTTTGTGGTAATGATTGGTACACAAACCCCACTTGACTCACCAAATTTTGTTCTTCTAGGATGAAGCGTTCGTTTTCAGTAGCAGTTTATATTTTTAATTTTCACTCTGTTCTCTCTTATATAGATAGATGAATTTCGAACTCTAAATCCAACATGGTTTGTAGTAGCTCTTTGAAACTTGACAAAATAAAGGAGTTCTCAGTTTTGTCTCTATGATTTGTTTCCACTTCATGTAGCCCTAGGAAGAGACTGTGGAAAAGCACTTCAATTGAAAGGGTTTGCCAAGCTTTCAATAAATTACAATTTTCCGAAATACAATTAAATATTTTTTCACCCTATGTTGATGATACTTGGTGTAATGATCAGTACACAAATCCCACTTGGCTCACCTAATTTTGTTCTTCTAGGTTGAAGCGTTCATTTACAGTAGCAGTTTTTATATTTAGGTTTCACTCTGTTCTCTCCTATATAGATAGATGAATTTGGATCTCTGAATCCAACATGGTTTGTAGCAGCTCATTGAAACTTGAAAAAATAAAGGAGTTCTCAGTTTTGTCTCTATGATTTGTTTCCGCTTCAAGTAACCCTAAGGAGAGTCTGTGGAAAAGCTCTTACATTGAGAGGGGTTGCCAAGCTTCCAAGAAATTACGAGTTTCCGAAATTTCAGCAAGTATTTTTTCACCCAGTCTTGATGATACGTGGTGGTAATGACAAGTCCACAAATCCCACTTGGCTCACCAAATTTTCTTCTTCTAGGTTGAAGCGTTTGTTTACAGTAGCAGTTTTTATTTTTAGGTTTCACTCTGTTCTCTCCTATATAGATAGATGAATTTGGAACTCTAAATCCAACATGGTTTGTAGTAGCTTTTTGAAACTTGACAAAATAAAGGAGTTCTCAGTTTTATCTGTATGGTTTGTTTCCTCTTCAAGTAACCCTGGGCACATATTCTGGAAAAGCACTTTCATTTGAGAGGGGTTGCCAAGCTTCTAAGAAAGAACGAGTTTCTGAAATACCAGCAAATATTTTTTCACCCAGTCTTGATGATCCTTGGTGGTAATGATCAGTACACAAATCCCAATGGCTTACTAAAATGAGTTCTTCTAGGTTGAAGCGTTCGTCTATAGTAGCAGTTTTTATATTTAGGTTTCTCTCTGTTCTCTCCTATATAGATACATGAATTTGGAACTCTAAATCCAACATGGTTTGTAGTAGCTCTTTGAAACGTCACAAAATAAAGGAATTCTGAGTTTTGTCTCTATGATTTGTTTCCGCTTCATGTAGCCCTAGGCACAGTCTGTGGAAAAGCACTTTCATTGAGAGCGGTTGCCAAGCTTCTAAGAAATAAGGAGTTTCCATAATACCAGCAAATATTTTTCCCCCAATGTCGATGATACTTGGTGGTAATGATCTGTACACAAATCCCACTTGGCTCACCAAATTTTGTTCTTCTATTTTGAAGCGTTCCTCTACAGTTACAATTTTAATATTTAGGTTTCACTCTGTTCTCTCCTATATAGATAGATGAATTTGGAACTCTAAATACAACATGGTGTGAAATACCTCTTTGAAACTTGACAAAATAAAAGAGTTCTCAGTTTTGTCTCTATGATTTGTTTCTGCTTCATGTAGCCCTAAGCAGTGACTGTTGAAAAGCACTTTCATTGAAAGGGGTTGCCATGCTTCCAAGAAATTACGAGTTTCTGAAAAAGCAGCATATATTTTTTTACCCAATCTTGATGATACTTTGTGGTAATGATCAGTACTCAAATCCCACTTGGCTAAACATATTTTCATCTTCTAGATTGAGGCGTTCGTTTACAGTAGCAGTTTTTATTTTTAGGTTTCCCTCTGTTCTCTCCTATATAGATAGATGAATTTGGAACTCTAAATCCAACAAGGTTTGTAGTAACTCTTTGAAACATGACAAAATAAAGGAGTTGTCAGTTTTGTCTCTATGGTTTGTTTTCTCTTCAAGTAGACCTAGGCACAGACTGTGGAAAAGCACTTTCATTGATAGGGGTTGCCAAGCTTCTAAGAAATAACGAGTTTCCGAAATACCAGCAAATATTTTTTCACCCAATCTTGATGATACTAGGTGGTAATGATCAGTACACAAATCCTACTTGCCTCCCCAAATTTTGTTCTTCTAGGTTGAAGCGTTCGTCTACAGTAGCAGTTTTTATATTTAGGTTTCACTCTGTTCTCTCCTATATAGATAGATGAATTTCCAACCCTAAATCCAACATGGTTTGTAGTAGCTCTTTGAAACTTGACAAAATAATGGAGTTCCCAGTTTTGTCCCTATGGTTTGTTTCCTCTTCAAGTAGCCCTAGGCACAGACTGTGTAAAAGCACTTTCATTCAGAGGGGTTGCCAAGCTTCTAAGAAATTACGAGTTTCCCAAATACTAGCAAATATTTTTTCACCCAATCTTGATGATATTTGGAGGTAATGATCAGTACACAAGTCCCACTTGGCTCACAAATTTTGTTTTCTAGTTTAAAGCGTTCGTCTACAGTAGCAGTTTTTATTATTAGGTTTCACTCTGTTGTCTCCTATATAGATAGATGAATTTGGAACTCTAAATCCAACATGGTTTGTAGTAGCTCTTTGAAACTTGACAAAATAAAGGAGTTCTCAGTTTTGTCTCTTTGATTTTTTCCGCTTCATGTAGCCCTAAGCAGAGACTGTGCAAAAGCACTTTCATTGAAAAAGGTTGACACGCTTCCAAGATATTACGAGTTTCCGAAATACCAGCAAATATTTTTTCACCCTATGTTGATCATACGTGGTGGTAATGACAAGTACACAAATCCCAATGGCTCACCAAATTTTGTTCTTCTATGTTGAAGCGTTCTTCACAGTAGCAGTTTTAATTTCATGGATTCACTCTGTTCTCCTCAATATAGATAGATGAATTTGGAACTCTAAATCCAACATGGTTTGTAGTAGGTCTTTGAAATTGACAAAATAAAGAAGTTCTCAGATTTGTCTCTATGGTTTGTTTCCTCTTCAAGTAGCCCTAGGCACTGACTGTGGAAAAGCACTTTCATTGAGAGGGGTTGCCAGGCTTCTAAGAAATAACGAGTTTCCGAAATACCAGCAAATATTTTTTCACCCTATCTTGATGATACTTGGTGGTAATGATCAGTACACAAATCCCACTTGGATCACCAAATTTTGTTCTTCTAGGTTGAAGCGTTCGTCTACAGTAGCAGTATATATATTTAGGTTTCAGTCTGTTCTCTCCTATATAGATAGATAAATTTGGAACTCTAAATCCAACATGGTTTGTAGTAGCTCTTTGAAACTTTACAAAATAAAGGAGTTCTCAGTTTTGTCTCTTTGATTATTTCCGCTTCATGTAGACCTAAGCAGAGACTGTGTAAAAGCACTTTAATTGAAAGGGGTTGCCAAGCTTCCAAGAAATTACGAGTTTCTGAAATACCAGAAAATATTTTTTCACCCTATGTTGATCATACGTGGTGGTAAAGACAAGTACACAAATCCCACTTGGCTCACCAAATTTTGTTCTTCTAGGTTGAAGCGTTCGTTTACAGTAGCAGTTTTATTTTTTAGGTTTCACTCTGTTCTGTCCTATAAGGATAGATGAATTTGGAACTCTAAATCCAACATGGTTTGTAGTAGCTCTTTGAAACTTGACAAAATAATGGAGTTCCCAGTTTTGTCTCTATGGTTTGTTTCCTCTTCAAGTAGCCCTAGGCACAGATTGTGTAAAAGCACTTTCATTCAGAGCGGTTGCCAAGCTTCTAAGAAATTACGATTTTCCCAAATACTAGCAAATATTTTTTCACCCAATCTTGATGATATTTGGAGGTAATGATCAGTACACAAGTCCCACTTGGCTCAACAAATATTCATCTTCTAGGTTGAACCGTTTGTTTACAGTAGCAGGTTTTATTTTTAGGTTTCCCTCTGTTCTCTCCTATATAGATAGATGAATTTGGAACTCTAAAACCAACAAGGTTTGTAGTAGCTCTTTGAAACTTGACAAAATAAAGTAGTTGTCAGTTTTGTCTCTATGGTTTGTTTTCTCTTCAAGTAGCCCTAGGCACAGAGTGTGGAAAAGCACTTTCATTGAGAGGGGTTGCCAATCTTCAAAGAAATAATGAGTTTCCGAAATACCAGCAAATATTTTTTCACCCAATCTTCATGATACTAGGTGGTAATGATCAGTACACAAATCCTACTTGGCTCCCCAAATTTTGTTCTTCTAGGTTGAAGCGTTCGTCTACAGTAGCAGTTTTTATATTTAGGTTTCACTCTGTTCTCTCCTATATAGATAGATGAATTTGGAACCCTAAATCCAACATGGTTTGTAGTAGCTCTTTGAAACTTGACAAAATAATGGAGTTCCCAGTTTTGTCTCTATGGTTTGTTTCCTCTTCAAGTAGCCCTAGGCACAGACTGTGTAAAAGCACTTTCATTCAGAGGGGTTGCCAAGCTTCTAAGAAATTACGAGTTTCCCAAATACTAGCAAATATTTTTTCACCCAATCTTGATGATATTTGGAGGTAATGATCAGTACACAAGTCCCACTTGGCTCACCAAATTTTGTTTTCTAGTTTAAAGCGTTCGTCTACAGTAGCAGTTTTTATTATTAGGTTTCACTCTGTTGTCTCCTATATAGATAGATGAATTGGAACTCTAAATCCAACATGGTTTGTAGTAGCTCTTTGAAACTTGACAAAATAAAGGAGTTCTCAGTTTTGTCTCTTTGATTTTTTCCGCTTCATGTAGCCCTGAGTAGAGACTGTGCAAAAGCACTTTCATTGAAAAATGTTGACACGCTTCCAAGATATTACGAGTTTTCGAAATACCAGCAAATATTTTTTCACCCTATGTTGATCATACGTGGTGGTAATGACAAGTACACAAATCCCAATGGCTCACCAAATTTTGTTCTTCTATGTTGAAGCGTTCGTTCACAGTAGCAGTTTTAATTTCATGGTTTCACTCCGTTCTCCTCAATATATATAGATGAATTTGGAACGCTTAATCCAACATGGTTTGTAGTAGGTCTTTGAAATTGACAAAATAAAGAAGTTCTCAGTTTTGTCTCTATGGTTTGTTTCCTCTTCAAGTAGCCCTAGGCACAGACTGTGGAAAAGCACTTTCATTGAGAGGGGTTCCCAGGCTT
The DNA here is from genome assembly GCF_048772815.1 of Callospermophilus lateralis. Classification (NCBI taxonomy): domain Eukaryota; kingdom Metazoa; phylum Chordata; class Mammalia; order Rodentia; family Sciuridae; genus Callospermophilus; species Callospermophilus lateralis. The sequence continues at coordinate 263,502 of NW_027515903.1, forward strand.
CTAAGAAATAACGAGTTTCCGAAATACCAGCAAATATTTTTTCACCCAATGTCTATGATACTTGGTGGTAATGATCTGTACACAAATCCCACTTGGCTCACCAAATTTTGTTCTTCTAGGTTGAAGCGTTCGTCTACAGTAGCAATTTTAATATTTAGGTTTCACTCTGTTCTCTCCTTTAAAGATATATGAATTTGGAACTCTAAATCCAACATGGTGTGTAATAGCTCTTTGAAACTTGACAAAATAAACGAGTTCTCAGTTTTGTCTCTATGATTTGTTTCCGCTTCATGTAGCCCTAAGCAGAGACTGTGGGAAAGCACTTTCATTGAAAGGGGTGCCAAGCTTCCAAGAAATTATGAGTTTCCGAAATAGCAGCAAATATTTTTTCACCCAATGTTGATGATACGTGGTGGTAATGACAAGTACACACATCCTATTTGGCGCACCAAATTTTGTTCTTCTAGGTTGAAGCGTTCATTTACATTAGCAGTTTTTATTTTTAGGATTCACTCTGTTCTCTCCTATATAGATATTGAATTTGAAACTCTAAATCCAACATGGTTTGTAGTAGCTCTTTGAAACTTGACAAAATAAAGAAGTTCTCAGTTTTGTCTATATTGATTGTTTCCTCTTCAAGTAGCTCTAGGCACTGACTGTGGAAAAGCACTTTCATTGAGAGGGGTTGCCAAGCTTCTAAGAAATAACGAGTTTCCGAAATACCAGCAAATATTTTTTCACCCAATCTTGATGATACTTTGTGGTAATGATCACTACTCAAATCCCACTTGGCTCACCAAATTTTCTTCTTCTAGGTTGAAGCGTTCGTTTACAGTAGCAGTTTTTATTTTTAGGTTGCCCTCTGTTCTGTCCTATATAGATAGATGAATATGGAACTCTAAATCCAACATGGTTTGTAGTAGCTCTTTGTAACTTGACAAAATAAAGGAGTTCTCATTTTTGTCTCTATGGTTTGTTTTCTCTTCAAGTAGCCCTAGGCACAGACTGTGGAAAAGCACATTCATGGAGAGGGGTTGCCAAGATTCTAAGAAATAAGGAGTTTCTGAAATACCAGCAAATATTTTTTCACCCAATCTTGATGATACTAGGTAATAATGATCAGTACACAAATTCCACTTGGCTCACCAAATTTTGTTCTTCTACTTTGAAGCGTTCGTCTACAGTAGCAGTTTGTATTTTTGGGTTTCACTCTGTTCTCTCCAATATAGATAGATGAATTTGAAACTCTAAATCCAACATGGTTTGTAGTAGCTCTTTGAAACTTGACAAAATAAAGGAGTTCTCAGTTTTGTCCCTATGGTTTGTTTCCTCTTCATGTAGACCTAGGCACAGAGTGTGGAAAAGCACTTTCATTGAGAGGGGTTGCCAAGCTTCTAAGAAATAACGAGTTTCCGAAATACCAGCAAATATTTTTTCTCCCAATCTCAATGATACTTGGTGGTAATGATCAGTACACAAATCCCACTTGGCTCACCAAAGTTTATTCTTCTACGTTGACACATTCGTCTACAGTAGCAGTTTTTATATTTAGGTTTCACTCTGTTCACTCCTATATTGATAGATGAATTTCTAACACTAAATCCAACATGGTTTGTAGTAGGTCATTGAAACTTGACAAAATAAACTAATTTTCAGTTAAGTCTCTATGGTTTGTTTCCTCTACAAGTAGTCCTAGGCACCGACTGTGGAAAAGCACTTTCAATGAGAGGGGTTGCCAAGCTTCTAAGAAATAACGAGTTTCCGAAATACCAGGAAATATGTTTTCACCCAATATTGATGATACTTGGTGGTAATGATCGGTACACAAATCCCACTTTACTCACCAAATTTTGTTCTTCTACGTTGAAGCATTCGTTTACAGTAGCAGTTTATATTTTTAGGTCCCCTCTTTTCTCTCCTATATAGATAGATGAATTTTGAACTCTAAATCCAACATGGTTTGTAGTAGCTCTTTGAAACTTGACAAAATAAAGGAGTTTTCAGTTTTGTCTCTTTGATTTTTTCCGCTTCATGAAGCCCTAAGCAGAGACTGTGCAAAAGCACTTAAATTGAAAGGGGTTGCCAAGTTTCCAAGAAATTACGAGTTTCCGAAATACCAGCTAATATTTTTTAACCCTATGTTAATCATACGTGGTGGTAATGACAAGTACACAAATCCCACTTGGCTCAACAAATTTTGTTCTTCTAGGTTGAAGCGTTCGTCTACAGTTGCAGTTTTTATATTTAGGTTTCCCTCTGTTCTCTCCTATACAGATAGTTGAATTTGGAACTCTAAATCCAATGTGGTTTGTAGTAGCTCTTTGAAACTTGACAAAATAAAGGAGTTCTCAGTTTTGTCTCTATGGTTTGTTTCCTCTTCAAGTACCCCTAGGAACAGACTGTGGAAAAGCACTTTCATTGAGTGGGGATGCCAAGCTTCTAATAAATAACGAGTTTCCGAAATACCAGCAAATATTTTTTCACTCAATCTTGATGACACTTGGTGGTAATGATCAGTACACAAATCCCACTTGGCTCACCAAATTTTGTTCTTCTAGGTTGAAGCGTTCGTCTACAGTAGCAGTTTTTATATTTGGGTTTCACTCTCTTCTCTCCTATATAGATAGATGAATTTGGAACTCTAAATCCAACATGGTTTGGAGTAGCTATTTGAAAATTGACAAAATCAAAGAGTTCTCAGTTTTGTCTTTATGGTTTGTTTTCTTTTCAAGTAGCCCTGGCACAGACTGTGGAAAAGCACTTTCATTGAGAGGGGTTGCCAAGCTTCGAAAAATAACGAGTTTCCGAAATACCAGCAAATATTTTTTCACCCAATCTTGATGATACATGGAGTTTACGATAGGTACACAAATCCCACTTAATTTTCCAAATTTTGTTCTTCTATGTTGAAGCATTCGTTTTAGTAGCAGTTTTTATTTTTAGGTTTCACTCTGTTCTCTCCTATATAGATAGATGAATTTGGAACTCTAAATCCAACATGGTTTGGAGTAGCTCTTTGAACCCTGACAAAATAAAGGAGTTCTCAGTTTTGTCTCTATGATTTGTTTCCGCTTCAAGTAGCCCTAAGCAGAGACTGTGGAAAAGCACTTTCATTGAGAGGGGTTGCCAAGCTTCCAAGAAATTACGAGTTTCCGAAATACCAGCAAATATTTTTTCACCCAATCTTGATGATACGTGGTGGTAATGACAAGTCCACAAATCCCACTTGGCTCACCAAATTTTGTTCTTCTAGGTTGAAGCGTTCGTTTACAGTAGCAGTTTTTATATTTAGGTTTCACTCTGTTCTCTCCTATGTAGATAGATGAATTTGGAACTCTAAATCCAACATGGTTTGTAGTAGCTCTTTGAACCTTGACAAAATAAAGGAGTTCTCAGTTTTGTCTCTATGATTTGTTTCCACTTCAAGTAGCCCTAAGCAGAGACTGTGGAAAAGCACTTTCAATGAGAGGGGTTGCCAAGCTTCTAAGAAATAATGAGTTTCCGAATTACCAGCAAACATTTTTTCACCCAATCTTGATGATACTTGCTGGTGAAGATCGGTACACAAATCCCACTTGGCTCACCAAATTTTGTTCTTCTAGGTTGAAGCGTTCGTCTACAGTAGCAATTTTATATTTAGGTTTCACTTTGTTTTCTCCTATATTGATAGATGAATTTGGAACTCTAAATCCAACATGGTTTGTAGTAGCTCTTTGAAACTTAACAAAATAAAGGAGTTCTCAGTTTTGTCTCTATGATTTGTTTCCGCTTCAAGTAGCCCTAAGCAGTGACTGTGGAAAAGCACTTTCATTGAGAGGGGTTGCCAAGCTTCCAAGAAATTACGAGTTTCTGAAATACCACCAAATATTTTTTCACCAAATCTTGATGATACTTGGTGCTAATGATCAGTACACAAATCCCATTTGGCTCACCAAATTTTGTTCTTCTAGGTTGAAGCGTTTGTCTACAGTAGCAGTTTTTATGTTTAGGTTTCCCTCTGTTCTCTCGTATATAGAAAGATGAATTTGGAACTCTAAATCCAACATGGTTTGTAGTGGCTTTTTGAAACCTGACAAAATAAAGGAGTTCTCAGTTCTGTCTCTATGGTTTGTTTCCTCTTCAAGTAGCCCCAGGCACAAACGGTGGAAGGCACTTTCATTGAGAGGGGTTGCCAATCTTCCAAGAAATTACGAGTTTCCGAAATACCAGCAAATATATTTTCACCCAATCTTGATGATACATGGTGGTAATGATCGGTACACAAATCCCACTTGATTCACCAAATATTGTTCTTCTAGGTTGATGCGTTCGTTTTCAGAAGCAGTTTGTATTTTTAGGTTTCACTCTGTTCTCTCCTATATAGATAGATGAATTTGGAACTCTAAATCCAACATGGTTTGTAGTAGCTCTTTGAAACTTGACAAAATAAAGGAGTTCTCAGTTTTGTCTCTATGATTTGTTTCCGCTTCAAGTAGCCCTAAGCAGTGACTGTGGAAAAGAACTTTCATTGAGAGGGGTTGCCAAGCTTCCAAGAAATTACGAGTTTCCGAAATACAAGCAAATATTTTTTCACCCAATCTTGATGATACTTTGTGGTAATGATCAGTACACAAATCCCATTTGGCTCACCAAATTTTGTTCTTCTAGGTTGAAGCGTTAGTCTACAGTAGCAGTTTTTATGTTTAGGTTTCACTCTGTTCTCTAGTATATAGATAGATGAATTTGGAACTCTAAATTCATCATGGTTTGTAGTAGCTCTTTGAAACTTGACAAAATAAAGGAGTTCTCAGTTTTGTCTCTATGGTTTGTTTCCTCTTCAAGTAGCCCTAGGCACAGACTGTGTAAAAGCATTTTAATTGAGAGGGGTTGCCAAGCTTCTAAGAAATAACGAGTTTCCGAAATACTAGCAAATATGTTTCCACCCAATCTTGATGATATTTGGTGGTAATGATCAGTACACAAGTCCCACATGGCTCACCAAATTTTGTTCTTCTAGTTTGAAGCGTTCGTCTACAGTAGCAGTTTTTATTATTAGGTTTCACTCTGTTCTCTCCTATATAGATAGATGAATTTGGAACTCTAAATCCAACATGGTTTGTAGTAGCTCTTTGAAACTTGACAAAATGAAGGAGTTCTCAGTTTTGTCTCTATGATTTGTTTCCGCTTCATGTAGCCCTAAGCAGAGACTGTGCAAAAGCACATTCATTGAAAGGGGTTCACAAGCTTCCAAGATATTAGGAGTTTCCGAAATACCAGCAAATATTTTTTCACCCTATGTTGGTCATACGTGGTGGTAATGACAAGTACAAAAATCCCAGTTGGCTCACCAAATTTTCTTCTTCTAGGTTGAAGCATTCGTTTACAGTAGCAGTTTTAATTTTTAGGTTTCACTCTGTTCTCTCCTATATAGATAGATGAATTTGGAACTCTAAATCCAACATGGTTTGTAGTAGCTCTTTGAAACTTTACAAAATAAAGGAGTTCTCAGTTTTGTCTCTTTGATTTTTTCCGCTTCATGTAGACCTAAGCAGAGACTGTGTAAAAGCACTTTAATTGAAAGGGGTTGCCAAGCTTCCAAGAAATTACGAGTTTCTGAAATACCAGAAAATATTTTTTCACCCTATGTTGATCATACGTGGTGGTAATGACAAGTACACAAATCCCACTTGGCTCACCAAATTTTGTTCTTCTAGGTTGAAGCGTTCGTTTACAGTAGCAGTTTTATTTTTTAGGTTTCACTCTGTTCTGTCCTATAAGGATAGATGAATTTGGAACTCTAAATCCAACATGGTTTGTAGTAGCTCTTTGAAAGTTGACAAAATAAAGGAGTTCTCAGTTTTGTCTCTATGGTTTGTTTCCTCTTCAAGTAGCCCTAGGCACAGACTGTGGAAAACCACTTTCATTGAGAGGGGTTGCCAAGCTTCTAAGAAATAACGACTTTCCGAAATATCAGCAAATATTTTTTCACCCAATCTTGATGATACTTTGTGGTAATGATCAGTACTCAAATCCCACTTGGCTCAACAAATATTCATCTTATAAGTTGAACCGTTTGTTTACAGTAGCAGGTTTTATTTTTAGGTTTCCCTCTGTTCTCTCCTATATAGATAGATGAATTTGGAACTCTAAATCCAACAAGGTTTGTAGTAGCTCTTTGAAACTTGACAAAATAAAGGAGTTGTCAGTTTTGTCTCTATGGTTTGTTTTCTCTTCAAGTAGCCCTAGGCACAGAGTGTGGAAAAGCACTTTCATTGAGAGGGGTTGCCAAGCTTCAAAGAAATAATGAGTTTCCGAAATACCAGCAAATATTTTTTCACCCAATCTTCATGATACTAGGTGGTAATGATCAGTACACAAATCCTACTTGGCTCCCCAAATTTTGTTCTTCTAGGTTGAAGCGTTCGTCTACAGTAGCAGTTTTTATATTTAGGTTTCACTCTGTTCTCTCCTATATAGATAGATGAATTTGGAACCCTAAATCCAACATGGTTTGTAGTAACTCTTTGAAACTTGACAAAATAATGGAGTTCCCAGTTTTGTCTCTATGGTTTGTTTCCTCTTCAAGTAGCCCTAGGCACAGACTGTGTAAAAGCACTTTCATTCAGAGGGGTTGCCAAGCTTCTAAGAAATTACGAGTTTCCCAAATACTAGCAAATATTTTTTCACCCAATCTTGATGATATTTGGAGGTAATGATCAGTACACAAGTCCCACTTGGCTCACCAAATTTTGTTTTCTAGTTTAAAGCGTTCGTCTACAGTAGCAGTTTTTATTATTAGGTTTCACTCTGTTGTCTCCTATATAGATAGATGAATTGGAACTCTAAATCCAACATGGTTTGTAGTAGCTCTTTGAAACTTGACAAAATAAAGGAGTTCTCAGTTTTGTCTCTTTGATTTTTTCCGCTTCATGTAGCCCTGAGTAGAGACTGTGCAAAAGCACTTTCATTGAAAAATGTTGACACGCTTCCAAGATATTACGAGTTTTCGAAATACCAGCAAATATTTTTTCACCCTATGTTGATCATACGTGGTGGTAATGACAAGTACACAAATCCCAATGGCTCACCAAATTTTGTTCTTCTATGTTGAAGCGTTCGTTCACAGTAGCAGTTTTAATTTCATGGTTTCACTCCGTTCTCCTCAATATATATAGATGAATTTGGAACGCTTAATCCAACATGGTTTGTAGTAGGTCTTTGAAATTGACAAAATAAAGAAGTTCTCAGTTTTGTCTCTATGGTTTGTTTCCTCTTCAAGTAGCCCTAGGCACAGACTGTGGAAAAGCACTTTCATTGAGAGGGGTTCCCAGGCTTCTAAGAAATAACGAGTTTCCGAAATACCAGCAAATATTTTTTCACCCAATGTCTATGATACTTGGTGGTAATGATCTGTACACAAATCCCACTTGGCTCACCAAATTTTGTTCTTCTAGGTTGAAGCGTTCGTCTACAGTAGCAATTTTAATATTTAGGTTTCACTCTGTTCTCTCCTTTAAAGATATATGAATTTGGAACTCTAAATCCAACATGGTGTGTAATAGCTCTTTGAAACTTGACAAAATAAACGAGTTCTCAGTTTTGTCTCTATGATTTGTTTCCGCTTCATGTAGCCCTAAGCAGAGACTGTGGGAAAGCACTTTCATTGAAAGGGGTGCCAAGCTTCCAAGAAATTATGAGTTTCCGAAATAGCAGCAAATATTTTTTCACCCAATGTTGATGATACGTGGTGGTAATGACAAGTACACACATCCTATTTGGCGCACCAAATTTTGTTCTTCTAGGTTGAAGCGTTCATTTACATTAGCAGTTTTTATTTTTAGGATTCACTCTGTTCTCTCCTATATAGATATTGAATTTGAAACTCTAAATCCAACATGGTTTGTAGTAGCTCTTTGAAACTTGACAAAATAAAGAAGTTCTCAGTTTTGTCTATATTGATTGTTTCCTCTTCAAGTAGCTCTAGGCACTGACTGTGGAAAAGCACTTTCATTGAGAGGGGTTGCCAAGCTTCTAAGAAATAACGAGTTTCCGAAATACCAGCAAATATTTTTTCACCCAATCTTGATGATACTTTGTGGTAATGATCACTACTCAAATCCCACTTGGCTCACCAAATTTTCTTCTTCTAGGTTGAAGCGTTCGTTTACAGTAGCAGTTTTTATTTTTAGGTTGCCCTCTGTTCTGTCCTATATAGATAGATGAATATGGAACTCTAAATCCAACATGGTTTGTAGTAGCTCTTTGTAACTTGACAAAATAAAGGAGTTCTCAGTTTTGTCTCTATGGTTTGTTTTCTCTTCAAGTAGCCCTAGGCACAGACTGTGGAAAAGCACATTCATGGAGAGGGGTTGCCAAGATTCTAAGAAATAAGGAGTTTCTGAAATACCAGCAAATATTTTTTCACCCAATCTTGATGATACTAGGTAATAATGATCAGTACACAAATTCCACTTGGCTCACCAAATTTTGTTCTTCTACTTTGAAGCGTTCGTCTACAGTAGCAGTTTGTATTTTTGGGTTTCACTCTGTTCTCTCCAATATAGATAGATGAATTTGAAACTCTAAATCCAACATGGTTTGTAGTAGCTCTTTGAAACTTGACAAAATAAAGGAGTTCTCAGTTTTGTCCCTATGGTTTGTTTCCTCTTCAAGTAGACCTAGGCACAGAGTGTGGAAAAGCACTTTCATTGAGAGGGGTTGCCAAGCTTCTAAGAAATAACGAGTTTCCGAAATACCAGCAAATATTTTTTCTCCCAATCTCAATGATACTTGGTGGTAATGATCAGTACACAAATCCCACTTGGCTCACCAAAGTTTATTCTTCTACGTTGACACATTCGTCTACAGTAGCAGTTTTTATATTTAGGTTTCACTCTGTTCACTCCTATATTGATAGATGAATTTCTAACACTAAATCCAACATGGTTTGTAGTAGGTCATTGAAACTTGACAAAATAAACTAATTTTCAGTTAAGTCTCTATGGTTTGTTTCCTCTACAAGTAGTCCTAGGCACCGACTGTGGAAAAGCACTTTCAATGAGAGGGGTTGCCAAGCTTCTAAGAAATAACGAGTTTCCGAAATACCAGGAAATATGTTTTCACCCAATATTGATGATACTTGGTGGTAATGATCGGTACACAAATCCCACTTTACTCACCAAATTTTGTTCTTCTACGTTGAAGCATTCGTTTACAGTAGCAGTTTATATTTTTAGGTCCCCTCTTTTCTCTCCTATATAGATAGATGAATTTTGAACTCTAAATCCAACATGGTTTGTAGTAGCTCTTTGAAACTTGACAAAATAAAGGAGTTTTCAGTTTTGTCTCTTTGATTTTTTCCGCTTCATGAAGCCCTAAGCAGAGACTGTGCAAAAGCACTTTAATTGAAAGGGGTTGCCAAGATTCCAAGAAATTACGAGTTTCCGAAATACCAGCTAATATTTTTTAACCCTATGTTAATCATACGTGGTGGTAATGACAAGTACACAAATCCCACTTGGCTCACCAAATTTTGTTCTTCTAGGTTGAAGCGTTCGTCTACAGTTGCAGTTTTTATATTTAGGTTTCCCTCTGTTCTCTCCTATACAGATAGTTGAATTTGGAACTCTAAATCCAATGTGGTTTGTAGTAGCTCTTTGAAACTTGACAAAATAAAGGAGTTCTCAGTTTTGTCTCTATGGTTTGTTTCCTCTTCAAGTACCCCTAGGAACAGACTGTGGAAAAGCACTTTCATTGAGTGGGGATGCCAAGCTTCTAAAAAATAACGAGTTTCCGAAATACCAGCAAATATTTTTTCACTCAATCTTGATGACACTTGGTGGTAATGATCAGTACACAAATCCCACTTGGCTCACCAAATTTTGTTCTTCTAGGTTGAAGCGTTCGTCTACAGTAGCAGTTTTTATATTTGGGTTTCACTCTGTTCTCTCCTATATAGATAGATGAATTTGGAACTCTAAATCCAACATGGTTTGGAGTAGCTCTTTGAAAATTGACAAAATCAAAGAGTTCTCAGTTTTGTCTTTATGGTTTGTTTTCTTTTCAAGTAGCCCTGGCACAGACTGTGGAAAAGCACTTTCATTGAGAGGGGTTGCCAAGCTTCGAAAAATAACGAGTTTCCGAAATACCAGCAAATATTTTTTCACCCAATCTTGATGATACATGGAGTTTATGATAGGTACACAAATCCCACTTAATTCACCAAATTTTGTTCTTCTATGTTGAAGCATTCGTTTTAGTAGCAGTTTTTATTTTTAGGTTTCACTCTGTTCTCTCCTATATAGATAGATGAATTTGGAACTCTAAATCCAACATGGTTTGGAGTAGCTCTTTGAACCCTGACAAAATAAAGGAGTTCTCAGTTTTGTCTCTATGATTTGTTTCCGCTTCAAGTAGCCCTAAGCAGAGACTGTGGAAAAGCACTTTCATTGAGAGGGGTTGCCAAGCTTCCAAGAAATTACGAGTTTCCGAAATACCAGCAAATATTTTTTCACCCAATCTTGATGATACGTGGTGGTAATGACAAGTCCACAAATCCCACTTGGCTCACCAAATTTTGTTCTTCTAGGTTGAAGCGTTCGTTTACAGTATCAGTTTTTATATTTAGGTTTCACTCTGTTCTCTCCTATGTAGATAGATGAATTTGGAACTCTAAATCCAACATGGTTTGTAGTAGCTCTTTGAACCTTGACAAAATAAAGGAGTTCTCAGTTTTGTCTCTATGATTTGTTTCCACTTCAAGTAGCCCTAAGCAGAGACTGTGGAAAAGCACTTTCAATGAGAGGGGTTGCCAAGCTTCTAAGAAATAATGAGTTTCCGAATTACCAGCAAACATTTTTTCACCCAATCTTGATGATACTTGCTGGTGAAGATCGGTACACAAATCCCACTTGGCTCACCAAATTTTGTTCTTCTAGGTTGAAGCGTTCGTCTACAGTAGCAATTTTATATTTAGGTTTCACTTTGTTTTCTCCTATATTGATAGATGAATTTGGAACTCTAAATCCAACATGGTTTGTAGTAGCTCTTTGAAACTTAACAAAATAAAGGAGTTCTCAGTTTTGTCTCTATGATTTGTTTCCGCTTCAAGTAGCCCTAAGCAGTGACTGTGGAAAAGCACTTTCATTGAGAGGGGTTGCCAAGCTTCCAAGAAATTACGAGTTTCTGAAATACCACCAAATATTTTTTCACCAAATCTTGATGATACTTGGTGCTAATGATCAGTACACAAATCCCATTTGGCTCACCAAATTTTGTTCTTCTAGGTTGAAGCGTTTGTCTACAGTAGCAGTTTTTATGTTTAGGTTTCCCTCTGTTCTCTCGTATATAGAAAGATGAATTTGGAACTCTAAATCCAACATGGTTTGTAGTGGCTTTTTGAAACCTGACAAAATAAAGGAGTTCTCAGTTCTGTCTCTATGGTTTGTTTCCTCTTCAAGTAGCCCCAGGCACAAACGGTGGAAGGCACTTTCATTGAGAGGGGTTGCCAATCTTCCAAGAAATTACGAGTTTCCGAAATACCAGCAAATATATTTTCACCCAATCTTGATGATACTTGGTGGTAATGATCGGTACACAAATCCCACTTGATTCACCAAATATTGTTCTTCTAGGTTGATGCGTTCGTTTTCAGTAGCAGTTTGTATTTTTAGGTTTCACTCTGTTCTCTCCTATATAGATAGATGAATTTGGAACTCTAAATCCAACATGGTTTGTAGTAGCTCTTTGAAACTTCACAAAATAAAGGAGTTCTCAGTTTTGTCTCTATGATTTGTTTCCGCTTCAAGTAGCCCTAAGCAGTGACTGTGGAAAAGAACTTTCATTGAGAGGGGTTGCCAAGCTTCCAAGAAATTACGAGTTTCCGAAATACAAGCAAATATTTTTTCACCCAATCTTGATGATACTTTGTGGTAATGATCAGTACACAAATCCCATTTGGCTCACCAAATTTTGTTCTTCTAGGTTGAAGCGTTAGTCTACAGTAGCAGTTTTTATGTTTAGGTTTCACTCTATTCTCTAGTATATAGATAGATGAATTTGGAACTCTAAATTCATCATGGTTTGTAGTAGCTCTTTGAAACTTGACAAAATAAAGGAGTTCTCAGTTTTGTCTCTATGGTTTGTTTCCTCTTCAAGTAGCCCTAGGCACAGACTGTGTAAACGCATTTTAATTGAGAGGGGTTGCCAAGCTTCTAAGAAATAACGAGTTTCCGAAATACCAGCAAATATTTTTTCACCCAATCTTGATGATACTTGGTGTTTAAGATTGGTACACAAATCCCACTTGATTCACCAAATTTTGTTCTTCTATGTTGAAGCGTTCGTTTTCAGTAGCAGTTTTTATTTTTAGGATTCACTCTGTTCTCTCCTATATATTATAGTTGAATTTGGAACTCTAAATCCACATGGTTAGTAGTAGCTTTTGAACCCTGACAAAATAAAGGAGTTCTCAGTTTTGTCTCTATGATTTGTTTCCTCTTCAAGTAGCCCTAAGCAGAGACTGTGGAAAAGCACTTTCATTGATAGGGGTTGCCAAGCTTCCAAGAAATTACGAGTTTCCGAAATACCAGCAAATATTTTTTCACCCAATCTTGATGATACGTGGTGGTAATGACAAGTCCACAAATCCCACTTGGCTCACCAAATTTTGTTCTTCTAGGTTGAAGCATTCGTTTACAGTAGCAGTTTTTATGTTTAGGTTTCACTCTGTTCTCTCCTATATAGATAGACGAATTTGGAACTCTGAATCCAACATGGTTTGTAGTAGCTCTTTGAAACTTGACAAAATAAAGGAGTTCTCAGTTTTGTCTTTATGATTTGTTTCCACTTCAAGTAGCCCTAAGCAGAGACTGTGGAAAAGCACTTTCAATTAGAGGGTTTGACAAGCTTCTAAGAAATTACGAGTTTCCGAAATACCAGCAAATATTTTTTCACCCAATCTTGATGATACTTGGTGGTAATGATCGGTACACAAATCCCAATTGGCTCACCAAATATTGTTCTTCCAGGTTGATGCGTTTGTTTCAGTAGCAGTTTTTATTTTTAGGTTTCACTCTGTTCTCTCCTATATAGATTGATGAATTTGGAACTCTAAATCCAACAGGGTTTGTAGTAGCTCTTTGAAAATTGACAAAATGAAGGAGTTCTCAGATTTGTCTCTATGGTTTGTTTCCTCTTCAAGTAGCCCCAGTCACAAACGGTGGAAAAGCACTTTCATTGAGAGGGGTTGCCAAGCTTCCAAGAAATTACGAGTTTCCAAAATACCAGCAAATATTTTGTCACCCAATGTTAATGATACGTGGTGGTAATGATCGGTATCCTAATCCCACTTGGCTCACCAAATTTTGTTCTTCTAGGTTGAAGCGTTCGTCTACAGTAGCAGTTTTTATATTTAGGTTTCACTCTGTTCTCTGCTAAATAGATAGATGAATTTGGAACTCTAAATTCAACATGGTTTATAGTAGCTCTTTGAAACTTGACAAAATAAAGGAGTTCTCAGCTTTATCTCTATGGTTTGTTTCCTCTTCCAGTAGCCCTAGGCACAGACTGTGTAAAAGCAATTTCATTGAGAGGGGTTGCCAAGCTTCTAAGAAATAACGAGTTTCCGAAATAACAGCAAATATTTATTCACCCAATCTTGATGATAATTGGTGTTTACGATTGGTACACAAATCCCACTTGACTCACCAAATTTTGTTTTTCTATGTTGAAGCGTTCGTTTTCAGTAGCAGTTTATATATTTAGGTTTCACTCTGTTCTCTCCTATATAGATAGATGAATTTGGAAATCTAAATCCAACAAGGTTTGTAGTAGCTCTTTGAACCTTGACAAAATAAAGGAATTCTCAGTTTTGTCTCTATGATTTGTTTCCGCTTCAAGTAGCCCTAAGCAGAGACTGTGGAAAAGCACTTTCATTGAGAGGGGTTGCCAAGCTTCTAAGAAATAACGAGTTTCCGAATTACCAGCAAATATTTATTCACCCAATCTTGATGATACTTGGTGGTGAAGATCGGTACACAAATCCCACTTGGCTCACCAAATTTTGTTCTTCTATGTTGAAGGGTTCGTCTACAGTAGCAGTTTTTATTTTTAGGTTTCACTCTTTTCTCTCCTATATAGATAGATGAATTTGGAACTCTAAATCCAACAGGGTTTGTAGTAGCTCTTTAAAACTTGACAAAATAAAGGAGTTCTCAGTTTTGTCTCTATGATTTGTTTCCGCTTCAAGTAGCCCTAAGCAGAGACTGTGGAAAAGCACTTTCATTGAGAGGGGTTGCCAAGCTTCCAAGAAATTACGAGTTTCCGAAATACCAGCAAATATTTTTTCACCCAACCTTGATGATACATGGAGTTTACGATCGGTACACAAATCCCACTTAATTCACCAAATTTTGTTCTTCTATGTTGAAGCATTCGTTTTCAGTAGCAGTTTTTATTTTTAGGTTTCACTCTGTTTCATTCATCTATATAGATAGATGAATTTGGAACTATAAATTCATCATGGTTTGTACTAGCTCTTTGAAGCTTGACAAAATAAAGGAGTTCTCAGTTTTGTCTCTATGGTTTGTTTCCTCTTCAAGTAGCCCTAGGCACAGACTGTGTAAAAGCAATTTAATTGAGAGGGGTTGCCAAGCTTCTAAGAAATAACGAGTTTCCGAAATACCAGCAAATATTTTTTCACCCAATCTTGATGATACTTGGTGTTTAAGATTGGTACACAAATCCCACTTGATTCACCAAATTTTGTTCTTCTATGTTGAAGCGTTTGTTTTCAGTAGCAGTTTTTATTTTTAGGTTTCACTCTGTTCTCTCCTATATATTATAGATGAATTTGGAACTCTAAATCCACATGGTTTGTAGTAGCTCTTTGAACCCTGACAAAATAAAGGAGTTCACAGTTTTGTCTCTATGATTTGTTTCCGCTTCAAGTAGCCCTAAGCAGAGACTGTGGAAAAGCACTTTCATTGAGAGGGGTTGCCAAGCTTTTAAGAAATAACGAGTTTCTGAAATACCAGCAAATATTTTTTCACCCATTCTTGATGATAATTGGTGGTAAGGACAAGTACACAGATCCCACTTGGCTCACCAATTTTGTTCTTCTAGGTTGAAGCGTTAGTCTACATTAGCAGTTTTTATTTTTAGGTTTTACTCTGTTCTCTCCTATGTAGATAGATGAATTTGGAACTCTAAATCCAACATGGTTTGTAGTAGCTCTTTGAAACTTGACAAAATAAAGGAGTTCTCAGTTTTGTCTCTATGATTTGTTTCCACTTCAAGTAGCCCTAAGCAGAGACTGTGGAAAAGCACTTTTAATGAGAGGGGTTGACAAGCTTCTAAGAAATTACGAGTTTCCGAAATACCAGCAAATATTTTTTCACCCAATCTTGATGATACTTGGTGGTAATGATCGGTACACAAATCCCACTTGGCTCACCAAATTTTGTTCTTCTAGGTTGAAGCGTTCGTCTACAGTAGCAGTTTTTATATTTAGGTTTCACTCTGTTCTCTGCTATATAGATAGATGAATTTGGAACTCTAAATCCAACATGGTTTGTAGTAGCTCTTTGAAAATTGACAAAATAAAGGAGTTCTCAGTTTTGTCTCTATGGTTTGTTTCCTCTTCAAGTATCCCTGGCTCAGACTGTGGAAAAGCACTTTCATTGAGACGGGTTGCCAAGCTTCTAAGAAATAACGAGTTTCCGAAATACCAGCAAATATTTTTTCACCCAATCTTGATGATAATTGGTGGTAAGGACAAGTACACAAATCCCACGTGGCTCACCAAATTTTGTTCTTCTAGGTTGAAGCATTCTTCTACAGTAGCAGTTTTTATTTTTAGGTTTTACTCTGTTCTCTCCTATATAGATAGATGAATTTGGAACTCTAAATCCAACATGGTTTGTAGTAGCTCTTTGAAACTTGACAAAATAAAGAAGTTCTCAGTTTTGTCTCTATGATTGTTTCCACTTAAAGTAGCCCTAAGCAGAGACTGTGGAAAAGCACTTTCAATTAGAGGGTTTGACAAGCTTCTAAGAAATTACGAGTTTCCGAAATACCAGCAAATATTTTTTCACCCAATCTTGATGATACTTGGTGGTAATGATCGGTACACAAATCCAAATTGGATCACCAAATATTGTTCTTCCAGGTTGATGCTTTTGTTTCAGTAGCAGTTTTTATTTTTATTTTTCACTCTGTTCTCTCCTATATAGATAGATGAATTTGGAACTCTAAATACAACATGGTTTGTAGTAGCTCTTTGAAACGTGAAAAAAAAAAGGAGTTCTCAATTTTGTCTCTATGATTTGTTTCCGCTTCAAGTAGCCCTAAGCAGTGACTGTGGAAAAGCACTTTCATTGAGAGGGGTTGCCAAGCTTCCAAGAAATTACGAGTTTCCGAAATACAAGCAAATATTTTTCACCCAATCTTGATGATTCCTTTTTGTAATGATCAGTACACAAATCCCATTTTGCTCACCAAATTTTGTTCTTCTAGGTTGAAGCGTTCGTCTACAGTAGCAGTGTTTATCTTAAGTTTTCACTCTGTTCTCTAGTATATAGATAGATGAATTTGGAACTCTAAATCCAACATGGTTTGTAGTAGCTCTTTGAAAATTGACAAAATAAAGGAGTTCTCAGTTTTGTCTCTATGGTTTGTTTCCTCTTCAAGAAGCCCCAAGCACAAACGGTGGAAAAGCAATTTCATTGAGCGAGGTTGCCAAGCTTCCAAGAAATTACGAGTTTCCGAAATACCAGCAAATATTTTTTCACGCAATCTTGATGACACTTGGTGGTAATGATCAGTACACAAATCCCACTTGGCTCACCAAATTTTGTTCTTCTATGTTGAAGCGTTCGTCTACAGTAGCAGTTTTTATATTTAGGTTTCACTCTGTTCTCTCCTATATGGATAGATGAATTTGGAACTCTAAATACAATATGGTTTGTAGTAGCTCTTTGAAACTAGACAAAGTAAAGGTGTTCTCAGTTTTGTCTCTATGGTTTGTTTCCTCTTCAAGTAGCCCTGGCTCAGACTGTGGAAAAGCACTTTCATTGAGAGGGGTTGCCAAGCTTTTAAGAAATAACGAGTTTCTGAAATACCAGCAAATATTTTTTCACCCATTCTTGATGATAATTGGTGGTAAGGACAAGTACACAGATCCCACTTGGCTCACCAAATTTTGTTCTTCTAGGTTGAAGCACTAGTCTACATTAGCAGTTTTTATTTTTTAGGTTTTACTCTGTTCTCTCCTGTATAGATAGATAAATTTGGAACTCTAAATCCAACATGGTTTGTAGTAGCTCTTTGAAACTTGACAAAATAAAGGAGTTCTCAGTTTTGTCTCTACGGTTTGCTTCCGCTTCAAGTAGCCCTAAGAAGAGACTGTGGAAAAGCACTTTCATTGAGAGGGGTTGCCAAGCTTCTAAGAAATAAAGAGTTTCCGAATTACCAGCAAATATTTATTCAACCAATCTTGATGATACTTGGTGGTGAAGATCGGTACACAATTCCCACTTGGCTCACCAAATTTTTTTCTTCTAGGTTGAAGCGTACGTCTACAGTAGCAGTTTTTATTTTTAGGTTTCACTCGTTTCTCTCCTATATAGATAGATGAATTTGGAACTCTAAATCCAACATGGTTTGTAGTACCTCTTTGAAACTTGACAAAATAAAGGAGTTCTCTGTTTTGTCTCTATGGTTTGTTTCAGCTTCAAGTAGCCCTAAGCAGAGACTGTGGAAAAGCACTTTCATTGAGAGGGGTTGCCAAGCTTCCAAGAAATTACGAGTTTTTGAAATACCAGCAAATATTTTTTCACCCAATCTTGATGATACATTGTGTTTACGATCGGTACACAAATCCCACTTAATTCACCAAATTTTGTTCTTCTATGTTGAAGCATTCGTTTTCAGTAGCAGTTTTTATTTTTAGGTTTCACTCTGTTCTCTCCTATATAGATTGATGAATTTGAAACTCTAAATCCAACATGGTTTGTAGTAGCTCTTTGAACCCTGACAAAATAAAGGAGTTCTCAGTTTTGTCTCTATGATTTGTTTCCGCTTCAAGTAGCCCTAAGCAGAGACTGTGGAAAAGCACTTTCATTGAGAGGGGTTGCCAAGCTTCCAAGAAATTACGAGTTTCCGAAATACCAGCAAGTATTTTTTCACCCAATCTTGATGATACGTGGAGGTAATGACAAGTCCACAAATCCCACTTGGCTCACCAAATTTTGTTCTTCTAGGTTGAAGCGTTCGTTTGCAGTAGCAGTTTTTATATTTAGGTTTCACTCTGTTCTCTCCTATATGGATAGATGAATTTGGAACTCTAAATTCAATATGGTTTGTAGTAGCTCTTTGAAATTTGACAAAGTAAAGGAGTTCTCAGTTTTGTCTCTATGATTTGTTTCCGCTTCATATAGCCCTAAGCAGTGACTGTGGAAAAGCAGTTTCATTGAAAGTGGTTGCCAAGCTTCCAAAAAATTACGAGTTTCCGAAATACCAGCAAATATTTTGTCACCCAATGTTGATGATACGTGGTGGTAATGATCAGTACACAAATCCCATTTGGCTCACCAAATTTTGTTCTTCTAGGTTGTAGTGTTCGTCTACAGTAGCAGTTTTTATATTTAGGTTTCATTCTGTTCTTTCGTATATAGAAAGATGAATTTGGAACTCTAAATACAACATGGTTTGTAGTAGCTCTTTGAAACGTGACAAAAAAAAGGAGTTCTCAATTTTGTCTCTATGATTTGTTTCCGCTTCAAGTAGCCCTAAGCAGTGACTGTGGAAAAGCACTTTCATTGAGAGGGGTTGCCAAGCTTCCAAGAAATTACGAGTTTCCAAAATACAAGCAAATATTTTTCACCCAATCTTGATGATTCCTGGTTGTAATGATCAGTACACAAATCCCATTTTGCTCACCAAATTTTGTTCTTCTAGGTTGAAGCGTTCGTCTACAGTAGCAGTGTTTATCTTAAGTTTTCACTCTGTTCTCTAGTATATAGATAGATGAATTTGGAACTCTAAATCCAACATGGTTTGTAGTAGCTCTTTGAAAATTGACAAAATAAAGGAGTTCTCAGTTTTGTCTCTATGGTTTGTTTCCTCTTCAAGAAGCCCCAAGCACAAACGGTGGAAAAGCAATTTCATTGAGAGAGGTTGCCAAGCTTCCAAGAAATTACGAGTTTCCGAAAAAACAAGAAATATTTTTTCACCCAATCTTGATGATACTTGGTGGTAATGATCAGTACACAAATCCCACTTGGCTCACCAAATTTTGTTCTTCTATGTTGAAGCGTTCGTCTACAGTAGCAGTTTATATATTTAGGTTTCACTCTGTTCTCTAGTATATAGATAGATGAATTGGAACTCTAAATCCAACATGGTTTGTAGTGGCTCTTTGAAACCTGACAAAATAAAGGAGTTCTCAGTTTTGTCTCTATGGTTTGTTTCCTCTTCAAGAAGCCCCAGGCACAAAGGGTGGAAAAGCACTTTCATTGAGAGGGGTTGACAAGCTTCCAAGAAATTACGAGTTTCCGAAATACCAGCAAATATTTTTTCACGCAATCTTGATGACACTTGGTGGTAATGATCAGTACACAAATCCCACTTGGCTCACCAAATTTTGTTCTTCTATGTTGAAGCGTTCGTCTACAGTAGCAGTTTTTATATTTAGGTTTCACTCTGTTCTCTCCTATATGGATAGATGAATTTGGAACTCTAAATCCAATATGGTTTGTAGTAGCTCTTTGAAACTAGACAAAGTAAAGGAGTTCTCAGTTTTGTCTCTATGATTTGTTTCTGCTTTATGTAGCCCTAAGCAGAGACTGTGGAAAAGCACTTTCATTGAAAGGGGTTGCTAAGCTTCCAAGAAATTACGAGTTTCCAAAATACCAGCAAATAGTTTGTCACCCAATGTTGATGATACGTGGTGGTAATGATCGGTATCCTAATCACACTTGGCTCACCAATTTTGTTCTTCTAGGTTGAAGCGTTCGTCTACAGTAGCAGGTTTTATATTTAGGTTTCACTCTGTTCTCTGCTATATAGATAGATGAATTTGGAACTCTAAATTCAACATGGTTTGTAGTAGCTGTTTGAAACTTGACAAAATAAAGGAGTTCTCAGTTTTATCTCTATGGTTTGTTTCCACTTCAAGTAGCCCTAGGCACAGACTATGTAAAAGCAATTTCAATGAGAGGGGTTGCCAAGCTTCTAAGAAATTACGAGTTTCCGAAATACCAGCAAATATTTTTTCACCCAATCTTGATGATACTTGGTGTTTACGATTGGTACACAAATCCCACTTGATTCACCAAATTTTGTTCTTCTATGTTGAAGCGTTCGTTTTCAGTAGCAGTTTTTATTTTTAGGTTTCACTCTGTTCTCTCCTATATAGATAGATGAATTTGGAACTCTAAATCCAACAAGGTTTGTAGTAGCTCTTTGAACTTGACAAAATAAAGGAGTTCTCAGTTTTGTCTCTATGATTTGTTTCCGCTTCAAGTAGCCCTAAGCAGAGACTGTGGAAAAGCACTTTCATTGAGAGGGATTGCCAAGCTTCTAAGAAATAACGAATTTTCGAAACACCAGCAAATATTTTTTCACCCAATCTTGATGATACTTTCTGGTGATGATTAGTACACAAATCCCACTTGGCTCACCAAATTTTGTTCTTCTAGGTTGAAGCGTTCGTCTACAGTAGCAATTTTTATATTTAGGTTTCACTCTGTTCTCTCCTATTTAGATAGATGAATTTGGAACTCTAAATCCAACATGGTTTGTTGTAGCTCTTTGAAACTTGAGAAAATAAAGGAGTTCTCAGTTTTGTCTCTATGATTTGTTTTCGCTTCAAGTAGCCCTAAGCAGTGCCTGTGGAAAAGCACTTTCCTTGAGAGGGGTTGCCAAGCTTCCAAGAAATTACGAGTTTCCGAAATACCAGCAAATATTTTTTCACCCAATCTTGATGATACTTGGTGGTAATGATCAGTTCACAAATCCCACTTGGATCACCAAATTTTGTTCTTCTTGGTTGAAGCGTTCGTCTACAGTAGCAGTTCTAATGTTTAGGTTTCACTCTGTTCTCTCGTATATAGATAGATGAATTTGGAACTCTAAATCCAACATGGTTTGTAGTGGCTCTTTGAAACCTGACAAAATAAAGGAGTTCTCAGTTTTGTCTCTATGGTTTGTTTCCTCTTCAAGAAGCCCCAGGCACAAATGGTGGAAAAGCACTTTCATTGAGAGGGGTTGCCAAGCTTCCAAGAAATAATGAGTTTCCGAAATACCAGCAAATATTTTTTCACCCAATCTTGATGATGCTTGGTGTTTACGATTGGTACACAAATCCCACTTGACTCACGAAATTTCTTCTTCTATGTTGAAGCGTTCGTTTTCAGTAGCAGTTTTTATTTTTAGGTTTCACTCTGTTCTCTCCTATATAGATAGATGAATTTGGAACTCTAAATCCAACATGGTTTGTAGTAGCTCTTTGAACCTTGACAAAATAAAGGAGTTCTCAGTTTTGTCTCTATGATTTCTTTCCGCTTCAATTAGCCCATATCAGAGACTGTGGAAAAGCACTTTCATTGAGAGGGGTTGCCAAGCTTCTACGAAATAACGAGTTTCCGAATTACCAGTAAATATTTATTCACCCAATCTTGATGATACTTGGTGGTAATGATCGGTACACAAATCCCACTTGGCTCACCAAATTTTGTTCTTCTAGGTTGAATCGTTCCTCTAGAGTAGCAGTCTTTTTATTTAGGTTTCACTCTGTTCTCTGCTATATAGGTAGATGAATTTGGAACTCTAAATCCAATATGGTTTGTAGTAGCTCTTTGAAACTTGACAAAATAAAGGAGTTCTCAGTTTTCTCTCTATGGTTTGTTTCCTCTTCAAGTATCCCTAGGCACAAATTGTGGAAAAGCACTTTCATTGAGAGGGGTTGCCAAGCTTCTAAAAAATAACGAATTTCCGAAATACCAGCTAATATTTTTTCACCCAATCTTGATGATACTTGGTGGTGATGATTAGTACACAAATCCCACTTGGCTAACCAAATTTTGTTCTTCTAAGTTGAAGCGTTCGTCTACAGTAGCAATTTTTATATTTAGGTTTCACTCTGTTCTCTCCTATTTAGAAAGATGAATTTGGAACTCTAAATCCAACATGGTTTGTAGTGGCTCTTTGAAACTTGAAAAAATAAAGGAGTTCTCTGTTTTGTCTCTATGGTTTGTTTGCTCTTCAAGTAGCCCTAGGCACAGACGGTGGATACGCACTTTCATTGAGAGGGGTTGCCAAGCTTCCAAGAAATTACGAGTTTCCGAAATACCAGCAAATATTTTTTCACCCAATCTTGATGATACATGGTGTTTACGATCGGTACACAAATCCCACTTGACTCACCAAATTTTGTTCTTCTATGTTGAAGCGTTCGTTTTCAGTAGCAGTTTTTATTTTTAGGTTTCACTCTGTTCTCTCCTATATAGATAGATGAATTTGGAACTCTAAATCCAACATGGTTTGTAGTAGCTCTTTGAACCTTGACAAAATAAAGAAGTTCTCAGTTTTTTCTCTATGATTTGTTTCCACTTCAAGTAGCCCTAAGCAGAGACTGTGGAAAAGCACTTTCATTGAGAGGGGTAGCCAAGCTTCCAAGAAATTACGAGTTTCCGAAATACCAGCAAATATTTTTTCACCCAATCGTGATGATACGTGGTGGTAATGACAAGTCCACAAATCCCACTTGGCTCACCAAATTTTGTTCTTCTAGGTTGAAGCGTTCGTTTACAGTAGTAGTTTTTATGTTTAACTTTTCATTCTGTTATCTCCTATATAGATACATGAATTTGGAACTCTAAATCCAACATGGTTTGTAGTAGCTCTTTGAAACTTGACAAAATAAAGGAGTTCTCAGTTTTGTCTCTATGGTTTCTTTCCTCTTCAAGTACCCCTAGGAACAGACTGTTCAAAAGCACTTTCATTGAGAGGGGTTGCCAAGCTTCTAAGAAATAACGAGGTTCTGAAATACCAGCGAATATTTTTTCACCCAGTCTTGATGATACTTGGTGGTAAGGACAAGTACACAAATCCCACTTGGATCACCAAATTTTGTTCTTCTAGGTGGAAGCATTCGTCTACAGTAGCAGTTTTAATGTTTAGGTTTCACTCTGTTCTCTGCTATATAGATATATGAATTTGGAACTCTAAATCCAACATGGTTTGTAGTAGCTCTTTGAAACTTGACAAAATGAAGAAGTTCTCAGTTTTGTCTCTATGATTTGTTTCCGCTTCAAGTATCCCTAAGCAGTGACTGTGGAAAAGCACTTTCATTTAGAGGGGTTGCAAAGCTTCCAAGAAATTACGAGTTTCCGAAATACAAGCAAATATTTTTTCACCCAATCTTGATGATACTTGGCGGTAATGATCAGTACACAAATCCCATTTGGCTCACCGAATTTTGTTCTTCTAGGTTGAAGCGTTCGTCTACAGTAGCAGTTTTTATGTTTAGGTTTCACTCTGTTCTCTCGTATATAGATAGATGAATTTGGAACTCTAAATCCAACATAGTTTGTAGTCTCTCTTTGAATCCTGACAAAATAAAGGAGTTCTCAGTTTTGTCTCTATGGTTTGTTTCCTCTTCAAGAAGGCCCAGGCACAAATGGTGGAAAAGCACTTTCATTGAGAGGGGTTGCCAAGCTTCCAAGAAATAATGAGTTTCCGAAATACCAGCAAATATTTTTTCACCCAATCTTGATGATACTTGGTGTTTACGATTGGTACACAAATCCCACTTGACTCACGAAATTTTGTTCTTCTATGTTGAAGCGTTCGTTTTCAGTAGCAGTTTTTATTTTTAGGTTTCACTCTGTTCTCTCCTATATAGATAGATGAATTTGGAACTCTAAATTAAACATGGTTTGTAGTAGCTCTTTGAACCTTGACAAAATAAAGGAGTTCTCAGTTTTGTCTCTATGATTTGTTTCCGCTTCAAGTAGCCCTTATCAGAGACTGTGGAAAAGCACTTTCATTGAGAGGGGTTCCCAAGCTTCTACGAAATTACGATTTTACGAAATACAAGCAAATAGTTTTTTCACCCAATCTTGATGATACTTGGTGGTAATGATCAGTACACAAATCCCATTTGGCTCACCGAATTTAGTTCTTCTAGGTTGAAGCGTTCGTCTACAGTAGCAGTTTTTATGTTTAGGTTTCACTCTGTTCTCTTGTATATAGATAGATGAATTTTTAACTCTAAATCCAACATGGTTTGTAGTGGCTCTTTGAAACCTGACAAAATAAAGGAGTTCTCAGTTTTGTCTCTATGGTTTGTTTCCTCTTCAAGAAGCCCCAGGCACAAATGGTGGAAAAGCACTTTCATTGAGAGGGGTTGCCAAGCTTCCAAGAAATAATGAGTTTCCGAAATACCAGCAAATATTTTTTCACCCAATCTTGATGATACTTGGTGTTTACGATTGGTACACAAATCCCACTTGACTCACGAAATTTTGTTCTTCTATGTTGAAGCGTTGATTTTCAGTAGCAGTTTTTATTTTTAGGTTTCACTCTGTTCTCTCCTATATAGATAGATGAATTTGGAACTCTAAATCCAACATGGTTTGTAGTAGCTCTTTGAACCTTGACAAAATAAAGGAGTTCTCAGTTTTGTCTCTATGATTTGTTTCCGCTTCAAGTAGCCCTTAAAAGAGACTGTGGAAAAGCACTTTCATTGAGAGGGGTTGCCAAGCTTCTACGAAATTACGAGTTTCCGAAATACAAGCAAATATTTTTTCACCCAATCTTGATGATACTTGGTGGTAATGATCAGTACACAAATCCCATTTGACTCACCGAATTTAGTTCTTCTAGGTTGAAGCGTTCGTCTACAGTAGCAGTTTTTATGTTTAGGTTTCACTCTGTTCTCTCGTATATAGATAGATGAATTTGGAACTCTAAATCCAACATGGTTTGTAGTGGCTCTTTGAAACCTGACAAAATAAAGGAGTTCTCATTTTTGTCACTATGGTTTGTTTCCTCTTCAAAAAGCCCCAGGCACAAATGGTGGAAAAGCACTTTCATTGAGAGGGGTTGCCAAGCTTCTACGAAATAACGAGTTTCCGAATTACCAGCAAATATTAATTCACCCAATCTTGATGATACTTGGTGGTAATGATCGGTACACAAATCCCACTTGGCTCACCAAATTTTGTTCTTCTAGGTTAAATCGTTCCTCTAGTGTAGCAGTCTTTTTATTTAGGTTTCACTCTGTTCTCTGCTATATAAGTAGATGAATTTGGAACTCTAAATCCAATATGGTTTGTAGTAGCTCTTTGAAACTTGACAAAATAAAGGAGTTCTCAGTTTTCTCTCTATGCTTTGTTTCCTCTTCAAGTATAACTAGGCACAAATTGTGGAAAAGCACTTTCATTGAGAGGGGTTGCCAAGCTTCTAAAAAATAACGAATTTCCGAAATACCAGCTAATATTTTATCACCCAATCTTGATGATACTTGGTGGTGATGATTAGTACACAAATCCCACTTGGCTAACCAAATTTTGTTCTTCTAAGTTGAAGCGTTCGTCTACAGTAGAAATTTTTATATTTAGGTTTCACTCTGTTCTCTCCTATTTAGATAGATGAATTTGGAACTCTAAATCCAACATGGTTTGTAGTGGCTCTTTGAAACTTGAAAAAATAAAGTAGTTCTCTGTTTTGTCTCTATGGTTAGATTGCTCTTCAAGTAGCCCTAGGCACAGACGGTGGATACGCACTTTCATTGAGAGGGGTTGCCAAGCTTCCAAGAAATTACGAGTTTCCGAAATACCAGCAGATATTTTTTCACCCAATCTTGATGATACATGGTGTTTACGATCGGTACACAAATCCCACTTGACTCACCAAATTTTGTTCTTCTATGTTGAAGCGTTCGTTTTCAGTAGCAGTTTTTATTTTTAGGTTTCACTCTGTTCTCTCCTATATAGATAGATGAATTTGGAACTCTAATTCCAACATGGTTTGTAGTAGCTCTTTGAACCTTGACAAAATAAAGGAGTTCTCAGTTTTGACTCTATGATTTGTTTCCACTTCAAGTAGCCCTAAGCAGAGACTGTGGAAAAGCACTTTCATTGAGAGGGGTTGCCAAGCTTCCAAGAAATTACGAGTTTCCGAAATACCAGCAAATATTTTTTCACCCAATCGTGATGATACGTGGTGGTAATGACAAGTCCACAAATCCCACTTGGCTCACCAAATTTTGTTCTTCTAGGTTGAAGCGTTCGTTTACAGTAGTAGTTTTTATGTTTAGGTTTCATTCTGTTCTCTCCTATGTAGATAGATGAATTTGGAACTCTAAATCCAACATGGTTTGTAGTAGCTCTTTGAAACTTGACAAAAAAAATAGTTCTCAGTTTTGTCTCTATGGTTTGTTTCCTCTTCAGGTACCCCTAGGAACAGACTGTTCAAAAGCACTTTCATTGAGTGGGGTTGCCAAGCTTCTAAGAAATAACGAGTTTCCGAAATACCAGCAAATATTTTTTCATGCAATCTCTATGACACTTGGTTGTAATGATCAGTACACAAATCCCACTTGGCTCACCAAATTTTTTTCTTCTAGGTTTAAGCGCTCGTCTACAGTAGCAATTTTTATATTTAGGTTTCACTCTGTTCTCTCCTATATAGATAGATGAATTTGGAACTCTAAATCCAACATGGTTTGTAGTAGCTCTTTGAAACTTGACAAAATAAAGGAGTTCTCAGTTTTGTCTCTATGATTTGTTTCCTCTTCAAGTAGCCCTAAGCAGTGACTGTGGAAAAGCACTTATCTTGAGAGGGGTTGCCAGGGTTCCAACAAATTAAGAGTTTCCGAAATACCAGCAAATATTTTTTCACCCAATCTTGTTGATACTTGGTGTTTATGATCGGTACACAAATCCCACTTTACTCTCCCAATATTGTTCTTCTATGTTGAAGCGTTCGTTTTCAGTAGCAGTTCTTTTTTTTGGTTTCACTCTGTTCTCTCCTATATAGATAGATGAATTTGGAACTCTAAATCCAACATGGTTTGTAGTAGCTCTTTGAACCCTGACAAAATAAAGGAGTTCTCAGTTTTATCTCTATGGTTTGTTTCCTCTTCAAGTAGCCCTAGGCACAGACTGTGTAAAAGCAATTTCATTGAGAGGGGTTGCCAAGCTTCTAAGAAATAACTAGTTAACGAAATACCAGCAAATATTTATTGACCCAATCTTGATGATACTTGGTGGTGAAGATCGGTACACAAATCCCACTTGGCTCACCAAATTTTGTTCTTCTAGGTTGAAGCGTTCGTCTACAGTAGCAGTTTTTATTTTTAGGTTTCACTCTTTACTCTCCTATATAGATAGATGAATTTGGAACTCTAAATCCAACATGGTTTGTAGTAGCTCTTTGAAACTTGACAAAATAAAGGAGTTCTCAGTTTTGTCTCTATGATTTGTTTCCGCTTCAAATAGCCCTAAGCAGAGACTGTGGAAAAGCACTTTCATTGAGAGGGGTAGCCAAGCTTCCAAGAAATGACGAGTCTCCGAAATACCAGCAAATATTTTTTCACCCAATCTTGATGATACATGGTGTTTACGATCGGTACACAAATCCCACTTGACTCACCAAATCTTGTTCTTCTATGTTGAAGCGTTCGTTTTCAGTAGCAGTTTTTATTTTTAGGTTTCACTCTGTTCTCTGCTATATAGATTGATGAATTTGGAACTCTAAATTCAACATGGTTTGTAGTAGCTCTTTGAACCCTGACAAAATAAAGGAGTTCTCAGTTTTGTCTCTATGATTTGTTTCCGCTTCAAGTAGCCCTAAGCAGAGACTGTGGAAAAGCACTTTCATTGAGAGGGGTTGCCAACTTCCAAGAAATTACGAGTTTCCAAAATACCAGCAAAGATTTTTTCACCCAATCTTGATGATACGTGGTGGTAATGACAAGTCCACAAATCCAACTTTGCTCACCAAATTTTGTTCTTCTAGGTTGAAGCGTTCGTTTACAGTAGCAGTTTTTATGTTTAGGTTTCACTCTGTTCTCTCCTATATAGATAGATGAATTTGGAACTCTAAATCCAACATGGTTTGTAGTAGCTCTTTGAAACTTGACAAAATAAAGGAGTTCTCAGTTTTGTCTCTATGGTTTGTTTCCTCTTCAAGTACTTCTAGGAACAGACTGTGGAAAAGCACTTTCATTGAGTGGGGTTGCCAAGCTTCTAAGAAATAACGAGTTTCCGAAATACCAGCAAATATTTTTTCACGCAATCTTGATGACACTTGGTGGTAATGATCAGTACACAAATCCCACTTGGCTCACCAAATTTTGTTCTTCTAGGTTGAAGCGTTCGTCTATAGTAGCAGTTTTTATGTTTAGGTTTCACTCTGTTCTCTCCTATATGGATAGATGAATTTGGAATTCTAAATTCAATATGGTTTGTAGTAGCTCTTTGAAACTTGAGAAAGTAAAGGAGTTCTCAGTTTTGTCTCTCTGATTTGTTTCCGCTTCATATAGCCCTAAGGAGAGACTGTGGAAAAGCACTTTCATTGAAAGGTTTGCCAAGCTTCCAAGAAATTACGAGTTTCCGAAATACCAGCAAATATTTTGTCACCCAATCTTGATGATACGTGGTGGTAATGATCGGTATCCAAATCCCACTTGGTTCACCAAATTTTGTTCTTCTAGATTGAAGTGTTTGTCTACAGTAGCAGTTTTTATATTTAGGTTTTACTCTGTTCTCTGCTTTATAGATAGATGAATTTGGAACTCTAAATCCAACATGATTTGTAGTAGCTCTTTGAAACTTCACAAAATAAGGGAGTTGTCAGTTTTGTTTCTGTGATTTGTTTCCGCTTCAAGTAGTCCTAAGCAGTGACTGTGGAAAACCACTTTCCTTGAGAGGGGTTGCCAACGTTCCAACAAATTACGAGTTTTCGAAATACCAGCAAATATTTTTTCACCCAATCTTGATGATACATGGTGTTTACGATTGGTACACAAATCCCACTTGGCTAACCAAGTATTGTTCTTCTAGGTTGATGCGTTCGTTTTCAGTAGCTGTTTTTATTTTTAGGTTTCACTCTGTTCTCTCCAATATAGATAGATGAATTTGGAACTCTAAATTCAACATGGTTTGTAGTAGCTCTTTGAAACTTGACAAAATAAAGGAGTTCTCAGTTTTGTCTCTATGGTTTGTTTCCTCTTCAAGTAGCCCTAGGCACAGACAGTGGAAAAGCAATTTCATTGAGAGGTGTTGCCAAGCTTCTAAAAAACAACGAGTTTCCGAAATACCAGCAAATATTTTGTCACCCAAAGCTGATGATACGTGGTGGTAATGATCGGTATCCAAATCTCACTTGGCTCACCAAATTTTGTTCTTCTAGATTGAGGCGTTCGTCTACAGTAGCAGTTTTATATTTAGGTTTCACTCTGTACTCTGCTATATAGATAGATGAATTTGGAACTCCAAATCCAACATGGTTTGTAGTAGCTCTTTGAAACTTGACAAAATAAAGGAGTTCTCAGTTTTGTCTCTATGGTTTGTTTCCTCTTCAAGTAGCCCTAGGCACAGACTGTGGAAAAGCACTTTCATTGAGAGGGGTTGCCAAGCTTCCAAGAAATTACGAGTTTCCGAAATACCAGCAAATATTTTTTCACCCAATCTTGATGATACGTGGTGGTAATGACAAGTCCACAAATCCCACTTGGCTCACCAAATTTTGTTCTTCTAGGTTGAAGCGTTCGTTTACAGTAGCAGTTTTTATGTTTAGGTTTCACTCTGTTCTCTCCTATATAGATACATGAATTTGGAACTCTAAATCCAACATGGTTTGTAGTAGCTCTTTGAAACTTGACAAAATAAAGGAGTTCTCAGTTTTGTCTCTATGGTTTGTTTCCTCTTCAAGTACCCCTAGGAACAGACTGTTCAAAAGCACTTTCATGAGAGGGGTTGCCAAGCTTCTAAGAAATAACGAGTTTCTGAAATACCAGCGAATATTTTTTCACCCAGTCTTGATGATACTTGGTGGTAAGGACAAGTACACAAATCCCACTTGGATCACCAAATTTTGTTCTTCTAGGTTGAAGCGTTCGTCTACAGTAGCAGTTTTATATTTAGGTTTCACTCTGTTCTCTGCTATATAGATAGATGAATATTGAACTCTAAATCCAACATGGTTTGTAGTAGCTCTTTGAAACTTGACAAAATAAAGGAGTTCTCAGTTTTGTCTCTATGATTTGTTTCCGCTTCAAGTAGCCCTTAGCAGTAACTGTGGAAAAGCACTTTCATTTAGAGGGGTTGCCAAGGTTCCAAGAAATTACGAGTTTCCGAAATACCAGCAAATATTTTTTCACCCAATCTTGATTATATTTGGTGGTAATGATCAGTTCACAAATCCCACTTGGATCACCAAATTTTGTTCTTCTTGGTTGAAGCGTTAGTCTACAGTAGCAGTTTTTAAGTTTAGGTTTCACTATGTTCTCTGATATATAGATAGATGAATTCGGAACTCTAAATTCAACATGGTTTGTAGTGGCTCTTTGAAACTTGACAAAATAAAGGAGTTCTCTGTTTTGTCTCTATGGTTTGTTTCCTCTTCAAGTAGCCCTAGGCACAGAGGGTGGAAAAGCACTTTCATTGAGAGGGGTTGCCAAGCTTCCAAGAAATTACGAGTTTCCGAAATACCAGCAAATATTTTTTCACCCAATCTTGGTGATACTTGGTGTTTTCGATCGGTACACAAATCCCACTTGACTCACCAAATTTTATTCTAAGGTTGAAGCGTTCTTTTTCAGTAGCAGTTTTTATTTTTAGGTTTCACTCTGTTCTCTCCTATATAGATAGATGAATTTGGAACTCTGAATACATCATGGTTTGTAGTAGCTCTTTGAAACTTGAAAAAATAAAGGAGTTCTCAGTTTTGTCTTTATGGTTTGTTTCCTCTTCAAGTACCCATAGGAACAGACTGTGGAAAAGCACTTTCATTGAGTGGGGTTGCCAAGCTTCTAAGAAATAACGAGTTTCCGAAATACCAGCAAATATTTTTTCACGCAATCTTGATGACACTTGGTGGTAATGATCAGTACACAAATCCCACTTGGCTCACCAAATTTTGTTCTTCTAGGTTGAAGCGTTCGTCTATAGTAGCAGTTTTTATGTTTAGGTTTCACTCTGTTCTCTCCTATATGGATAGATGAATTTGGAATTCTAAATTCAATATGGTTTGTAGTAGCTCTTTGAAACTTGAGAAAGTAAAGGAGTTCTCAGTTTTGTCTCTCTGATTTGTTTCCGCTTCATATAGCCCTAAGGAGAGACTGTGGAAAAGCACTTTCATTGAAAGGTTTGCCAAGCTTCCAAGAAATTACGAGTTTCCGAAATACCAGCAAATATTTTGTCACCCAATCTTGATGATACGTGGTGGTAATGATCGGTATCCAAATCCCACTTGGTTCACCAAATTTTGTTCTTCTAGATTGAAGTGTTTGTCTACAGTAGCAGTTTTTATATTTAGGTTTTACTCTGTTCTCTGCTTTATAGATAGATGAATTTGGAACTCTAAATCCAACATGATTTGTAGTAGCTCTTTGAAACTTCACAAAATAAGGGAGTTGTCAGTTTTGTTTCTGTGATTTGTTTCCGCTTCAAGTAGTCCTAAGCAGTGACTGTGGAAAACCACTTTCCTTGAGAGGGGTTGCCAACGTTCCAACAAATTACGAGTTTTCGAAATACCAGCAAATATTTTTTCACCCAATCTTGATGATACATGGTGTTTACGATTGGTACACAAATCCCACTTGGCTAACCAAGTATTGTTCTTCTAGGTTGATGCGTTCGTTTTCAGTAGCTGTTTTTATTTTTAGTTTTCACTCTGTTCTCTCCAATATAGATAGATGAATTTGGAACTCTAAATTCAACATGGTTTGTAGTAGCTCTTTGAAACTTGACAAAATAAAGGAGTTCTCAGTTTTGTCTCTATGGTTTGTTTCCTCTTCAAGTAGCCCTAGGCACAGACAGTGGAAAAGCAATTTCATTGAGAGGTGTTGCCAAGCTTCTAAAAAACAACGAGTTTCCGAAATACCAGCAAATATTTTGTCACCCAAAGCTGATGATACGTGGTGGTAATGATCGGTATCCAAATCTCACTTGGCTCACCAAATTTTGTTCTTCTAGATTGAGGCGTTCGTCTACAGTAGCAGTTTTATATTTAGGTTTCACTCTGTACTCTGCTATATAGATAGATGAATTTGGAACTCCAAATCCAACATGGTTTGTAGTAGCTCTTTGAAACTTGACAAAATAAAGGAGTTCTCAGTTTTGTCTCTATGGTTTGTTTCCTCTTCAAGTACTTCTAGGAACAGACTGTGGAAAAGCACTTTCATTGAGTGGGGTTGCCAAGCTTCTAAAAAACAACGAGTTTCCGAAATACCAGCAAATATTTTTTCACCCAATCTTGATGATACGTGGTGGTAATGACAAGTCCACAAATCCCACTTGGCTCACCAAATTTTGTTCTTCTAGGTTGAAGCGTTCGTTTACAGTAGCAGTTTTTATGTTTAGGTTTCACTCTGTTCTCTCCTATATAGATACATGAATTTGGAACTCTAAATCCAACATGGTTTGTAGTAGCTCTTTGAAACTTGACAAAATAAAGGAGTTCTCAGTTTTGTCTCTATGGTTTGTTTCCTCTTCAAGTACCCCTAGGAACAGACTGTTCAAAAGCACTTTCATGAGAGGGGTTGCCAAGCTTCTAAGAAATAACGAGTTTCTGAAATACCAGCGAATATTTTTTCACCCAGTCTTGATGATACTTGGTGGTAAGGACAAGTACACAAATCCCACTTGGATCACCAAATTTTGTTCTTCTAGGTTGAAGCGTTCGTCTACAGTAGCAGTTTTATATTTAGGTTTCACTCTGTTCTCTGCTATATAGATAGATGAATATTGAACTCTAAATCCAACATGGTTTGTAGTAGCTCTTTGAAACTTGACAAAATAAAGGAGTTCTCAGTTTTGTCTCTATGATTTGTTTCCGCTTCAAGTAGCCCTTAGCAGTAACTGTGGAAAAGCACTTTCATTTAGAGGGGTTGCCAAGGTTCCAAGAAATTACGAGTTTCCGAAATACCAGCAAATATTTTTTCACCCAATCTTGATTATATTTGGTGGTAATGATCAGTTCACAAATCCCACTTGGATCACCAAATTTTGTTCTTCTTGGTTGAAGCGTTAGTCTACAGTAGCAGTTTTTAAGTTTAGGTTTCACTATGTTCTCTGATATATAGATAGATGAATTCGGAACTCTAAATTCAACATGGTTTGTAGTGGCTCTTTGAAACTTGACAAAATAAAGGAGTTCTCTGTTTTGTCTCTATGGTTTGTTTCCTCTTCAAGTAGCCCTAGGCACAGAGGGTGGAAAAGCACTTTCATTGAGAGGGGTTGCCAAGCTTCTAAGAAATTACGAGTTTCCGAAATACCAGCAAATATTTTTTCACCCAATCTTGGTGATACTTGGTGTTTTCGATCGGTACACAAATCCCACTTGACTCACCAAATTTTATTCTAAGGTTGAAGCGTTCTTTTTCAGTAGCAGTTTTTATTTTTAGGTTTCACTCTGTTCTCTCCTATATAGATAGATGAATTTGGAACTCTGAATACATCATGGTTTGTAGTAGCTCTTTGAAACTTGAAAAAATAAAGGAGTTCTCAGTTTTGTCTTTATGGTTTGTTTCCTCTTCAAGTACCCATAGGAACAGACTGTGGAAAAGCACTTTCATTTAGTGGGGTTGCCAAGCTTCTAAGAAATAACGAGTTTCCGAAATACCAGCAAATATTTTTTTACCCAATCTTCATGATACCTGGTGGTATTTACAAGTCCACAACTCCCACTTGGCTCACCAAATTTTGTTCTTCTAGGTTGAAGCGTTCGTTTACAGTAGCAGTTTTTATGTTTAGGTTTCACTCTGTTCTCTCCTATATAGATAGATGAATTTGGAACTCTAAATCCAACATGGTTTGTAATAGCTCTTTGAAACTTGACAAAATAAAGGAGTTCTCAGTTTTGTCTCTATGGTTTGTTTCCTGTTCAAGTACCGCTTGGAACAGACTGTGGAAAAGCACTTTCATTGAGTGGGGTTGCCAAGCTTCTAAGAAATAACGAGTTTCCGAAATACCAGCAAATATTTTTTCAAGCAATCTTGATGACATTGGTGGTCATGATCAGTCCACAAATCCCACTTGGCTCACCAAATTTTGTTCTTCTAGGTTGAAGCGTTCGTCTACAGTAGCAGTTTTTTATTTAGGTTTCACTATGTTCTCTCATATATGGATAGATGAATTTGGAACTCTAAATCCAATATGGTTTGAAGTAGCTCTTTGAAACTAGACAAAGTAAAGGAGTTCTCAGTTTTGTCTCTATGATTTCTTTCCGCTTGATGTAGCCCTAAGCAGAGACTGTGGAAAAGCACTTTCATTGAAAGGGGTTGCCAAGCTTCCAAGAAATTACGAGTTTCCGAAATACCAGCAAATATTTTGTCACCCAATGTTGATGATACGTGGTGGTAATGATCGGTATCCAAATCCCACTTGGCTCACCAAATTTTGTTCTTCTAGGTTGAAGCATTCGTCTACAGTAGCAGATTTTATATTTAGGTTTCACTGTTCTCTGCTATATAGATAGATGAATTTGGAACTCTAAATTCAACATGGTTTGCAGTAGCTCTTTGAACCTTGACAAAATGAAGGAGTTCTCAGTTTTGTCTCTATGATTTGTTTCCGCTTCAAGTAGCCCTAAGCAGAGCCTGGGGAAAAGCACTTTCATTGAGAGGGGTTGCCAAGCTTCTAAGAAATAACGAGTTTCCGAATTACCAGCAAATATTTATTCACCCAATCTTGATGATACTTGGTGGTGAAGATCGGTACACAAATCCCACTTGGCTCACCAAATTTTGTTCTTCTAGGTTGAAGTGTTTGTCTACAGTAGCACTTTTTATATTTAGGTTTCACTCTGTTCTCTCCTATATAGATAGATGAATTTGGAACTCTAAATCCAATATGGTTTGTAGTAGCTATATGAAACTTGAAATAAAGGAGTTCTCAGTTTTGTCTCTAAGATTTGTTTCCGCTTCAAGTAGCCCTAAGCAGAGACTGTGGAAAAGCACTTTCATTGAGAGGGTTGCCAAGCTTCCAAGAAATTACGATTTTCCGAAATACCAGCAAATACTTTTCCACCCAATCTTGATGATACGTGGTGGTAATGAAAAGTCCACAAATCCCACTTGGCTCACCAAATTTTGTTCTTCTAGGTTGAAGCGTTCGTTTACAGTAGCTGTTTTTATGCTTAGGTTTCACTCTGTTCTCTCCTATATAGATAGATGAATTTGGAACTCCAAATCCAACATGGTTTGTAGTAGCTCTTGAAACTTGACAAAATAAAGGAGTTCTCAGTTTTGTCTCTTTGGTTTGTTTCCTCTTCAAGTACCGCTAGGAACAGACTGTGGAAAAGCACTTTCATTGAGTGGGGTTGCCAAGCTTCTAAGAAATAACGAGTTTCCGAAATACCAGCAAATATTTTTTCAAGCAATCTTGACGACACTTGGTGGTAATGATCAGTCCACAAATCCCACTTGGCTCACCAAATTTTGTTCTTCTAGGTTGAAGCGTTCGTCTACAGTAGCAGTTTTTATATTTAGGTTTCACTATGTTCTCTCCTATATAGATAGATGAATTTGGAACTCTAAATAAAATATGGTTTGTAGTAGCTCTTTGAAACTAGACAAAGTAAAGGAGTTCTCAATTTTGTCTCTATGGTTTGTTTCCTCTTCAAGTAGCCCTAGGCACAGACTGTAGAAAAGCATTTTCATTGAAATGGGTTGCCAAGCTTCCAAGAAATAACGAGTTTCCGAAATACCTGCAAATATTTTTTCACCCAATCTTGATGATACTTGGTGGTAATGATCAGTTCACAAATCCAACTTGGATCACCAAATTTTGTTCTTCTTGGTCGAAGCGTTCGTCTACAGTAGCAGTTTTTATGTTTAGGTTTCACTCTGTTCTCTGCTATATAGATAGATGAATTTGGAACTCTAAATCCAACATGGTTTGTAGTGGCTCTTTGAAAATTGACAAAATAAAGGAGTTCCCTGTTTTGTCTCTATGGTTTGTTTCCTCTTCACGAAGCCCCAGGCACAGACGGTGGATACGCACTTTCATTGAGAGGGGTTGCCAAGCTTCCAAGAAATTACGAGTTTCCGAAATACCAGCAAATATTTTTTCACCCAATCTTGATGTTACATGGTGTTTACGATCGGTACACAAATCCCACTTGACTCACCAAATTTTGTTCTTCTATGTTGAAGCGTTCGTTTTCAGTAGCAGTTTTTAGTTTTTGGTTTAACTGTGTTCTCTCCTATATAGAAAGATGAATTTGGAACTCTAAATCCAACATGGTTTGTAGCTCTTTGAACCTTGACAAAATAAAGGAGTTCTCA